>NC_057716.1:6930355-6995512 GCF_004010195.1 Chiloscyllium plagiosum | reverse complement strand
GTTGCGCTTCGGCGGGGCGGTGTGGACTTGTTGGGCCGAAGGGCCTGTTTCCACACTGTAAGTAATCTAATCTAATCTAATCTAATCTAATAGTGGAACATTCTTACACCAATTAGCAGAGTAAGGTTAAGGCTGAAAGGTCACTATGGCGAGATGAGATAACACAAGTAATAAAGCAAGTTTCTCTGTTAAGTGTTATTATGACAGGATTGGGACCGTACATATTTGGGACATGACATTAAAATATCTACTTAATAGTTAGTAGAGTCAGCTCAAGACAGGAGACTATTGTAACAGATGGAATAGCTAAATATCTATCATGATAGGTTAGTAGTGAGGTACTTTGATTAATATAGTTGGACTTGCTGATAAGCTAACAGAAACATGATCAAAAATATTAAAATCCACAGACCCTGAGGTCCGTGGGCATTCGAGAATCAGCGTTCTCAGTGTCATGGTTTTTTGTTTGCAAATAAAAGACCTACTTCTTGAAGAACTCTCTGCGTCTCCTGGTGGTTCTCTATATTGTCTCCACAACACTATGTCCTTTAGTACTTGCCCAAGTCAGTCAGTAGTGGTGCTATTGAGCTATTCTTGGTGCAATAAATCACAGTCCACCCTCCAGACTATGTTCTGTGCCCTTGCCACTGTGCTTCCTCAAAGTGAAGTCAAACATGAGGGGGTACTGATTCAGCAACTCAGAGGAGGCAGGGCAGTAGGTGCTAATAAGGAGGTTTCCTTCCTATGTTTCACCTAATGCGATGAGATTCCATGGTGTCCTGAGTCAATTTTGAGATCTCTGAAGACAATTCCCTACTGATTATACAGTATACTGTCAGGTCTGTTGGCTCTGTCTTGACAGTAGGCAGGGCATACCTAAGGATGGTAAAGGTGGTGTCTGGGACATTGTCATATTCATCTAATCATACCGTTCAGACCATGTTAGGCTGTATTTTGACTAATCTGTGGAGCAGCTTGCTCACTTTGACACAAATCTCCAGATGCTGGTAAGGAAGATCTTTCCGGTGCCGAGTCAATGTTGGGTGGTCAATATGGTTTTAATTCTTCTTGGACTGTCTGGAAGTCACTCATTCCTCATCAGTCTCCAGGCTCCTGGCCTGGCGTGTGATGAAATTTCTGAACATACATCTATCACTCAGCCTTGTGGATGCACCTCAGTAAGAAGTCACTCTGGCCAACATGCAAAAATTCAAAAACCTCAAGCTCAGATTTTTGCCACTTGTGATACCTTCTGCAAATGTGGTCTGAGTCATCAGTAATATCCACAAATTCCCACAAACATCAGAATATGCGTTTCACATGATTGAGTTGACTCACCTTGCCTTACTTATACTTCACTTCTGTTAAATTTATTTTGTTTTGGCTTGATTATATTAGTTTTGACTTGGCCTTACCTGAATTAAGCTTAGAAACACAGTATTGATAAATTTTACCAGTGCTGATAAATCCGACCAATATTTTACACATGTTGCACGTGTTATTAGTTGAATTAAACCTTAATTAAAGCAGTACTTTTCCTCAAATACTGAATTCCTAGATGAATCTAAATAGCTACTCATTTGATATCTGTCTCACTGAGGCACAGTTTCCTGACCATGTTTCTTGAATCACTACGTTGAACCCGCATAAGACACTGGTTCAGATTCAATTATCATTTTGTACCTAATTCTGGGTACTGCACTTTAACACGAACGTGAATACATTAGAGAGAATACAGAAAAAAAATCACAAGCATAGTTCTAGGGAATGAGGAACATCGGTCACAAAGGGAGGTTGGATAACTTAGGACCATTTTCCTTGGAGAAAGGAATATTGAGAGGAAATTTAACAGAGGTATTCAAAATCATGATGACCCTGCACAGACTACAGAGGGAGAAACCTCCCAATCAAGAATAAGGAAGGGGACATGAATTTAAAGCAATTGGTAAAAGAAAACAAAAGCAACATGAAAGAAAACGGTTGCATGCAACGAGTGGTTAAAGTATGGAATGCACTGCTTAAGACTGTGCTGGATGCAGATTTTCAACTAAAATATTCATAACAGAATTTGACTGCGAACTGAAAAGGATGAGTGGGCAGGAGTATGGGAAGAAGGTGAGAAAAGGGGATGAAATGGATTCCTCAGCTAGAAAGCATATCAAGGCACAATGAGCCAAATGGCTTCCTTTTCTTTCATTTGGTTATCATTTCTAAGTAACTTGATTAATATTGCTCAAACTCAATTCTTTTACGGACAGCAGACTTCCATTATCTGACATTCAGGACATCTCCTTGTAGCTGGAGAAGTGTATGGATTTAGAAGTAGGCAGAATATAGCTGTTGTGGTTCATGTGGGAATCAGTGACATAGGCAGAGTGAAGGAAGATTGAGAAATAGGGTTGAAATACCAAAGAAGAAAAATCTCAGAAGAGGATTTGTAAAGAGCAAGCACCCACTGAGTCCAAGTTAGAAAAGACCCTGCAATATTGGTAATCAGGGTCTTCATCCACATGCACAGGAAGGAACAGGTGCAAAAGCCAGGTATGTCGAATGCAATGGCCCTTATTGCCCAGAAGCTGCAACAGTACACCACATTATGTGGGGATTACTTAGGCTAGATGGTCAGTCTGTGAAGCAGAGTGAGGCCAACAGAGAGGATTCAAATTCCTGCACCTGCTGAGGTTACCATGAAAGTTTCTCCTTCTCAACCTCTGCCCTCATCCGATGTGTGGTGACCCTCAGGTTAAACCATCACAAGTAGTCTCTCCCTCTTTAATGAGAGAGCAGCCCTGCGGTCCAGTAGCACAATGGTAGCTAGAGGCCAAGGTGCACCCCCTTCTATGTGAACTCCTTCTGATTCATGCTTTAACATAGTTAAAAAATCATACAGATTATTGTTGAGTGTGGTTCTGGAAAACCACAGCGGGTCAGGCAGCAACTGGGGAGCAGGAGAATCTATGTTTTGGGCATAAGCCCTTCATCAGGAATGAAGTTTGCGGGCCAGGGGGATCGAGAGATAAAGTGGAGGGGGGGAAATAGCTGAAAATGCAATAGATAGATGAAGGGCGGGGGGGAAATGAGGAAACTGGTGAAATTCACATTGATCCCAAGATTGTAGGGTCCCAACATGGAAGATGAGGTGTTTTCCCTCCAGGAGTCGGGTGGTTAGGGTTTGGCAATGGAGGAGGACCTGCAAGTCCTTGGCGGAGTGGGAGAGGGAGTTAAAGTGTTCAGCCACAGGGTGGTGGGGTTGGTTGATGCGAGTGTCCCAGAGATGATCTCTAAAACAATCGCACGTTGGCATCTCCTCAATATAGAGGAGACCACATCAGGTGCAATGGATCACTGAGGATGGAGATGTGGCTGTGGTAGCAAATCTGCTTCAGGACGTGGCTGAAGAGCTTCATGGCAGAGGACATGACCTGGGGGGGGGGGGGGTGCAGTGAGGCAGAGACTCACTGAGATCCTTGTAAATAAGGGAGGAGAACCTATTTAAGGTAGGCATCCTTGGAAGAGGCTTTGCAGTAGGATTAAAATCAACTAGGAGAAAGGGGGGCTGCAGATACTGGAAATCAGAGTCAAGAGTATGGTGCTGGAAAAGCACAGCAGGTCAGGCAGCATCCAAGCAGCAGGAGAACTGACGTTTTGGGCATAAGCCTTTCATCAGGAATAAGACTTATGGGCTGGAGGGCTGAGAGATGAAGGGGGTGGGATAGTGGGAAGGTAGCTGAGAATGCAATAGGCAGATGAAGGTGATAGGTCGGAGAGGAGGGTGGAGTGGATTACTATTAAGTTTTAAATCATTCAGAATGAGGTTGCAGGTTCGATTCATAAACTTGTAAATCCTAAAACTTCTTTCAGGTCTCATTCCCAAGATAACATAAGTTTTATAAAAACAATGGTGACATCTCAGCTCAGACAATGCATTAAAGGTGTGAGGTTATAGTCTGTCTGTATCCCAACCTTGACTCAGACTGTTTCCATTTCCAAAGTAGAAATTGATAAAATGTACATGGACTGACTGCCTACAGATTGTGTGCTTTTTGAAAAAAATAAAACGTATCTGCAAATACAAATCTGCAAATACAATCTGCGAATGCAAATTCACCCCACAGGCTATATGAGTGTACGTGTGCATTTGTGTTTGCATGTGAGGGAGAAAGAGAGAGGGAGAGAGAAAAAAAGAGTGAGAGGGTGTGTGTGTGTTTGCGTGTGTACGTGCTTGCTTGATACTGAGTGCATGAATGTAATGGAACATATGCCTGTGAGAGAGTGTGCGCGTGTCTGTGTGAATGTGATCTTTTGTAAGAGTGTGTGTGTACGTTTGCGTGTGAAGTATATAGTGTAGTGAGGTCACCTGTAGTGTGACATGAACCCAAAATCCCGGTTGAGACTCATGGGACACCTGAAGGTGTTGAAGGACACAACACCATACAACCCTGTTATGGCAACCACTGCAAGACATGTCAGAGTGTCGACATGGATACTGCCATTACAAATGGGAACACCACTCACCAGGTGCAAGGCAAGTACTCATACGACTTGAGCAATGTTGTCTATCTCATACACTGCAGGCAAGGCTGCCCCAAGGCATGGTATGTTGCTAAGACCAAGCAGACACTACAACAATGGATGAGTGGACACCACGCAACAATCGCCAGACAGGGATGTTCGCTCCCAGTCTGGGAACACTTCAGTGGTCAAGGACATTCGATCTTGGATTTTTGGGTGACCATCCTCCAAGATAGACATCGGAATAGACATCTGAGGAGCAAAAGGCTTTTGCCCGAAACGTCGATTTTCCTGCTCCTTGGATGCTGCCTGACCTGCTGTGCTTTTCCAGCACTACTCTAATCTTGACTCTGGTTTCCAGCATCTGCAGTCCTTGGTTTTACCTCAACCAGGATCTTAGGCTCATGCCACACTACACGTGACCCCACTACACTATACATTTCACACACACACACTCACATACAAGCACACATACGCACTCTTACACATGAACACACTCATACAGAGCCTCTTTCATATACAGACTCTCTCTCAGACACAGACACACAAACATGCACATTCCCACACTTACACTCACGTGCACATCATTTCACAGGGATATATTCCGTCACACCCAGGCACACAGTGTCAGGAGAGCACAGACAGACACACACACACACACACTCTCTCTCTCTCTCTCTCATACACGCATACATGCATGCACACACATATAGCCTGTGGGGTGAATTTGCATTTGCAGATTTTGTATTTGCAGATACATTCTATTTTATTCTTTTCAATAAGCACACAATCTGTAGGCACTTAGTCCATATGACATTTTATCAATTTCTACTTTGGAAATGGAACCAGTCTGACTCAAGATTGACATTCTGGCCCTTGGAGTTGGACAACTGATAACATAGCTCCACCAATGGGGATAAGCTGGAAACAAGAATTGGAGGGGAGTAGATTTCTCAGCAAGTTGTAAGCATGAAGGAAATTATAGAGTTAGGAAGGATTTCAAAACAGGGATAAGTATTTTAAAACTGAAGCATTTCCAATGTAGGTTAACAAGCAGAGCGGTGAATAGTGAACAAGACTTAGTGTGAATTATGTTATTGGCAGCAGATTTTTGGACGGGTTTAAGTTTATAGAGAGTTCAAGGAATGTCTCCATTAAAAAAAAGCATCTTGAAAAACATGAATTTATAAATAGGTTTTATGATGTGACATTGCAAGTTACATTTTGGATTATGTGACTCTCAAAAGCTTTAATCTACCTGACTTCCAACACTGCATGATCTTGTCATATATAGTGTCAGCAACATCAATCAGGTACCTTGCTTCATGTATCACCTGTGAACAAAATATAAATGAATGAAAAACATAAAAGGAGAGCAATTCACAAATGTACTTGCAACTTTAAAATTGCACCTCAGTGTGAAACAGAAACCTACCATTATCCAAAGCCTAAAAGCTATAGCAATATTTACAGATTATTTTGTGATGCATTGCTTACTTGGAAAGTTTGTTAACATTTGATACTGTATTCAGAAGTCTCTCTTATCCCCCCGCCGAACTTTCAATATCCAAGGAACCAACTGAGTTTAAAAAGTGCAGCTCAATCTATTAAAGGTAACATAAATGAGCATATTTGCAATCTAATACTTATAATAATGGGAATAAACAATTTTTTTTCTGACTTTGTACTAACCTCCACACTTGCAATACAATACACAGTTAAAATTAGATTTGCAACAGTTATTGCTGTTGTCTGTATAGGGTCTTTCAAGTTCATTAGTAGCTGTTCAAACTTTACATTTTCCCACATTATATTCCATCTGTCACTTCTTGCCCAATCTCAGAGCCTATCTGTGTCTTTTTGCAGCCTCCCCACTTCCTCAACACTACCAATTCCTTCACCCAGCTTCGTGTCATCTGCAAACTTAGCAACCATGCCCTCAGCTCCTTCATCCAGATCGTTAATGTATAACTTGAATAGATGTGGTCTCAATATAGACTCCTGCTGGACTTGGCAAATCACTGACTACCATCCTGAAAAAGAGCCCCCCTTATCCCCACTCATTGCCTCTACCAGTCAGCCAGTCTTATACCAATTCCAGTAACTTGTCCCTAACACTATGGGCTCTTATTCAGCAACCTCCTGTTCAGCACATTGTCAAAGGCCGCTGAAAATATTCCACTGGCTCTTCTTTGGCTAACTTGCTAATTACCTCCTCAAAAATTCCAATAGATCTGACAGGAATAACTTCCCCTTGATGAAGTCATGCTGAATCAACCTTATTTTACCTGCGGTTCCAAGTATGCCACAATCTCATCCTTAATAATAGATTCTAAAATCTTACCAATGATTGAGGTCAGTTGAAACAGCCTATAATTTTCCACCTTCTGTCTCCCTCCCTTTTTTTTCTAAATACATTTTTATTAAAAAAAGGAATTGTTTTTCTTTTGAACATTACAACAAATACAAAACCAAACAATTCAAACTAATAGTAAAAAACATATCTGCTAATTATATAAATAAAGATTAACTAATAACTAAGCTAAAAAAGAAAACTCTTAACAACAAGAATAATCATAACACAGCTCAGCAAAACAAAGCAATAGCCCTGGATCATCAATCACATAAGATTATACATATTCATATGTTCGTAGTTCCTCCCCTCTGGATACCAGGTTTATTACATAGAATTGCCACGGCTATATAAAGGCTCTTATTAGTATGGTGGACAAATCTGTATCCAGGTAGTGCAAAAGGGCTGCCACGTCTTAGAGAAATTCTCGGTTTTATTGTGCACCATACTCGTAAGAAAGTCCAAGGGGATGTACTCCATGACGCGCTTATGCCAGCCTGCCAGCCCCAGGAGATTTTCCGACACCCATCCTAATAGAATGTTCTTTCTTGCACATAAAGTGAGGATACTGAAAAACACTTTTTTTGTGTGCATCTAATGAAAGTGAATTAACAAAGCCAAGAATAAGAGATACTGGGTCCATCTCTAACTCCATCCCCAAAGCCTTCTCTATTTCGCCTACCACAGCGCTCCTGTATGCCCACAGTCTGTGGCAGGACCAAAGACAATGAGTAAGCGTGCCCATGCTCACTTTACATTTAGGACACTTTGGAGATGCTCCTGCTTTAAATTTAGCAAGGTGGTCTGGGACCCTGTGAAGAATCTTAAATTGCAAGGCGTGGATCCTGTTGCACATCGAGATCCTTCTTCCATTTTCCCGGATAAACTCCCATATTTCAGAAGAACATCCAACTCGCTCTCCCATACTTTACAAAGCCGTTCGGTCTCGTCCGAGGGAACCCCTCCCAACAGATGATAAGCGCTACTAACAGATAATGCACCCTCAGCATTCAACACCCTCTTCTCCATGTTGGACCTATAAAGATCAGTTAATAGTGTGGTCTCTGTTTGTATGAAATTTCTAATTTGAAAGAAACAAAAGAGGTCCCTATTGGGCAATTCATATTTCCAAGCCAACTGGTCAAAAGACATCAATATGTCCCCTTCAAATAAATCACTCTAGCAAGACACGCCCCTAGCTGCCCATAGTTTAAACCCAGAGTCCATCATCCCTGGCTAAAAGCTCAGCATATCGACTATGGGTGTTAAAAATTATCTTTTGGCAATATTGCCCTCACCCTGATGCATTGCCCTCCACGCCTTGACAGTATTGATGACTATTGGGCTATTACAATATTCCTTAACTGTTCTCATTTTGTCTAAGAACACCAGGCTAATGAGGGGGAATCTTGCCTGAGATACTTCGATGTCCAACCAAAGTGAGTGAGTGTCCCCCTGAGCCCAATCATTCACATAAGATAGCAACAAGTTTAACGGATAGTTTTTGATATCTGGGAGGCCCACTCCTCCCGTCTGTAAGGTAACTGCAATTTAGTCAATTTAGGGGCCGCTTACAATACCAGAGAAAAGAACTAAACCAGCTGTTCAGTATTCTAAATATTTGCTTAGTAAAAATTAGAGGTAGCATTCACACAGGATACAGCAGGTGGGGCAGAATGTTCATCTTAATGAGAGCTATCCGACCTAACCAAGAGATCGGAAGTGCCTCCCATCTACAAAGATTCTGTTTGATTCTGTCAAATAAATGGGAAAAAATTGGTTTTAAATAGCCAATCAAAAGTAGGAATAATAAATTTACCTCAGTAGAGAAAGCCCTCCTGCAATCATCTAAAGGGGAACCGAGATCCTCCCTCAGGATCACTCTCAGAGACCACCCATGGGTACGGCCTCTGACTTCGCAAAATTGATCATATAACCCAAGAAGCCACCAAATAGATTGATACATTGTATCAGGTGTGGCACTGAGACTGTTGGGTTTGATAAGAAGACAAGAACATCATCTGCATACAATGTGACTTCATCCCCACTTCTGGAGCAGTTATACTGAGATCGCTGCGTATTGCCTCTGCCAGCCATTTTATCACCAATGTGAAAAGCAATGGTAACAAGGGACAGCTCTGTTGACTGCCCCTACAAATATTAAAATTACTTGATCGTATACCATTGATGAGGACTGCAGCAAGAGGATCACTATACAAAACCTCCACCCACCTGATGAAGATCTCTCCCAGGCCAAACTGCTTCAAAGTATGAAAACGTTATGGGCACTGGACCCTGTCAAATACCTTTTCCACATCTAAGGAGATCACCAATCCCTGTACCGATCGCTGTCGACATACTTGGATCATGTTAAGTAATTTCCTGACATTATCCATTGATCTGTGACCTTTTATGAACACCGTCTGGTCGTCCTTAATGATGGAGGACAGTACAGATTCTAGCCTTAATGTCAAAGTCTTGGATAGGATTTTGAAGTCAACATTCAGGAGTGAAATTGGTCTATAGGAAGCACAGTCCTCCGGGGCCTTCCCTTTCTTAAGAATGATAGAGATGTTCGCCTCTCTTAGAGATGGTGGGAGAAGGCCACGTCTATGTGAGTCATTAAAAAACCAAGCATTGGCCCTGACAACATACTTATAAATTATTTATAGACCCCACTGGACAGCTCATCAGGACCTGGCGCCTTTCCATTCTTGAACAGCCTCACAGCCTTTTGTACCTCTTGCTCTGATAATGGGGCATTGAGGAGAGACTCTTGTTCAGGGGTCACTCCCGGAAGGTCCAATTTCTTAAAACAAGATTCCATCTTAATTTGCCCACTCTCACAGCTTTCAGATTGGTATAATTCAGAGTAAAATTTCTAGAATGCTGCATTAACCCTTTTAGAACCTTTTAGAATGGTAGGTCAAATTTCCAGTGTCGTCTCTGATCAAGGTAATGGCCCTGGGGGAGGAATCTTTTTCCTAGCAAGATATGCTAGGTACTTGCCCGGCTTATCTCCACGCTCAAACAGCCTTTGACTTGTAAATGTAAGCTCTTTCTTGGCTGTCCGTGTGAGCATGGAGTTCAGTGTAGACCGGAGCGCCGTGACCCTCTGCAGTTTAACCACCAAGGGCCTGTCAAAATATGCTTTTTCAGCTACTTCCAGATGCGTCTCGAGCAAGTACTGCTGCTCACCCGTCTGTCACTTATTACTGGCTGAATAGGAAATAACCAACCCCTTAGCATGGGCTTTACCTGTTTCCCAAAGAATGGATGGGCTACTGACCTAGCCTGAAAAAATATATTAAAAAGCCCTGAACACATTAGAAAATAATTCAATAAACTTGCTATCCTTAAGGATGCAGGGGTCGAGTCGCCAGTGTCTCGAGCCTACCACCATATCCTTACTCTTAACCATTCAATACACTAGGGCGTGATCAGAAATAGTGGCTTGCCAATTGTACACGATGCCACCGAGCCCAAATGTGCTGCGGAGGTCAGAAAAGATCAATCCTGGTATGGTATTTATGTGGGTTCAAAAAAAATGTAAAGTCCCTACCAGTAGGGTGAAGCTGCCTCCAAACATCTACCAACCCCAATTCAGCACACAAATCCCTTAATTGTTCAGATCATAAAGAAGATATCGGCAGGCCTTTAGGCCACAGGGACTATGAGACAAATGAAATCCCCTCCTCTGATAATATGTTGAGATGGAAGGTTAACCAGTCTAGAAAGTGCGTCTGTCAAGAATTTAAGGGGGTGGACTGGGAGAGATTAAACATTTAAGAACCCATATTCTTCCCCATGTATTAAAGCTTTAAGGATTACAAATCTCCTGTGTATGTCTTTAATGCATTCTAAGAACTTAAATGGGAGAGTCTTTCTAACTAAAATGGCCATCCCTCTACTCCTCATATTGAAAGATGAAAAATAAACTCAGTCATACCCATTCTGTTGTAGCTTCAAATGCTCTGCATCATCCAAGTGTGTTTCTTGTAATAAGGCAACATCTACCCTCTCGCTTTTAAGACTGGAAAGTACCTTCTTCCTTTTGACAGGTGAATGTCTCCTCTTAATATTCCAGATGCACCACTCAAACACATCCTTCGCCATAATCTTCTATTACATCATTTAGATTCCAGAGAAGAAGAACTTGAAATATATATCACTGAGCTTTAATGCAAAAGAATCCACAACACCCAAAAGGTATACAGACTAAAATAACTCCAGACAACAAATCTGCAAAGCTTACAAAAGTACAACAAAAACAGAAAAACAAAAAAATTGCCAAAGGCACTGATTGGAGGAATTTATCCCTGAGTCAAAGGGGGGTACCTACACATCCCACAACCCTACTAACAATCCCAACCGCCCTCTCAACTCCTACCAGCGAGGGTTGCGCCACATACACTGACGACCCAGTAGAGAAAATAGAACACCCAAAAGCAAGGTTAGTACTATAAACAAGTATACTAAAAATAAACATGTCACCCATCCTTAACATAACTTAGAGATCAAAGATAAATACTCTATCCATCTCGCACATCATTTCATGCAACTTATTACAAGAAAGGAGACTCCACCAAGTCCTTTTTAAGGAAGAGCAAACTCGAACACCTCTGTCCTCTATGCATATTTGGCCATTTGACTTAAGTCAATGTGTCCACAAAGTTCTTCACTTTCTCTGGCGAGTCGAACAAATGTATGGATCCAAAATATTGATCCGAAGCACCGCTGGATACCTTAAAGAATACTGGATCCCAAGCTCTCTCAATCTCCTCTTGACGGCATCGTAGGACTTCCTGTTCCGGACCACTGCTGCCGAGAAGTTTTGTGAAAACATGGCCCTGGAGCTGCCACATACCAATGCCCTTGAATCCCTCCCCTGGGCTGTAGAGGCTTCGATGACTTTCTGTTTGTCTTTATAATGCTGAAAACTCACCAGGATAGGGCATGGGTGCTGATCCCCACCTGGCTTTTGTGCCAGATCTGGTGGGCTCTTTCAATTGTTACCCTTCCCTTCTCAACCTCCAAACCAAGGAACTCCAGGAACCATTTCCTGCAGAATTCCAAAAGCCACTCACCATCTGTCCCCTCCGCTATGCCAACAACGTGCAGGTTCTTTCTTCTGCTCCTGTTTTTGAGATCATCTACCAGATCCAACAGACCATGGACCTGTGTTTCTAGGGCTTCAATCTGGCTTTTGGAGGAGTTAGTCTCTGCCTCTATCCCTGCAGTCCGGCACTCATTTGTCCTTTTCCCAGGTCTTGCAACATGGCAGATACAGGAGCGAGGTTCTCCTTGATTTTTTCTTATCTGCCTCCCCAGGACCTCTCAGGATTTGGCCAGCTCCTCAACCAGGGTCTGGTGAGTAAGCAAGCCCACTGCTTCAGAGGGCTGGGCCATGATCCTGGCCCTGGGTGAGCTTCCTCCTTTCTTCAGCATTCTCCAGCTGCAAGAACAAAGGTAAGTTGATTTTTTCAGGTTTCTAGCTCATTTACTGTGTTTTTACTCACAGTAAAGTGTTTGGGATGAGCCCTGGCTCTGTCAGGTCCATGTTGCAGTGCGGAGCCCAGCAAATTCGATCCTAACAGAATGCAGCCATCTTGGATCCCCCTTCCCTCCATTCTTAAACAGAGCTGTTATAGTATCCATTTTCCACTCCTCCCTGACAAGTGCTGCCCCAAAGATCACCACAGCGCCTTTACAATCTCCTCAGCTGACTCCTTCAAAATTCTGGGGTGTAGTCCATCTTGTTCAGGTGACTTAACCACTTCATACCTTTCAGCTTCCCCAGCAACTTCTTCTTAGTGATGGCCACTACATTCACCTCTGACCTGACTCTCTTGAAGTTCTGGTGTGCTATTGGTGTCTTCCACTGTGAAAACTGATGCAAAGTACCTATTCAGTTCCTATGTCATTTTGTTCCCCATTACTATTTCTCCAGACTCATTTATGAGCTGTCCAATGTCCCCTTTCGCCTCTCCCTTACCTTTTATATATCTAGAAAGCGAAAGCTATTAGAATCTTCTTTTATATTACTAGCAAGCTTACACTCATATTTTATCTTCTTCCCACCTTATTGCTTTTTTAGTTGTCCTCTGCTGATTTTTAAGGCTTCCTAATCCTTTGACTTCCTACTAATCATCACAATAGTGTATGCTTTATTTGCTTTTATGCTATCCCTGACTTCCCTGGTCAGCCAGTTTTGCCTCGTCCTCCCCTTAGTATGTTTCTTCTTCTTTAGGATGAATTTCTGCTGTGCCTCAAGAATTATCCCTAGAAACTCCTGCAATTGCTACTCAACCATCTTCCCTCTGAAGCTTCTCTTCCATTCAACTCTGGTAGCTCCTCTCTCATGCCTTTGTAGTTACCTTTACTCGATTAAAATGACATTTCATCTGATTCAAGCTTCTTCATCTCAAACTGCAGGGTGAATTCTCTCACATTATGGTCACTGTTGTCTTGGGATTCTTTCACCTTAAGTTCCCTAATCAAGTCTGCTTCATTAAACATCACCAAATCCAGAACTGCCTATTTCCTAGTGGGCTCCAAGTTGCGCCAAAATACCATCGCAAAGACATTCCACGAATTCCATTTCTTATGATCATCTACGAACCTAATTTTTCCAGTCCACCTGCAAGGCCTCCTCAATGATTATTATAATACTGCCCTTCTTATATGCCTGTCCTAACTCCTATACTCAATGCACTAACCGATGAAAGCAAGCATGCAAAAAGCCTTCTTCACTACTCTCTCTACCTGTGATTCCACTTTCAAGGAGTTATGAATCGAATACCATCTTCATTGTGCATTGCCATGGAACACAATCCCCCAAAACACAAATGCCACTACAAGATAAGGAATGATAGTTCAAAAGAAACATTTACTGTTCATATATTTGCTTTATGTATTAAGTAACAATTACAATACATAAAACTAACACAACTTGCAATATATTCCACTTGTTAAATTAGATTAGATTAGATTAGATTAGATTACTTACAGTGTGGAAACAGGCCCTTCGGCCCAACAAGTCCACACCGACCCGCCGAAGCGCAACCCACCCAGACCCATTCCCCTACATTTACCCCTGCACCTAACACTACTGGCAATTTAGCATGGCCAATTCACCTGACCAGCACATTTTTGGACTGTGGGAGGAAACCGGAGCACCCGGAGGAAACCCACGCAGACACGGGGAGAATGTGCAAACTCCACACAGTCAGTCGCCCGAGGCAGGAATTGAACCCGGGTCTCTGGCGCTGTGAGGCAGCAGTGCTAACCACTGTGCCACCGTGCCACCCTTCAAATTAGCTAGAACAAGATATTTTAAATGGTAGTGAAATTACATGCAGAAATTTTAAGGTATAATAAAATTGATTTGTTTGATGCTTTTAGCAGTACTAAAACTTTTGCTTATCATTAAATGTAATATAAAACAAAAGCTTCTTGCAACATTTAATCCTCAAGCTTTACATCTGTCTGGCACTTTGTACAACATGTATCCATGTGATTACATTAGAAGAACAAATTGTTAGAAAGGATGATAAGATTAGATTCCCTACAGTATGGAAACAGGCCCTTCAGCCCAACAAGTCACACCGACCCACCCCATATTCACCCCTGACTAATGCACCTAATGCTATGTGGCAATTTAGCATGGCCAATGCACCTGACCTGCACATCTTTGGATGGTAGGAGAAAACCAGAGCACTCAGAGACCCCACGCAGACATGGGGAGAATGTGCAAACTCCACACAGATAAGTTGCTCGAGGTGGGAATCAAACCCAGGTGTTATCTGCTATAATGTGCGGTCCGTTAATGTGAATTCATGATTGATGAACTGGGGACATTGTTTTTAATGCACAAACTTTTAAAATATGTTTTGGCTGTAACGCAATTACATCGCCAACACTTTAAGCACCGTTTCTAAAGCGTGATTTTTCTATAATGGGGGTTGCACAAGAACACAACCATCGGGTTATAGAACTACTTGTATTCCCTGTCCTACTCACTGAAAAGTCAGTATTAGACTGGAGGCAGCCTTAAGTTTCAGGTTGAACTCCCACCTTGTGTGGGTCAGAGCAGGAATTGTAAGAAGGGAGAGCATAATGGTCCCAGCAAATTTAATTCATGGACAGTCAAGAGCAAAAGGAGGATGCAAGTAAAAAGGAAATAGGTAGCACTAAGAGACAGTACAACAAGGGGAGTAGATACTGTTTTCTGCAGGTGAGAACATTTGTCCTGAAGGATGTGTTGCTTGTCTGCTTCCAGGGTTAAGGATATCTCGTTTTGGTTGGAGAAGAGGGGGAGTGGAAAGAGAAAGATTCAGTTCACACAGATGACAATATCATAGGCAAAATTTAGAAAAAGAGTCTACTGAGTATGACCAATTAGGGGCTACTGTAAAAAAGACCCTCAAAGGTAATAATCATTGGATTACTACATGAAGCACGGTTAAGTTGTCTTAGGGGAAGTAAGGTCAGAGAGTTGAATGTGTAGCTCAAATGTCCACACAATTTGCAAGCACTCAGACATGTTGTAGATGTTCAAGGACTGCCCACTGTGTCCCCTTACCTGTGTCACTCATTCTGTAAATCTGATGTACTTAGCTTAAGTAGTTTGACTGCCTCCTGGAGCAAAGTTTCTAAGTAACTTTCTCCCTGATTCGTCACATGACCAAAGCTCAGACTGGAGCTCATCAGCTCTGAGCTAAACTTAAGCTGCTGATTCTTATTAAAGATTTGGTTGCTGTGAATTACGTGGGCTATCACTAGCTCTCACATGCTACAGCTACACACATAAACTTTTCTTCTGTCATATATTTTGTATAACTAACTAAGGCTAAAATAATGTCTATTATATTAAATAGTTTAACTGGTAAAGCTGTAAACCTGATTCAGTAAGAATATCTTCAAGGACTTCAGGGTTTCCTGTCAGAAACTAAGGTGGATTGCAGGGAAGGGAACTCTCAAGAACAATTAGAGACAGACAATAAAAGCTTGGGCAGCCAGCAATGCCCAAGTCCCATGCATTGTTTCTTCAAAATGCTTAATATTTTGGCCATTATTTAGAACCAGCTTGTATTACAACTTCTGCACTTTTGATAAGAATGTTTGAATGTTTCAGCATAGACCGGGCATGTGATAAAGGACTAAGGAAACTGTGCATGTGGCGTATCAGTTATTTAGGTGGCCTCAACCTACACTAATTTGTGTATTCTCAGAGGCTAGGACATTAGGCCATGGATTGTCTATAGTTCCAACTTCATCACCCTCTCCTCCCGCACACATCCTCCCCATTCATGTGACTTCCTCCCCACAAGACCTGACCATCAACACTTATTTTTTCCCCAGTTGTTCACGAGTTCCAGGAAGTGATGTGTTGGCAGCAACCACAGCCTAAGTCATGGTGCTATTGGTCAACAGTTCTGGATGATTAGGACATTGATTCATCACAGAGAGCATATAATAACAGGAAAATGTTTGAAAAACTCAGCAGGTTACACAGCATATGGGAACAAGAAACCAAACTTATGTTTTGCATTGATGGCATCTTACCATTCTTTTGTAATGTTTGTTTGTCCCATTTTTCATGCCCATGTTTCCATCCAGATATTAGTGTTTCCCTTCAGAGTTTGAATGCTTTGTAACCCATGATAACAGTTTGAAGAGATAAAATACCATAACTCTCATTCAGAACATGGAATTGCAACCTGAAGATATGTGAACTGAAATTCCCCAGGTTGACAGAATGAGGACTGAAATTTGAAGTTGGCAGTTTCAGATGAACAGAGAAATGAAATTACAAAAACATACCACCATTATTACCAAAACCTTGTTTGCTTAAATCAATAGTTTCAGCATTTTCATCTTTATCACCTAATCCTAGCAGGTATTTCTGTTCAATACAGATGCTTATTAAGATGGTGGATCTAATGCAGCATTACAGAGGCTCGAATAGGTGCTGCATCTGGTTCTAAATTGATCACAAGCATGTCTGAACTTTTAATAGTGTTGTTATTTCTACCTGATCCTGAAGCTTCCACATAATCCAAAATGTTGGATATGATATGAATGGGGTTAAAACTGATTTGGGTCTTGCAAAATTTTAGATCCCCAGCTCACCTAATGCACAAAAAGAATCAACTTGGAGGGAGATGGGCCAAGTGCAGGCAGGTGGGACTAGTTTAGTTTGGATTTATAGTCAGCATGGAATGTTTGGAATGAAGGGTTTGCATGACTCCGTGACTCTATTTCCCCTATTTATCCTGATAAATTTAATGCTCTTGGGCTTATGAATGAAGAATGGTTGAGGAATGTTCTATAAAGGCTGCTACACCCCTCAGGTGATAGATTTCTGTCAATAATTCAGATAAGAATATAGGAAGTGTGGCTAGTAAGCTTGCGGAAGACACCAAAACTGTGGAATAGCAGACTGTGAGGAAGATGATCTAAGGAGACAAAGGGATTAATTAGGCCAGTGGGCCGAGGAGTGGCAGATGGTGTTTAATTTAGATAAATGCAAGGTGTTGCATTTTGATAAGATGAAAAAGGGCAGGACTTGCACAGTAAATGATAGGGCCATGGAGAATATTGTAGAACAGAGAGACCTAGGGGTTCAGGTATATAGTTCATTATAAGTTGTGTCACAGATAGACAGAATGGTAAAGAAGGCATTTGGAAAGCTTGCTCAGGCCATTGAGTTTAGGAGTTGGGACGTCATGTTGTGATTGTACAAGACACTGGTGAGGCCACTTTTAGGATACTGTATTCAATTCTGGTCACCCTGCTATAGGAAGGATATTTTTAAATTGGAGACAGTGCAGATCCCCACCTACTCATAGCTGCACACAATCAGAATTACAAATCTGAAGTGATTTCCTGATATTTCCAAGATTGACTGCCCACTCAGAACATGCATATGTTTACAATCAACTGTAGTTGAACTCATGTGCAAATTCATATTATCACAATATTTCTTTCCAGAAAGCAGCTAACAGAGATTAATTTTAAACTAACAATAGGCTGGCTCATCTAACATTCTATGTAGGAGACAAGGAATTCAAACATTCTGTTGTTCATTACTTCCATGAGAATACTAGACTGCGATAAGAAATAACACTCTTAGGCTTGGGAATGTTTAACGTTAGACCGAAAAAAATCACAAAATCAAGTGGAAACTAATAAACAAACTTACTTCAAATGCTATTCATTTTGATGTCAAGCTAGAACTTTAGCGAATCACAAGTAATGGAGCAAAGATGTCTGTTTTGTTAAATTAAGTGTACTGAAAGCTACAACTGATATTAATTGATGTCAAAGTTTGTCTTTATTTGTAATGCTGAAAAACTAAATATACAAGAATTCACTTATAAAAATATAATTTTTAGATATATTTAGGCAAACTGCTGAGATACATTCGATACTTCTCAAGTGGGTGGGACTTGAACCTCGGCCATTCTGGTTCAGAGGCGGGAGCACTGGCACCATAGCACATGAGTGCCAATATAGGGCTCATTAAAAATCAACCTGTTCAATCATGTTATGACACACATCTGAAGCAGCTGAAACTTGAACTCGGGTCTTTGGCTCAATGGCTGGGACGCTGTCATCACACAAGGGCCCCCAAATGAACTCAAATTCTACCTTCTGTCCAGGAAGGATTGGAATTCATGTCTCTGGCATATTAGACTGGAATTCCTGCTTAGTAGTCTAGTGACATCGCCATAATATCACCATTCAGCTCAGTTTCAGTTACACTCTGAATTTAATTCACCAAGTAACAATTTTTAAGGAATCCAATAAAGTATGTCTTGATCAATTTGTTATCTTGTATGCAAATGTGCAAGGCAGTTTCTAACACTAAATGTTAGTAAATTATTAATCCATGAGGAAAATTGCAGTTTGCATTGTGTTTAGATAGGACAGTGTGCAATTCTCAATGTAACATCCTGTCCACTTTTGAAGGAAAGGCTCTCCTGTGGTCAAAGAGCTTCTTGAGCGTTCTTGGAGCTACATTTATCTACAGGTGTGAGTATCTGAGTACTCTGAAATGTTGTTGAACATCATGCCAACATCAGAGAACATCTCCACGTCCGAACTTATGAAGGAAAGCATGTCACTGATGAAGGAGCAGGAAAATGTCTAGGCCACTAAATTGAGGAATTCCTGTGGTGATGCTCTGGGGTGACATGATTGACCATCAACAACTGCAACCGTCTTCTTTAGTGGTAGATGTGACTCCAACTAATGAACAGTTTGCCTTCAATTCCCATTGACACCAGTTTTGGTCAGGCTCCTTGATGCCATACTCCATTAAATGCTGCATTTACATCAAGAGCAGTCACCTTTACCAGACATCTGGAATTCAGCCTTTTGTCCATGTTTGTACCAAGGCTGTAATGAGGTCAAGCGCTTGAGTGGCCCTGATGGAACTCAAACAGACTGTCAGCAAGCAAGTTATTCCTTTTCAAATAATACTTAATAGTACTGTAGACAACCTATTCCATCCCTTTGCTGATGATTGAAAGTATACTAATAGGGTAGTAATTTGTCCTGTTTCTTGTATATAGGACATACCTGGGCAAATATCCACAATTTTGGGGACAACAAGTATTAAAGCTGTTCAGTAATGGCATGGCTTGAATGCACACCCCTTTGAGAAGCACAGGCCGACTTTTAAGTAATAAATAATTTAAGCTGTAGTCATTCAGCAGCTTAATTTTTGCTGCACTGCATTTAAATTAGCAGGCATGTATTTCAACAAACAGATGGCAATTAATTATACTTTGTGATTCCTGTATCTATTTTGGGGACTGACATAGCCTTTCCCCAGAAATATTTATATATTCCGGTTGTAGGAATACTGCTAAACAAACTAATATCTTTTGATGCATATGTTTTAGAATTTATAGACTTGACAGGGTTGCTTGTTAAAAAAAAACTGATTATGAAAGGAAGCACATTTTGTTTGAGTTAATTATTTTCTGGTCACCAGCATTTGTGGGTGTTGTCAAAGTCAGTCTGCAGCTGGCTCACAATATATAGTCCAGAATAGCCCAGGAGGATCACAACCCAGTTGTCCTTTCAGAGAACTTATTTGGCCAGATAGCTGGTTTGTAATGCAGAGTAACACTAACAGTGAGAGTCCAATTCCTGCACTGCCTGAGGTCACTGAGAAGGACTGTCCTTCTCAAGTTCTCCTCTTGCCTCAAGTGTGGTGACCCTCAGCACTAGTCATCTATCAGTATTAAGAGTTGTATTGTCTCTTAAGACTATAGTCACTGCACCTTACACTCAACTCAAAACAGAGTTCAAAGATTTTAGACCATAAACACTACTCTCATCTTTTGAAAGGATTTAGCTACTGCTATTTTCAACACTTCTAGATACATATTAATACCACTTAGAGCCACAGTCTCATAGAGATGCACAGCACAGAAACAGACGCTTCAGTCCAACTCCTTCATGCCTACCAGATATCCTAAATTTATCTACTCCCATGTACCAGTATTTGGCCCATATCCCTCTAAACCCTTCCTATTCATATACTCATTCACATGCCATTTAAATGTTGTAATTGTGCCAGCCTCCACCACTTCCTCTGGCAGCTCATTCCATACATGCGCCACTTCTGCGTGAAAAGGCTGACTGTTAGGTCCCTTTTAAATCTTTCCAATCTCATCTTAAACCTATGTCGTCTAATTCCTCCCCCCCCCAACTACCATGGGAAAAATACCTCGTCTATTTACCCTATCCATGTTCCTCATGATTTTAATAATCTCTATGAGGTCATTTCTCAGCCTCTGACACTCCAGGAAAAACAGCCCCAGCCTATACAACCTCTCCCCATATCTCAAACCCTCCGACCCTAACAACATCCTTGTCAATCTGTTCTGAACCCTTTCAAGTTCCACAACCTCCTTCCTATAAGCACAATGAGCAGAATTGAAAGCATTATTCCAAAAAAAGGCCTAACCAAAGTCCTGTACAGCCGCAACGTGACATATTAACTCCTATACTCGATAAACTGACCAATAAAGGCAAGTAAGCCAAACACCTTCTTCACTATCCTATCTACCTGTGACTCGACTTTCAAGGAACAATGAACTTGCACTCCAAGGTCTCTATGTTCGACAACACTCCCCAGAAGTCCTGCCCTGATTTGCCTTTCCAAAATGCAGCACCTCATATTTATCTAAATTAAACTTCAACTGCCACTCCTCAGCTCATTGTTCTATCTGATCAAAGTCCTGTTGTACTCCGAGGTAACCTTCTTCACTGTCCACTACACCTCCAATCTTGGTGTCATCTGCAAACTTACTAACCATACCTAATGCGTTCACATCCAAATCATTTATGCAAATGATGAAAAGAAATGGACTCAGCAGCTATCCTTGAGGCACACCGCTGGTCACAGGCCTCCAGTCTGAAAAGCAATTCTCCAGCACCATCCTCTGTCTTCTACCTTTGAACCTGTTCTCTATCCAAATTGCTAGTTCTTCCACTATTCCATGTGATCTAATCTTGCTAACCAGTCTACCATGAGGAGCCTTGGCGAATGCCTTACTAAAATCCATATAGGTTATGTCCACCATTCTGCACTCATTAATCCTTTTCATTACCTCTTCAAAAAATACAAATAAATTAGTGAGACACAATTTCCCACACACAAAGCCATGGTGACTAACCATAATCAGTCCTTGCCCTTCCAAATACATGTAAATCCTGTCCCACAGGATTTCCTCGAACAACTTGCTCACCACCGATGTCAGGCTCACTGGTCTATAGTTCACAGGATTTTCTCTACCACCTTTCTTACATAGTAGCACCATGTAGCCAACCTCATCTGTGGCTACTGATGATACAAATATCTCAGCAAGGGGCCCAGCAATCACTGTCCTCACATCTCACAGTGTTCTCGGGTATACCTGATCAGGTCCTGGGGATTTGTCTATCTTTATGAATTTTAAGATATCCAGCACCTTCTCCTCTGTAATATGGACATTTGTCACTATTTAGTTCCCCACATTCTCTATCTTCCATATCCTTTTCCACGGTAAACACTGATGCAAAAGTACTTGTTTAGTATCTCTCCCATCTCCTGCAGTTCCACACATATATGGCCTTGTTCATCTTTCACAGGCCCTATACTCTCCATAGTTACTCTTTTGTCCTTAACCTATTTGTAGAATCCCTTTGGGTTTCCTTAATTCTATTTACCAAAGCTAACTCATGTCTCCTTTTTGCCATCCTGATTTCCCTCTTAAGTACACTTCTACTGCCTTTAGACTCTTCTAGCTATTCACTTGATATCTGTTGTCTATACCTGACATGTACTTCTTTCTTATTCTTGACCAAAACCTCAATTTCTTTCGTTACCCATCATTGCTAGCACCTACCAGCCTTACCTTTCACCCTAACAGGAATATACTGTCCCTGGACTCTTGTTCTCTCAGTTCTGATGGCTTCCCATTTTCCAGCCGTCCCTTTATCTGCAAACTTTTGCCCTCAATTAGCTTTTGAAAGTTCTTGCCTAATACTGTCAAAACTGGCCTTCCTCCAATTTAGAACTTTAGCTTTTAGATCCGGTCTATCCTTTTCCATCACTATTTTAAAACCAATAGAATTATGGTCAAATGCACACCCACTGACACCTCAGTCACCTGCCCTGCCCTGGTTAAGCTTTGCACCTTCACTAGTAGGTACATCCTACTACCCCCAAGGATCTCCTTTTTAAATTTCTACCTAACTTGCTATATTGTCTCCTCTGAATCACATCCTCTTCTCTTCCTATGTCATTAATTCCAATGTGTACAATGACATCCTGCTGGTCCCTCTCCCCTTTGAGAATATTCTCCATCCTCCCTGAAATATCATTGATCCTGGCAACAAAGAGGCAACACACTATTCTGATGTCTTGCTGTTAGTCACAGAAACGTCTGTCTGTGTATCTGACTAGAGAGACCCCTATCACAATTGATCACTTGACATACCCCTCCTTACAGTAGAGCCAGTCTCGGTACCAGAAACCTGGTTGTCAGTGCTACATTCCCCTGAGATAGGAGACTCCTGCACAACTGCCTCCCTCTCCTACCTTTTCTTGAGGTAGCTCATTCACCCAACTGTATGTTCTATTTATGTCTCTTCCGGCAACTGTCATCCATCACATCTCCAGCTCCTGTAAATTCCTCATTGCCTCTAACTGTCACTCCAACCGATTCATGCAATCTAATAGGATTCACAACCAAAAACATTTCCTGCAGACATAATCATCAGTAATATGGAAACTCTCACTCATCTCCCAAATCTGACAGGAAGAGCACATCAGTCTACTTAAGGCCATCTTTGCATCTCAACAATCCAGACCCAGAAAATATTGCTCTAAAAAACATGAGACCAGACTAACTTAGTAACTATTTTATTTTTAAAGTTTAATCAGGAGACAGATCTCAATAAAACATATAATCAAAACGGAACCCAATCTACTCACTATTGTAGATTTACAAAAATAACAGTACGGTTACACTTTAAAAAGCTACTTAACTGCTCCCCTGCTATGAGCTCTCCCACACAGGTTTCTCCAAGGTCAGCTGTGAATTTCACTGTTTGTTAATTTTTCTTAGACAATTCTGATATCCAGAGATACTTGAAATCAAGCATCAGAACAGTCAGCCGTGCAGATTCACCTCTGGGTCATGTGGCCACTACCTTTGTCTGTCTTTCTCCTTTTTAAAGTGCCATTGAGTTTATTTTTTTTTTGCTAAAGTTCCAAAACAATGCAACATCTTATAAAACAGTAATCACTGCTCCTAGAATTTGAGGAAATTAATTCCAACACTGAAAACACCTCAAAAAACCACTCTCACAGCCACAATTTTATCCTGTCCTCCCCAAAGTGATTTTGAACTTGTAGCATATGGATTTTAGTCTATCTGTATGACTGGGTTTAATTATTCATTTGTCACCTTTTCTGGAGCTGTGATTTTAAACAAGCATGTGTCAGAGAGTAGGTGACAGGGCCTTCTGGAGTGATAATGTATTTTTGTATCATGAGAATTTTATGATCAGATAGGGTAAACATTGAAAGTCATTAACTAACTTTTAATTTAGAAGAATCAAGAATTGATTTTTTATGACTTAAGAATAAACGAAAGATTGTAAAGCTTTTGTGAGCAGATTACAGAAGTCCTGACTGGGATCAGATGTAAGAACACTTTCATGAAAAACATCATGATTTGTTCCATCACATCTAATTTCTAAAATTGCCTGCTGAATTCCTCTACTAAATTCCTCAGATGTGCACAGAGGTTTCTGGATGGAATCTTTTTTTTTTGTCTTTGATTTTTGTCAAGTATTTATTCCAGAATCCTTGCAGTGCTGTACTATTTTATGGGATTTCCGCTATCAGGATTCATAGCAAAAGCGGTAATGCAAAGACTAGAACAAATAGCCCTACCAACCATCAAACCAAAAATCTGGGTCCACGATGTAGATGACACCTTTGTCATCACAAAACGAAACAAGATAGAAGAGACATTTAACATCATCAACAACACCCTCACAGGCATAAAGTTCACCAAGGAGGAAGAAACCGACAACAAACTCACATTCCTGGACGTCACAGTCGAAAGAAAGGACAACGGAGAACTACAAACCTGTACAGAAAACCGACAAACACTGACCAAATACTTAACTACATGAGCAACCATCCCAACACACACAAACGAAGCTGTATCAGAACACTATTCCAACGAGCCACCACACACTGCAGCACAGATGAATTTCAGAAAACAGAGGAGAACCATCTATACAACGTATTCGAGAAGAACGGATACTCAAATAATAGTGCACAGATTCTTCAAGAACAAACCACGGCAAGCAGACCAAACACAGCCAGAAACCCTAACCACCTTACCATACATCAAAGAAGTTTCAGCAATGACAGCCAGACTACTAAGACCCCTCGGAATCCTAGTAGCACACAACCCCACCAACACTCTCAATCAAAAACTAACAAACTTAAAAGACCCAGTACAACCCATGGACAAAACTACAGAGACAACAGCTTCGCTTCACTTGGAGGTCGCCACTGAAGATGTTACCTAGCCAGGTAATGAAACATCTGGAAATCAAACTTACAGCTCAGCGAGCAAACCTACACTCTGTACTATTTTATTTTTAATTGGGAGGGCCATAGACCAAGTTTCAATTTGAGTGCTTTCACAGCACTGATCATAGTGCTAAGCCTCTGTCCTTTCCCTTCACAGTTCAGCTCTTTCAGTTTGCTATTATATCCATAAGGAACCTAAAGTCATGCAACCATGCATTGTCTGACAGCTTATGCACACTTTATTCCTTGATTTATGAAAAGTCACAATTTCACGTATCAGATCTAAGTCGCTTTTTAGGACTTTCCTTTGACTTAACCATCTCATATCAGCATGGAGAATTACTTCAGCATTGGCAACTTTGAGTTCATCAACTAAGAATTCAAACTAGTGGAGCTGAAGGGCTCTTGCTCAAATTAAGTTTACATTCTTAACCACAACTTTTATAACATGAGAAAGATCCATAAATTTACTTACTGGTGCATTATATCGTGGCAATTGACAAAGAGGGAATATCAGGATCATTTCTGCAGGATGTAACAAAGCCCACATTTGTGTCAAGTTATGACTGATGTACCATCAGTTATGAGGGAAAACTGTTTCTTGATTGGAAAGTTTTTCTCAAGTAGTATATTTTGTATTTGGTATAGATATCTTTACCTCTTGTTCTTTCTTTAAGGGGCAAAAAGCTGTGAGGATTGTCTTTAGTTGTTAAGTCCTCAAAAACCATGTACATGAAAACACCCAATGGGGTTGTAATGATTATATAGGTGGACTCATTGAACTGCGGTGAGAAGTATTCACAGTGCTTCAGGTCCAGCTGTAGTTGCTGAAAGATATTTTTGGATAAGGGTTCTACTCATCATGATAATGTGCAAGCAGCAAGTGATAAGCTGTGGATTGCCATTATTATTTTTTCTTTATTCTTAAAGTTTTTAAATAAAGAATTAGCAGCCACAATCATTACCTCTTTACTTTTCCATCTATGAATGATTTCTTTTGTTTTGCTAGAGACTGGTGACAAATATGAAATAATGCTTCAGTGCAGGCCTTACCTTTTGCTGCAAGTTAAGAAAAAAATAACTGAGCTTTCTAAATTGCCTTTAGATTATCAACTTCTTTTGTCCAAAGCATGGTGGTTCAAGGAAAAACTATCCTTGAATTTATTGTGCAACATTGTCTGATGTTGAACCAAATTCCCCTTTTTTACTTATCAATATACGTTTATAGGGTTGGTGACGATTCGCCATGGCAGATTCGCCGCCGATGATTAGCCACTGCCGGTTTGCCACCAGCGTTTCTCCACTGGGGTCGTTTCACCTCTGGAGACTATTCGTCACTGGAAATATATATATGTACTAATTGTTTTCCCTCCCACCTGTTCTTTCATACTTCTCAGTCCCCTGTATTTATGCAACTACATACTACATATTGATAAAAAAAGAGGTAAAATAAATATAATTTTATTGGTTTATATATAAAAATGAGTTACAAATACTTGCGGTGGCGAATCGCCTTCAGTGGCCAATGGGCGGTGGCTAAGCATCCTTGGCGGTGAAAGGGCGGTGGTTAATCGGCGGCGGCGGCGAATGGCCCCATCCCAACTTTTATGATATATAAGACAAACCCTCTAATCTGTTTCAGCTGTGAACAAAATTAATTTTCCATTTCCACTTGGAAGCTGTACATTTCTGGTTTCTTCTTAAAAGGCCCAGGTTCATCACTTATCATTACTGCTTCACCTGGTAGTTTGTGACATTGAGCTGCCACTGGTCACTCTGCAAGTAGGCCATGCATCTGGAACATCCAATATGTTGCTGGCTGCTTTGAGGTGTGGAGGCATGGAAGGTCACTTATGTAGTCATGATTTGCCTGGTGAACTTGCAATGCTTGGATACCGGGTATGGCAACATTCCCTGTATGTTTTCTTCATCATGCATAGATAGCGGCAGTGGCAGATACAAATCACTATAAACGCCGGAGGAAACATCACAGAAGCGCTTCACAGGAGGCTCCCAAGCACTGACGATGTCACCTAGACAGGGGACAAAACGTCTGCAACACAAATTCCCAGCTCGGCGAACAGAACCACAACATGCATAGATATTAATTAAGCAGCTGAAGACAAAATAACACTGTAGGTCTACAGAGAATGGGCAGAACAGTGAGACTACTTCAGCTGCTCTTGCAAAGAGTTCATACGGACATGATGGGTTGCCTCCTATGTTTACTGTATTGCAATGCACTGGCTTGACACATAAGTTCCAGCATATTTCTTATTCATTTGTTTGCACTGCTATTATAAAAAAAATTATTTTACTCTGCAATGACAGTCTATCTAGACCAAACTGAAACACAATGCAACAAACTGGCAAGGATGTTAAGACGTCCACCTTTCTTTATTCATACAGTTTCAGGAAGCAGAAGTTGTGCAGCAGCATGATGACTGATGTGTGTAAGGTGAAGGAATGCTGGCTAGCAGTATAAATTGAGTGTCAGAGACTCTGCAACCAGTCAGTTGACTGTATTCTGCACACTGGAGACCACAAGATTCCATTCGGAAGACAGATTACATAGACTAGAATTCTATGTGTTTAGTATACAAGTTTAAGAATAACTAAATTTAAATGTTTCAGATAAATTTAAAGATGATTTGTCATCTGGTAACAGAAGTCCAGAGCAAAAGGCATAAAATTAAAACCAGAGCCAGTGATGTAGATACAATGCTTTCAACATTGCTAAATTACTGTGTAGCTTTTTAATACCATTGGGTCTGCTTGTCAGCCATAAATTCCTTGAATCTTAAGTGTATTCTGTCTTGTAAAATGTGAAAACTGCATGATAAATTTTGCATAATTTCATAAATAATTTAATAGGGTATGAAAACTAAGGAAATGTAGCATTGAAGTGCAGAAGCATCCTGTAAATGGATTAGAGATGTTCCAAGAGGGTTCTCAGAGGCTAGTACATATCAAATGCCAGTATCCATGGATGTGTGTTGCATATAGCTGGTGCACACGGAGCGTGCACTGTGACTTTGGTGCCTGGTGTTCTACATGGAGCTCCTTTGGAGCAAGCAGCAAGCTAAATTTGCCAGGTATACTCATGTCGAGTTTTGTCAAGTTTGTTTGGCAAGTTTGTTAAGATAGGCAGCTGAACATGAATGAGGCAAGTTAAGCTATCAACACGACATTTAACAACCAATAATCCCCCATAATTGGTATCATGTCACTGCCTAAGCAAGAAAATCATCAAGTCACTTGTGCAAAGTGTACAAAATACTCCTGATGTTGAGATTGGTCTTGCTGCACATGTTGCTCAATACTGCACCAAATCTGCCCTCAATCTTTCTAAATTTATCAAAATCTGATCATGCTTGATAAGTAATCGATAAATAATCATTTTAATAAATTTTGTCCATGAAATTTAGCAATTTAGCCAAACTTGGGGCAGCATGGTGGCTCAGTGGTTAGCACTGCCTCACAGCACCAGGAACCTGGGTTCAATTCCACCCTCAGATGATTGTTTGTGTGCAGTTTGAACATGGTCTGCGTCAATTTCCTTCTGGTGCTCCGGTTTCCTCCCACAGTCCAAAAATGTGCAAGTTAGGTGGATTGGCTGTGCTAAATTGCCCATAGTATCCAGGGATGTGTATATTAGGTGGATTAGCTATAAGAAATGCAGAGCTGCAGGGCTACAGGGCTAGGGCAGGAGTGTGAGACTGGGTGGGATGCTCTTTGGAGAGTCAGTATGGACTTGTTGGGCCGAATGGCCTGTTTCCACACTCTTTGGAATCTGTGAATTTCAAAAAAGGAACTTACTTCTTAACCTACTTCCATATGGTAAAGTGCTAAGGCCGTACTTTGTTTCTTTTTTGGTAAAGTTATAACCCAGGTCCACATTATAACTTCATTCTTCCACTTGTCATAAGATTCAATTAAGAAAGCAAGGGTATGTAATCATAATTCAAACTTTGCATCTGGACTCAACCATCCTCTGCTACCAGTCTCTGTTACCAGTGATATACACCAAAGGATAGCAGTATTTAAACACAGTCCAAGTCCACATTTATAGTGAGAACTTTATTTCAGAAAACTATATTGCATAAAACTCACAACCATCTGATTGTTAGTTCTCCATATTTATGCACCAATTCACATGTAATTAATTCCTTGTTAATATATCCTTCACATTAGGGTTCTTGCGATGTAGTGATAATGCCCCTGAGCCAGGAGGCCAGGGTTCAAATCCATCCTTTGCAGAGGTGCATCATAACACATCTGAACAGGTTGTTTAGAAAATATTGATATCCTTCATATGTTCCCTTGTTCCATTAAGTCTCAGTTACACTCCTTCACACTTTATTAGATGATAACACTCTTCCTATCTCTCCCCTTTCGCGCTGACACTCATTTCCTCTCTCCTTATTGATACAGGCACTCATTCCAACACTTCTCCTTCTCAGAGGCCCTCTTCTCTCTCTCTTCTTTCACAGAGATTCTTTTCACTTCTCTCCCATTTCACAGAGACACCTTTCTTCTCTCTTCCGTTTCATAGATGCTCTTTCATTTGCTTCCCTTTTGAGGGAGACTCTTCACTTTTCCCCCTTTCACTGAGATAGTTTATCCCTCCCTTCACCTTCACAGAGCTACTCTTCACCTTTCCCCCTTTTACATAGATATTTTATCCCTCTCTCCACTTTCACAAAGTCACTCTTCACCTTAACCCTTTCCACAGAGACACTCTTCTCCCCTCTCCCCTTCCAAAGAGACACTCTTTGCCCCACTTTTGCAGAGACACTCTTCTTTTGTCTTTCCTTTTATCTCTTCACAACATCGGAAAGGAAACCAATTGCTGATTTTCACCTACTGACATCCTTTAGCTAATGAATCACATTAACAACAGTGCTTGTGGAGGTAAAGTTCCATCTTCCCATTAATGATATCCTCCATTGTGTTGTGTGGCACAACTATTCTGCTAAATGGAATTGATTTGAAGCAGACCTAAATTGAAACTGGGTACAGGTTGTCCCCGACTTACAAATATCTGACTTGCGAGTGCTTGAACTTACAAAGGAGATCCCATATTACAGGTTGTTCTGCTATAACACATGTTTCGTTAACGCAAATTCACTATAACACAACTGATGAATTGGGAACACTGTTTCTAAAGTGCGAACTTTTAAAGTGTATATTGGTTATAATGAGATTTCAGCCCTATGGTTTAAATTGTGCTGCTATTACGCGGTTTTCTTGTAGCATGGGATTGTACAAGAATGGAACTACTGCTTTACAGCAAAACTGGCTGTTCTGTTAATTTTAAGGATCCAATGTGAATTATTTGTTGTACTTATGAACAAATATTTTAGATATACTATATTGTGATCCGACTATTATACAATCAATGTACTAACATAGTCAGGGTCAGAATCCATTCGTAATGCGGGGACTGCTTATATCCAAGAGGCACTTCGCTCCAGCAGTAGTAGAATTGTTTCAACCATGATCTATACCTATTGACCTGGTATATCCCCGCTCTACCATAACCATGAATCTGAGAGATCAACCTTGTTTCATTGAAGAGTGCAGGAGGACATGCAGGATCAATACCAGACATACCTAATAACGAAGTATCAGCCTGGTGAAACTAAAACATAGGTCTATGTGCATGCCAGGTAGTGGAAGCAGCATGGTTTGCATATAAGTTCAGCAATCCTGCTACAACTAGTCATGAACGGTGGTGGATAATTAAACAGCTAACAGGAGAAAGAGGCTCCATAAACATAGAACATAAAACAATACAGCACAGAACAGGCGCTTCGGCCCTCGATGTTGCGCCGACCTGTGGACTTTTCTCAGTTCATCCTCCTACACTATCTCAAAATCATCCATGAGCTTATCTAAGGATTGTTTAAATCTCCCGAATGTGGCTGAGTTGACTACCTTAGCAGGTAGGGCATTCCACGCCCTTACCACTCTCTGTGTAAAGAACTTGCCTCTGATATCGGTCTTAAATCTAAGGCCCCTCAATTTGTAGTTATGCCCTCTTGTACAAGCTGAAGTCATCATCCTAGGAAAAAGACTTTCACTGTCTACCCTATCTAATCCTCTGTTGATCTTGTATGTCTCTATCAAATCCCCCCTTAGCCTTCTTCTTGCCAATGAGAAAAGACCCAAGTCTCTCAGCCTTTCCTCAGAAGACCTTCCCTCCAGACCAGGCAACATCCTGGTAAATCTCCTCTGCACCTTTTCCAATGCTTCCACATCCTTTTTGTAATGGGGTGACCAGAACTGTCCACAATATTCCAATTGTGGCCGCACCAGTGTTTTGTATAGTTGCAGCATGATATTGCAGTTCCAGAACTCAATCCCTCTACCAATGAAACCTAACACACTGTATGCCTTCTTAATAACACTATCCACCTGGGTGGCAACTTTCAGGGATCGATGCACATGGACTCCAAGATCCATCTGCACATCCACACTATCAAGAATCTTTCCACTGACCAAGTACTCTGCCATCCTGTTATTCTTCCCAAAGTGCATCACCTCAGATTTAACTGCATTGAACTCAATTTGCCACCTCTCAGACCAATTCTGCAGTTTATCCAAATCCCCCTGCAACCTGTAACATTCTTCCAAATTGTCTACTCCTCCACCGACTTTAGTTTGTCTGCAAATTTACTAATCCATCACCTATGCATGCGTCTAAGTCATTTATAAAAATGACAAACAGCAGTGGTCCCAAAACAGATCCATATGGAACACCACTAGTAACTGGACTCCAGATTGAACATTTTTCATCAACCACCACTCGCTGCCTTCTTCCAGAAAGCCAGTTTCTAATCCAAACTGCTAAATCACCCTCAATTCCATGCCTCTGCATTTTCTCCATCAGCCTACCATGTGGAACCTTATCAAAGGCTTTACTGAAGTCCAAGTATACCACGTCAACTACCCAACCCTCATCTACATGCTTTGTCACCTTCTCAAAAAACACAATGAGGTTTGTGAGACACGACCTGCCCTTGACGAAACCATGTTGACTATCTGAAATCAAATTGTTGCTTGCTAGATGATTATAAATCTTATCTCTTATAATCCTTTCCAAAACCTTTCCTACAACAGAAGGAAGGCTTATTGGTCTATAATTACCTGGGTCATCTCTGCTGCCGTTCTTAACAAGGGCACAACATTTGCAATCCTCCAGTCCTCAGGTACTAAACCCATAGACAATGACGAATCAAATATCAAAGCCAAAGGCTCTGCTATCTCCTCCCTAGCTTCCCAGAGAATCCTCGGATAAATCCCATCCGGCCCAGAGGACTTGTCTATTTTCACTCCTTCTAGAATTGATAACACCTGTGCGTAACTAACCTCAATCCTTTCCAGTCTAATATCTCGTACCTCATTTTTCTCCTCTACAATAATCTCCTTTTCCTAAGTAAACACCGATGAGAAATGTTCATTTAGCACCTCTCCAAACTCTACAGGGTCCACACTCAACTTCCCACTTCTGTCTTTGATTGGCCCTATTCTTAGCCTAATCAACCTTTTATTCCTCACGTACCTATAGAAAGGTTTAGGATTCTCCTTTATTCTATTTGCTAAAGATTGCTCGTGTCCTCTCTTTGCTCTTCTTAACTCTTTCTTTAAATCCTTCCTACCTGATCTGTAACTCTCCATCGCCTCATCTGTACTATCTAGCCTCATCAACACATAAGCCTCTTTCTTCTTCTTAACAAGAGATGCAATTTCTGTAGTAAATCATGGTTCCCTTACCTTATCACTTCCTCCCTGCCTGACAGGGACATACCTATCAAGGACATGTAATATCTGTTCCTTAAACCAGTTCCATATTTCGATTGTCTGCATCCCCTGCATTTTGCTACCCCATTCTATGCATCCTAATTCTTGCCTAATCGCATTATAATTGCCCTTGCCCCATCGATCACTCTTGACCTGTGGCATGTATCGATCCCTTTCCATTGCTAAACTAAACGTAACTGAATTATGGTCACTCTCTCTAAAGTGCTCACCTACTAAATCAAACACCTGGCCTGGTTCATTACCAAGCACGAGATCCAGTGTGGCCTCCCCGCTTGTCGGCCCTTCAATATACTGTGTCAGGAAACCCTCCTGTACACATTGGACAAAAACTGATCCATCCGATGTACTAGAGCTATAACATTTCCAAGGAGAAAGTGAGGTCTGCAGATGCTGGAGATCAGAGATGGAAATGTGTTGCTGGAAAAGCGCAGCAGGTCAGGCAGCATCTAGGGAACAGGAGAATCGACGTTTCGGGCATTAGCCCTTCTTCAGGAAATTAGCCCTTCCTGAAGAAGGGCTAATGCCCGAAACATCGATTCTCCTGTTCCCTAGATGCTGCCTGACCTGCTGCGCTTTTCCAGCAACACATTTCCATCATCTATAACATTTCCAATCAATGTTGGGGAAGTTAAAGTCCCCCATAATAACCGCCCTGTTCCTTTCACTCTTACCTAGGATATTGTTGCTAATCCGCTCTTTCACTTCCCTGGAACTCTGCGGAGGCCTATAAAAAACTCCAAGAAGTGTGACCTCTCCTTTCCCATATCTAACCTCAACCCACAGTACCTCAGTAGACGAGTTCTCATCAGAAGTTCTGTCAGCCACCGTTATACTATCTTTGACTAACAAGGCCACGCCTCCCTCTTTCTCCGCCTTGTTTGTTTTTAATGAAAGATCTCAACCCTGGAACCTGGAACATCTATTCCTCACCCTGCTCTATCCGTGTCTCCGAATTGGCCACAACATCGAAGTCCCAGGTACGTATCCATGCTGCAAGCTCACCTACCTTATTTCGGATACTTGTGGCATTGAAGTAGACACACTTCAAACCACTTTGCTGGCTGCCAGCATATTCCTGTGACCCTGAAATCCTGACCCTGTCCTTCCTGCTCTCATCCTCCTGTGCACCTGCAGCTACACCTCTGGTTTCCATCCCCCTGCTGAGCTAGTTTAAATCCACCCGAATAGCACCAGCAAATTTCCCACCCAGGATATTAGTACCCTTCTGGTTCAAGTGAAGACCGTCCTGTCTGGACAAGTCCCACCTTCCCCAGAATGAACCCCAATTATCCAAAAACCTGAAACCCTCCCTCCTGCACCATCCTTGCAGCCACGTGTTCAGCTGATATCTCTCCCTATTCCTTGCCTCGCTATGACGTGGCACGGGTAACAATCCAGAGGTAACAACTCTGTTTGTTCTAGTTCTCAGCTCCCACCCTAGCTCCGTGAAATCCTGCCTTACATCCCTATCCCTCTTTCTACCTATGTCGTTGGTACCTACATGGACAAAGACGAGGCTGGTAACCCTCTCCCTTCAGGACCCCGAAGATACGATCCGAGACATCACGGACCCTGGCACCTGGGAGGAAACACACCAACCGCGAGTCTCATTCGTTCCCTACAAACCTTCTATCTGAGCCTCTAACTATTGAGTCTCCAGTGACTAACATTCTCCTCCTTTCCCTCCTTCCCTTCTGTGCAACTGGGACAGGCTCTGTGCTAGAGACCTCGGCCCCACTGCTTGCTCCTGTAAGTCGCTCCCCTCAACAGTATCCAACAGTATCCAAAACGGTATACATGTTTTTCAGAAAAACGACCACAGGGGATCCCTCCACTGACTGTTCGAAAGGGGAAAAAACAGTCACCCAGCTTTCTTCTTGCCTAGGAGTAACTGCTTCTCTGTAACTCCTATCTATCACAGCCTCTGCCTCCCGAATGATCCGAAGTTCATCCAGTTCCCGCTTCAGTTCCCTAACACGGTCTTGGAGGAGCGAGAGTTGGGTGCATTTCCTGCAGATGCACTTGAATGGACACTATTGGCATCCTTGACCTCAAACATCCTGCAGGAGGAACATTTCTCTCTCTGTACTTCCATCCCTGCTAGTCCCCTAGTCACAAAGTAAAAAAGATTCGCTTACCTGATATGTCCCTGGTCTTTAAGGTTAGAGGAAGTGGTTGGGTGGTTGAGAAGGCACTGACTTATATGGCAATAAGAAGTCCCTCCTTTCCCAGAAACCTCTGCTCTCTGACTTCAAATTTAAAAGCACAAATCAGTGACTCACCGCTCCCGGCAGTCCCCTGGTGCAAGCTGCCGCTGAAAACATCCCCATCTTTAACAATGGGGAGCCCCATTAGCACATCAATGCAAAAGACAAGGTTGAAGCATAAACATTCATCTTCTTCTCCTGAGTTACAGTCACAAATACTAGTTTTCTGCCAATGTGATTCACTTCACTTGATTTCAAGCATAGGCTGAAGGTACCAAATACTGCAAAGGCCATGGCTCCTAATAACATCCCAGCAATAGCGCTGAATACATTACTTCAGAACTAGCCATGTATTGAACCAAAATTTCCTTACTGGTATTTTAAAAACTGTATATTGCAGCCTTGAATATTCTTAATTATCTGTACTCAATAGCACTTTTCTTATCAACACAGATTTTTCCTGGACTTAATTAATACAAACTATTGGCTAAAGTAAGGCAACATAGTTTTGTTTGCACTAAGAAATGAATTATATTCCTTAACTAAGAATCAATTTTAAATCAAAGGAACAAAAAAGAGACAATTAAGGATTGATAAGCAGGAATGTGTTATTGATTCATAGGAATTTCTTAGTAACGAATGAAGTCAATCACCAGTGGAACCATGTTTCACAATTTTTAAAAACCATATATCTTAATTACTATGTCAGCAACTAGCACTGAAAATCTGCTTGACTGGAAGTACTGTAGAATAAAGATGACACAGTTTCTAAATAGACAATGAAGACATTTTCAAAGGTTTTCTATCTGCTCCTGGAATAAGCAATAACTTCTGAAGTAAGCTCTTTAATTTTGAATTGTCCACTTTTCTTGATAGTTGTACATCTCAAAAAGATTTTGCCATTTAAAAGATAATATCTGCCTATAATTACTTGTGTTGTAAGTGCATTAACAAGTTGAAAATAACTAAAGGCAGGAATCAGTAGTTCACATTATTGAATGTACAAAGCATATGAATGTTTTGGGTTGTATATTTAAAAATATCCCTACCTGGTCATATGATGACAAAATCTTCTTTTGTACATCTGATAGTGTTCCAATTGGTTCCAAATATGGGTATTTGTCTTTCATGTTGAGTGTTACTGTAGAAGTGTTGACATTGTTCAATAATCTTGATGACATAGTCAGTATGCACTGAGTCAGATTGGCAGTAGGAGCTAAGGCACATATTTCCTTAAACGAGATTATGGCATTCTGTACAGAAGGAGAAAGTAGAAAATAACAGTAACTAAGCGAGCAGAAAAGACTCGGTTGGTCATTTTATGGATTAACTGTTATTAACACACATTTCCTAAAACTGCAAACTGTGTTGGTCAGGAAGATAAAAGAAAGGGAAAAAATTGCTTAAAATAATTGAAATTAATAATTGCAATTGCAAACTAAGAAGAAAGGTTGACCAAACTTCTAAAAATGCAATTGTTTATCTTTATTTGTACTTATGTAATAAATGCACTGACAAAGTTCTTATATTTCTGATTTTTTTTCTTATTGCATTTGGTCCATGCAGCATGGATTGATAATATATCACTGCTAAAAGCACTACATTTATTGAGATCATTTGAAAAGATTCTCATCACTTATTAGCTCTCATTCAGAAATCATGGAAAAAAATTTTGAAAGTTCATACTCTCATTTCAAACAAAAGGCACCCCATAGTGAATATAATTTTATTAGTTTTCAAATAGTGATGGAAAAAGATAGATCAGATCTAAAAGTTAAAATTCTAAATTGGAGAAAAGTCATTTTGACGGCATTAGGCAAGAACTTTCAAAAGTTGATTGGGGGTGGATGTTCGCAGATAAAGGGATGGCTGGAAAATGGGAAGCCTTCAAAAATGCGATAACGAGAGTCCAAAGAGAGTACATTCCTGTTAGGGTGAAAGGCAAGGCTTGTAAGTGGAGAGAATGCAGAATGACTAGAGAAACTGATGTTTTGGTCAAGAATAAAAAGGAAGCATATGTCAGGTATGGACAGCAGAAATTGAGTGATTCCCTAAAAGAGTATAAGGGCCGTAGGAGTATACTTAAGAGGGAAATCAGGAGGGTATCATGGTAACTGGTTAGCAAGGTTAGATCACATGGAAGAGAGCGAGAACTAACTATGTGAATACAGAACTGGCTTGAAGGTAGAAGACAGAGTGGGGTGGTGGAGGGTTGCTTTTTCAGACTGAAGGCCTGAGACCAGTGGAGTGCCACAAGGACTGATGCTGGGTCCATGGCTTTTTGTCAATTATGTAAATGATTTGGATGTGAACATAGGAAGTATAGTTAGTAAGTTTGCAGATGACACCAAAATTGGAGGTGTAGTGGACAGTGAAGAAGGTTACCTCAGACTACAAGGGGATCTTGATTAGGTGGACCAATGGGTCGAGGAGCGGCAGAGGAGTGTAATTTAGATAAACATGAGGTGTTGCATTTTGGAAAGGCAAATCAGAGCAGGACTTATACACTTAATGGTAAGGTCCTGAACAAAGAGATCTGGGAGTGTAAGTTCATATTTCCTTGGAATTGGGAGTCACAGGTAGATATGATAGTGAAGAAGGCCTTTTGTAACTTTGCCTTTATTGATCAATGCATTGATAATTGGAGTTGGGAGGTCATGTTGCGTTCTACAGGACATTGGTTAGGCCACTATTGGAATATTGCGTGCAATTCTGGTCTCTCTCCTATAGAACTTGAAAGTTGTGAAACTTGAAAGGGTTCTGAAAGGATTTACAAGCATGTTGCTAGGGTTGGCGGTTTTGAGCAACAGGGAGAGGCTGAATAGGCTGGGACTCTTTTCCCTGGAGTGATAGATGTTGAGGGAAGACCTTACAGAGATTTGTAATATCATGAGGGGCATGGATACGGTGAATAGCCAAGGGCTTTTTCCCAGAGTAGGGCCTCCAAAACTAGAGTGCACAGGTTTAAGGTGAGATGGGAAAGATATAAAAGTGAACTAAGAGGCAACATTTTCACACAGAGCTCATGCCTGTATGGAATGAGCTGCTAGAGAAAATAGTGGAGGCTGCACAATTACAACATTTTAAAGGCATCCAGATGGGTACATGAATAAGAAGGGTTTAAAGGGATATGGGTCAAATGCTGGCAAATGAGTAGATTAATTTAGACTATCTGGTTGGCATAGATGAGGTGGACCGAAGGGTCTGTTTCTGTGCTATGCAACTCTATGACTATTACAAAGTAAATTTACACTGAATCTTATTCGGAGACATTAGAATAAATTATCAAAAACTTAATCAAAGAAATGGGCTTAAGGGAGTGTCCTGAAGTAAGAAACAAAATACAGAGGCAAGGTGTTGAGGGAATGAATTTCAGAGACTACGAACAAAGCAGCTGCCAGCACAAACAACAACTGTGAAGCACATAAAATCTGTAATACTCAGGAAGCCAAAATTAAATCAGCACAGATATCTCAGACGACTGCAAGAGTGGATGAAATTACTGAGAAAGGAAAGACTTATGAGAGATCTAAAAATAAGGATGAGAATTTCAGAATGTAAATGCTGCTGAATTAGGATCCATTTGCATAAATAAGCACAGAGGAAGCGGACATGGAGCAATTTAAAACATATGCAGCAGAGTTTAAGTACCTCAAGCTTACAAAAAGTAACACGTAAGAAACTAGCTAAGGGTGCAGTGGTATAATCAGGCTTGGAGATAACAAGGGCATGAATAAGAATTTCATAAGCATATGAATTGAGGCAGGGTGGTGTTGCTGATGCAACTGAGTTGAAAATAGATGCTCTTAGCAATAGATCTTAGCAAGGTTACAAACAGTCTGGTCCAGTCTTAGACCATTGTCAGGAAGAAGGATGAAGCTAGAGACTGTGCAATGGACTTAAAACAATGGCATTAGGGGCTTTCCGGACATTTCAGCTCAAGACAATAGGGTTAAAAACATGCAAAGATGCAAGCACTCAAATATGAGCAATTTATTTACACATATGGTTTCTGAAACTCTCCTTATCACACCTCGTTGCAAATAAGTATCAATGCATAGTGTAAAAACAGTAAATGTCAAGGAATGCAGTTCCTTGACATCTTCTGCTATGAGATAGTTAACATAGACCAAAACTTGCATTCAAAATTTGGATCTGTTCATCCAAAAGTTGTTATAGTAGGAAAAGTAGAGGGACAATCAATTGGTAAAAAAAATTACCTAGCCCTTTTCACAAATTCAGGTTGTCCAAAATGGCAATGTAGCAAATTAAATATTTTAAAGTGTTGTCACAGTTAGAATGTCGAACACATGGCAGACAGTGCATGCAGTAAGTTTCCATAAACAGCAGTGAAACTCTTACAGTGATACGATGCATTCGTAGAATCACCACATGTGGAAGCAAGCCATTCAGCTCATGCTGACTCTCCAATAGCATCCCATCCTACTTTATACTTGAAACCCTGCATTTCCCATGGCTAGTCCACATAGCATGCACATCCGCAGAAACTATGGGCAATTTAGCATGGCAAATCCACCTAACCTGTACATCTTTGGACTGTAGGAAGAAACTGGAGCACCTGCAGGAAACTCATGCAGATTCAGGGAGAATATGCAAATTCCATCAAAGGGTGGATTGAAACCTGCATCGTTGGAGCTCTGAGGCAATAGTGCTAACCACTGAGCCACCGTGCCATCCATTCAGCATTGTGAATATCTTCAAGTGATACACAACAGCATTATCAAAGAATATGTGATATCATATAAGGGATATGATGAAGGGTTAAATTCTATGAATATTTTAGAGTTTCAGTGAAAGTAGTTGAAGGAGTTGGAGGAATGCAGCAATTTTGGTTGGTTACAAATACAGATTGAAATAGGGAGAGGCAGTGGAGGGTTGCCACAAGATCCCTATTCATGGAACACTATTGACCAAGTTTTGAAGGAATAGGGCAATTAATGTTTTGGTGCTATTTTACATCCTTAAGTTTAGCAAATCCAGTTGTATACTGATTTTAAACACTTATGTTAAACAGGGCTTAGTTGTTTAGTGCAACCTCATCCAGTTACAATTGTAAACATTACAATACATTTTATCTCCAATTTCATTACCTGCATATTTTCTCGGATATCTGTAGCTTCTCGTAATGGTTGGCCTGCAATTTTAAACGCATCGTCAACAATCTTGATCCCAGTATTTCTTAACATTGTGTATTTTATTGTGTTCTTTCCTTTTCTGACAGAATATCCACGCTTGTGAGCCTTTCCCCCACCTCTTCGGTCTGTTATTGCAATGTGAACAAAAAGTGTAGCAAGCTCAATTTCTTCCCCAGTGAATGAGTGTAAAGGGATATGCCGATAACCGGACTGTAAACACTCATATGGGATTGTGTACTGGCCAATAAATTCATCTCCAATGTAGTCATCATCTAAAACAACAAATCGGAGTGTTACAAGCTCAGGCAGGTTGATTTCAAATTCAAAACTTTCATCAAAAATAGGATTCTCTCCATTTAAATGAACAGTCCTTGTTCTCACTTCTGCACAATCTGCAGGAATGCCGCGGATTTCCAAATACACATATGGATCGATGACATCTCCTTTTGTTCCAGAACCTCTTGGCTTTGGAAACATCTGACCACTAATAATCTTTACATGTAGAAGCTGAGGTAAGGATCCAGGAACTATTCCTTTAATATATGCATTGAAGTAGGACACCTCATCACGCATAACTGCAGGGCGTAGGACATAGCCACAACACCCATTCTGTCGAAACCAACCAACATTAAGATCCAACATTGGACCAGGGGTCTGATAATTGATGGTTACCAGTTGGCAGCCACAATTCCAGAATTCTTGCGGATTCAAATTGCTTGACTCAAATCCGAAATTGCTAGGATACACTCGTGACAGAAATCTCTTATTGTAGTTCACAAAGTCATCTGGATATTCATTTGCCAATGCACGTGCCTCACCTTCACCAAAATCACACATTTCCCAATATTTCTGCCTCTTCATTGAATTATGAAAATTGTTGAATTGTACAGTTTTACATAAAGTAACCAAATCTGAGAGCTCCCTACATAGATGAATAGTCCGCTTAGTAACAAAAAATGTATCTGTTAAACTTCGGGAACTTTCTGTTTCTTCATCTTCATCTGTCACATCACCTTCAGCTAAGTCAATGTTTTGCGGCAATTTCTTTCCCTTCAAGATAATTTTCCTCTTTAACTTCTCTGGTGATGGGAGGTACCTTTGTGTTGAATTTGGTGTTTCTGTAAATATTTTGTTTCCAAGGATCATTTTCAGTTTTTGTGCCATGACTTTTTGTTGCCCTACTGAACAGTGATTTCGCAAACATATAATCAAAGGGTACTCGGAGGTTACAAAGGCATACTGATTAATTACTTTAATGACATTATTGAAGCTGATTGGTGAGGTCACATTGTTGCGTTTACTGACAACTGGTTCATTTGGACCGTCGTATACATCAAGTTCAATACTTCTGCAGCCCAACTTTAAGGCCCTAATATATCCAAGCAGATCAGAAGAGCTTCTAGCGGTGTTTTCTGCAACATAGGTGTTATAAGATGCATTGATATAGTAATGGGATAGAGGTTGAGTCATATCTTGACAGACTTTTTTGTGCTCTGGATCAAATATATTGCATTCTGGTGATATCAGGTACCGAGTAAAGCCATCAATACTGAGATTACCATTCAGCTGACCTTGCTTTGAAGGCTCATACCTTCGTATAAGATCAAGGCACATTTCTTCAGTTGCATTGATCATTCCTTGTTCAGTTTCTAAAAAAAACATCAAGTCTTTGGCATCCAGAAATTCTTTATTCCTAGAAATTTGCACAAGCAAGAAATAAACCTCAGGCCTAGTGCAAAGATCATAGTAAATGTCAGTAAATTCCTCCTTTGTTACCCAGGTAGCTAGTTTCCCTTTATTATTTTGTAACTCTCTAATTTTAATTCTGATTTTTGATTCTTTTAAACCATGATTGAGTTGCATTATCACCTTCACAGCTTCATCTTCCAACATAATTCCATTGCTGGCTTTACTATTTTCACTGAACACAGAATGAAGCCATGTGGTCCTTAGCGTATTCTGGCTCCCATCTATCAAATTCAATGTTTGCTTATTATGTGAAATGACGTAGCGGAGGCCTGTAACCCAGATATTAGCAATATCTGCAGAACTGGCTACCAAATCCAAAGACTCATAGTTTTCTCCATATATTAAGGAGAATGAACAGTCTTCACAAATCTGATCCACAACTGCACAACTTCTGAAAGTCTCTGTGTTTTTTCCAACTCGGACTTCTTTAAGAGAAGAAATTTCAAGTTTAGCCTTTTCAGGATCCTTCTTGGAAGGTTCCCAACGTAAAGCCTGAAGGTCAGGATCTAAAGTAAAAAAGCGACTATAGATTCGAGTATTTGAACGTATTTTCTTCAACTCACAGCCAGCTTGCATGAAGCTGATACAGTCACTGGCATTGTTAATTTTCTTTTCAGAAGGCATGCTACTGAATGATACAGTTTTCTTCTGTTCGTGCTTCTGTTTTGTAGAATCCTATGGGAAAAATGCAAAACAAGGATGATTATGCAAGTTTTGACATTATTGAGTTATGAAGTATAAATTGTTTGTCTTTTTCATTTTTTTCTCTTCTTCACCAGACATCATACCACTTGCCATTCCCAAATGAAAAGATAAATCTACTTTCATAAGAATGGCATTAGAAGTGCATAATCATTCTAATCATAAAAACAGTACATTCCAAGAGAAGTCGATGCTGGCTGTTATATTGAACAACCCAGTCATTCCCACTTTTCCCTTTATCCTTGTACCATCTTTGTTTCAACTGTTTATCTACTTCAATCTTGAATCAGTACCCATCATACTATCTGACATTATCTACCAAACTTAATCACTAATTGACTAGAAAGGCTTATCTCCATATCAGGAGAAAGTGAGGACAGCAGATGCGGAGACCAGAATTGAAAAGTGTAGTGCTGGAAAAGCACAGCAGGCCAGGCCAGATTTGGGGGAGGGGTGCTGGGAATATGATAGATGGAAGGAGGTGAGGGTGAGGGTGATAGGCCGGAGAGGGGGTGGGGACGGAGAGGTTGGGAAGAAGATTGCAGGTCAAGAGGGCGGTGCTGAATCCAGGGGTTGGGACTGAGATAAGGTGGGGGGAGGGGAAGCTGGAGAAATCTACATTCATCCCGTGTGGTTGGAGGGTTCCTAGGCGGAAGATGAGGCGCTCTTCCTCCAGGCGTTGTGTGGCCAGGGTCTGGCGATGGAGAAGGCCAAGGACCTGCATGTCCTTGGCGGAGTGCCTAACTCCGCCCCCACTCTAGCTCCAGCCCCACACCAGGTCCTAGCTCCCAGCCCTGCCGTATTTTCACCATCCCTCCAGACCTCCTCCTCTCTGAGGATGAACAATCAGTCCTCAGCAGAGGCCTCACCTTCATCCCCATACGCTCCCGGATCAATGAGTTCGACAAGCGGCTAGACATCGAGCATTTCTTCCGCCGCCTTCACCTCTGCACCTACTTCTTCAACAAGAAGTCTCGCCCACTCTCTGATGACCCCTTCTCCCGCCTCCAACACACTCCATCCACCTGGACACCCCGTGCTGGCGTCTTACCCGCCCTCGGTCTCTTCATATCCAACTGCCGCTGCGACATTGACCTCCTCAACCTGTCCACCCCTCTCACACACTCCAACCTCTCATCCTCATAACACGCAGCCCTCCACTCCCTCCGCTCCAACCCCAACCTCACCATCAAACCGGCAGACAAGGGAGGCGCAGTGGTAGTTTGGTGCACCAATCTTTACACCGCTGAAGCTGGACGCCTACTCGCAGACACCTCCTCCTACTGCCCCCTGGACCATAACCCCACCTCCCACCACCAAACCATCATCTCCCAGATCATCCATAACCTCATCACTTCGGGGGATCTCCCATCCACCGCCTCCAATCTTACAGTCCCACAACCCCGCACCGCCCGTTTCTACCTCCTGCTCAAAATCCACAAACCCGAATGCCCCGGCCGACCCATTGTCTCAGCCTGCTCCTGCCCCACCGTACTCATCGCTGCATACCTCGACACTGTCCTGTTCCCCTTAGTCCAAGAACTCCCCACCTACTTTCAGGACACCACCCACGCCCTCCACCTCCCACACCTCCGCCCCTGAACCCCGCCTCTCCAGTCGTCAACAGGACAGAATCCCACTGGTCCTCACCTTCCACCCCACCAACCTCCGAATACATCGTATCATCCTACGTCATTTCCGCCACCTCCAAAGGACCCTACCACCAGGGATATATTTCCCTCCCCACCCCTATCAGCGTTCCGAAGAGACCACTCCCTCCGTGACTCCCTCGTCAGGTCCACACTCTCCACCAACCCAACCTCCACTCCCGGCACCTTCCCCTGCAACCGCAAGAAGTGCAAAGCTTGCGCCCTCACCTCCCCCCTAACCTCCCTCCAAGGCTCCAATGGATCCTTCCATATCCGTTGCAAATTCACCTGCACCTCCACACACATCATTTACTGTATCCGCTGCACCAGATGTGGTCTCCTCTACACTGGGGAGACTGGCCGCCTACTTGCAGAACGTTTCAGAGATCACCTCTGGGACACCTGCACCAACCAACCCAATCACCCCATGGCTGAACACTTTAACTCCCCTCCCACTCCACCAAGGACATGTAGGTCCTTGGCCTCCTCCATCGCCACACCCTGGCCACACAACGCCTGGAGGAAGAGCGCCTCATCTTCCACCTAGGAACCCTCCAACCACACGGGATGAATGTAGATTTCTCCAGCTTCCTCGCTCCTCGGATGCTGCCTGGCCTGCTGCGCTTTTGCAGCACCTCAATTTTCAACCCCCATTATCCCCATATCACCCTGGGAAGATGCTAAAAAAAAAAAGGTCCTAAGGAATGAAACCAGATGAATAGCCTGGTGTCAACCTAATTACTGATTCAGTCCTACCAACCATTAAAGTCCTTCTTGCAAACCTCTCGAGGTGTTGAACAGGCTAATCAGGCAGCAGCAAAACAGTCATGCCTTATAATGTTCTAGATGCCACTCCTGGATATGTCCTGTTCTATTGGTTGACTGAGCAATAATGCATAATCAGAAGAGAATTAACCTGGGAGTCCTCAACATTGACTCCAGACACCACAAAGTCTTATGGCATTTGGTCAAAATGGACAATCTCATTGGTTATCACATATCAGCCCACCCAGCTGATGAAACAATATTTCTTCACATTGCACACCACTTTGAGGAAGTACTGAGGGTGGCAAGGACACAGAATGTATTCTGACTGGGGGACGTCAAGGCCCATCTTTCTTGTCCTGTGAAAATATAAGGAACCATGCAGGGCAGCACCAGAGTGACAGTGCTTGTCCAGGTAAACAACAGATTTTAAAATATGGAGTAGGCACCAATGATGCCAGTCAATTCCTAGATATCTGGTGAAAGGTAAAGTGTTCTGGAACAGGGTGTGGCAAGATGGTGCTGGAATAAACGAAAGGGATTCTATAGGGGCAGGATAAGTCGTTACTGTGGTGAGTTCGGTAAGATATGGGAAGAAAACATACTTGGCATCACTCTAAAAACTCTGCAAACACTTGGACTTTAGACAAAAACATAAGATTCAGTCCGAAGTGTTTCATCAGTAATAAATGACTATAGTTATTTGAGGAAGCAACATTTGGATGTAAATTTAAGCCATGGGATTTCTTTTATGAAGAAAACAAATCAGAAACAGAGTTTTCTGGACCAAGTGTGACCCTGTGTATTGGCACTGGAAACATTGATTAAAATCTATTTTAATCCATGTTGTATTCATTGTGATTCTGGATATATGTGACAACACTCAAGTTTCTCAATGACTCATTTCCACCTGGAGTTCACAGAGATTTCAGCATGAGGGGTTTTACACTGAAGTACATATACCAGTCAGTCAACTAAAATCAAGTCCCAACAAACCTCGTTGATCATTTCTGCCCGCCGTGCTTGTCACTTTATAGTACATCATACTTGTCTGTTTTGTGCCATCCTCGCACAGGTAGCTTGCTTGTAACTGCTTTGTGACATTTGACATCGACCTAGATCTACGTCTACTTCTCTTTCTGCTGCTCTCCACTTTGCTCCCTAGAAGAGATCTCTGTAACTTTTCAGCTCTGACCAAAATGGTCAAAATACTGACATGGCAAAAGTGAGGACTGCAGATGCTGGAGATCAGAGTCTAGATTAGAATGGTGCTGGAAAAGCACAGCAGGTCAGGCAACATCCGAGGAGCAAGAAAATCGACGTTTCAGGTAAAAGCCCTTCATCAGGAACCTGATGAAGGACTTTTGCCCAAAACGTTGATTTTCCTGCTCCTCGGATGCTGCCTGACCTGCTGTGCTTTTCCAGCACCACTCTAATCTAGCCCCAAAATACTGACATGCTCTTTTGTAGATGTCTTTTTGGCATTGTAGTTTCAAATTCCTTTTCATTTGCCTCATGATCTGTGAATGGCATTTTTGGCAAATGTCCTAGAATGCAAATTCCAAAAGCTATTGTTTTCTTCCACAGATTTTTATTTATTGTCCAGGCTACTGAGTCATACAGAAAAATAAATAGAATGCAGATATCTGTGTTTTTCCCTTGTTATAAACTTGAATTTTCTCAGTTCTCAATATACCCTTAGTCTTCACACAATCACTTTTTATCCTTTTTTCTGAACTTAGCATTGCATCCTCCATTTTCTAGTATCATCTCTGTCTTTCTGACTCTCTATCTATCTCTCTCTCTCTATCTATCTCTCTTGTCATACATGCAGTACCCTACTGCTGTATAATATCAGCATAATACTTGAATAGAGTGCAAACATAAAAAAACATAAATGTGAACTAAAAGAAAACACTGGAAGGAAATAGATTAAAGTCCAATATTTCAATGCAAATATGGAGAAATCTAATACATACAGAAAGTTGTCAATATTAATCTTGGCACAATGTCCAACTAGATTGGAGAAAATAATTCATAAATTAATTCTGACATCACCAACCCAAAGATACCCAAACATATAAATAGAAAGCAGAAATCATCAGCAGTGCTTCGTTTGGAGGCTCACTAAAGATGTTGCCTAGTATGGTGATAAAACGTCTGAAAATGAACCTTCCAGTTCAGTGAGCAAACATACATCCATATGTTTGGACCCCTTGGCATCACGATAGCCTACAAACCCACCAACACACTAAAACAGCAGCTAATGAACTTGAAAGACCCTATACAAACAACAAGCAAAAGTAATGTCATTTACAAATACCGTGCAAGGACTAGAACAAATACTACATTGGACAAACAGGCAGAAAACTAGCCACCAGGATACATGAACACCAACTAGCCACAAAAAGACATAACCCTCTCTCACTAGTATCCTTACATACAGATAAGGAAGGACACCACTTCAACTGGGACAACACATCCATCTTAGGACAAGCCAAACAGAGACACGCACGAGAATTCCTCGAAGCATGGCTTTCCAGCTGGAACTCCATCAACAAACACATCGAGTTAGACCCCATCTACCACCCCCTGAGAAAAAGAACAGGAAATGACATGACCACAGGAAATGACATCACCAACCCAAAGACACCAACGTATAAATAGAAACCAGGAATCATGTACACTGCTTTGCCTGAGGCCCACTGAAGTTGTTACCTAGTAGGGTGACGAAATGTCTGGAAATGAACCTCCCAGCTCAGCGAGCAAACCTACATCCAGAACCTCAACCTGAGCCACAAATCTTCTCAAAACTAGCTAATACATCCATAAATTAGTTCTATTTGTTAAGGACTTTTTAATGGTCTGGTACTGTTTAGATAAGAAAGTGAGGTCTGCAGATGCTGGAGATCAGAGCTGAAAATGTGTTGCTGGAAAAGCGCAGCAGGTCAGGCAGCATCCAGGGAACAGGAGAATCGACGTTTCGGGCATAAGCCCTTCCTGAAGAAGGGCTTATGCCCGAAACGTCGATTCTCCTGTTCCCTGGATGCTGCCTGACCTACTGTTTAGATAATCATAGTACAGGTTACTAATGACAATTTGCTTGTTTCACCACATTGTTTCATAGGATTTCCCATTGTCCTTAAACATTGTGATTTGCAAGGATGGCCAGATAAGGGTCAACTACATTACTGTGGATATGGAGTCACGTACAAGCAATTTATATAAGAGTCTGAAATGATTAATACTGAGGTGTGCTTTAAATGTCACACACTGTGATGATGTCATATGGAATTTCATGGTATTTTAAGCATTGCAAAAGCAAGATTTGAAATTGAAGCTTTTTCACTTTGCACTTGTCAGAACTGGGAAAAAAGAAACAAACTTGAAAACAATACTGGCAAGGTGGTTCGGTGGTTAGCACTACTACCTCACAGTGCCAGTAACCCAGGTTCAATTCCAGCCTCGGGTGACTGTCTCTGTGGAGTTTGCATGTTCTCCCTGTGTCTGCATTGTGGTGCTCTGGTTTCCTCCCTCAATTCAAATGTGTGAGGATTAGACTGGATTGTCCATGCTAAATTGCCCATTGGGTTCAGGGATGTGTAGATTAAGTGCATTAGTCAGGAGCAAGTATAGGATAATAAAGTAGGGGAATGGGTCTGGGTGGGTTACTCTTTGGAGGGTCAGTGTGGACATATTGGGCCAAATGGCCTGTAGGGATGCTATGAAATTGTTAGGGAATTCTGGGTAATCCAAGATGGAGAATGGGAAAAATTTCTGGCTGTAACAGTTGCTCCTTTTTTGAGGTAATTTAGGTATTGGAAGTGATTTTCTCGAATTCCAGGAGCAGCAGTTACTGTTTTATATGCTGTTACATTGTTTTGAAATTTTGGAAAAGAAAAGGTCAAAACAACAGCAGTTTCAAAAGGGAGAAGAACAGACAAAGGACGCACATGGTGAGGTCAGTGCAGGAGAGGGAGAGAGAACCTGCCTTTGCTGTTTGAATTCACGTATCGCTGGACATAGGAGTGCGCTGGGAAAATTAACAAACAGTGAAATTCACAACTGATCTTGGAGGAACTGTTTGGGCGAAGTTCACAGCACAGAATCAGATAAGTGAATTGTTTTAACTGTAGCCTACAGAAAGTCTGCAGTAGTGAGTTGAGTGAGTTCTTTCTTGATTATATGTTTTTGAGATATGTCTTTTGATTAAACTTAACATGTAAGCTATAACTATTAGTTCAACCTGGGGCAGTGTTTTGTAGAGAAGTAAGACGGTATTATTTTCTGGGTCTGTAGATTGTGAAGGAGCAAAAATGATCTTTAGTAGAGTGATATGCATTTCTTGTCAGATGTGGGAGTTTAAAGAGAGTTTAAGGGTAAATGTGGATTATATCTGCAATAAATGCTGCTGGTTGCGAATCCTATCAGATCGAATGGATCAGTTGGAGAGACAGTGAGAGGCAATGAGGTATTTGCAACAGCAACAGTATGTGATGCAGGGCAGCTATAGGGAGGGGAGAAAGTCTCAGACACAGTCACATAGATGGATTAACTCCAGGAAAGGTGAGAGAGGTAGGCAGCTAGTGCAGGAGTCTTCTGTGGCTATCCCTATTTCAAACAAGTATGCTGTTTTGGAAAATGTAGGGGGTGATTGATTCAGGGGAATGGAGCACGAACAGCCAAGTTTCTGATATTGAGACTGGCTCTAAAGCAACGAGGGGTACATCGGGTTCCAAGAGATCAATTGTGTTAGGGGACTCTCTAGTCCGAGGTACAGACAGATATTTCTGTGGCCAGCAGCAAAATATCAGAATGGTGTGTTGCTTCCCTGGTGCCAAGATCAAGGATGTCTCAGAGAGGGTGCAGAATGTTCTCAAGGGAGAGAGGGGCCAGCAAGAGGTCATTGTCCACATTGGAACCAACGATATAGGAGGAGAAAAGGTTGAGATTCTGAAGGGAGATTACAGAGAGTTAGGCAGGAAGTTAAAAAGGAGGTCCTTGAGAGTAGTAATATCTGCATTACTCCTGGTGCTACAAGCTAGTGAGGGCAGGAATAGGAGGATAGAGAAGATGAATGCATGGCTGAGGAGCTGGTGTATGGGAGAAAGACTCACATTTTTGGATCATTCGAATCTCTTTTGGGGTAGAAGTGACCTGTTCAAGAAGGACGGATTGCACCTAAATTGGAAGGGAGGGAGATTTGCTAGAGTTGCTCAGGAGGATTTAAACTAATAAGGTTGGCGGGGGGGGGGGAGGGGGGTGGAAACCAGGGAGATAGTGAGGAAAGAGGTCAATCTGAGACTGGTATAGTTGAGAACAGAAGCGAGTCAAACAGTCAGGGCAGGCAGGGACATGATAGGGCTAATAAATTAAACTGTTAGGGGCCTAACAGGTAAGGCAGATGAACTCAGGGCATGGTTAGGAACATGGGATTTGGACATCATAGCAATTACAGAAACATAGCTCAGGGAAGGGCAGGACTGGCAGCTAAATGTTCCAGGATACAAATGCTACAGGAAGGATAGAAAGGGAGGCAAGAAAGGAGGGGGATTGACATTTTTGATAAGGGATAGCATTACAGCTGTAATGAGGGAGAATATTCTTGGAAACACATCCAGGGAAGTTATTTGGTTGGAACTGAGAAATAAGAAAGGGATGATAACCTTATTGGAATTGTACTATAGACACCCTAATAGTCAGAGGGAAATTGAGAAACAAACTTGTAAAGACATCTCAGCTATCTGTAAGAATAATATGGTGGTTATGGGAGGGGATTTTAACTTTCTGAACATAGACTAGGACTGCCATAGGTTTAGATGGAGAAGAATTTGTGAAGTGTGTACAAGACAATTTTCTGATTCAGTATGTGGATGTACCTACTAGAGATGTTGCAAAACTTGACCTACTCTTGGGAAATAAGGCAGGGCAGGTGACTGAGGTGTCAGTGGGGGAGCACTTTGGGGACAGTGACCATAATTCTATTCGTTTTAAAATAGTGATGATAAAGGATAGACCAGATCTAAAAGTTGAAGTTCTAAATTGGAGGAAGGCCAATTTTGACGATATTAGGCAAGAACTTTCAAAAGCTGATTGGGCACAGATGTTCGCAGGTAAAGGGACGGCTGGAAAATGGGAAGCCTTCAGAAATGAGATAACGAGAATCTAGAAAAAGTATATTCCTGTCAAAAGTTAAAGGAAAGGCTGGTAAGTATAGGGAATGCTGGATGACTAAAGAAATTGAGGGCTTGGTTAAGAAAAAGAAGAAAGCATATGTCAGGTATAGACAGGATAGATCGAGTGAATCCTTAGAAGAGTATAAAAGCAGTAGGAGTGTACTGAAGAGGAAAATCAGGAGGGCAAAAAGAGGGCAAATAGAATTAAGGAGAATCCAAAGGGTTTTTACAAATACATTAAGGACAAAACGGTAACTAAGGGAGAATAGGGCCCCTTCAAGGTCATTCCTGATGAAGGCTTTTGCTCAAAAGGTCGATTTTCCTGCTCCTCGGATGCTGCCTGACCTGCTGTGCTTTTAGCACCACTCTGATCTAAACCCTCAATGACCAGCAAGGCGTCCTTTGTGTGGAACCGCAGAAAATGGGGAAGATAGGAAACAAATATTTTGCATCAGTATTTACTGTGGAAAAAAATATGGAAGATATAGAATGTAGGGAAATAGATGGTGACATCTTGAAAAATGTCCATATTACAGAGGAAGAAGTGCTGGATGTCTTGAAACACATAAAGGCGGATAAATCCCCAGGACCTGATCAGGTGTACCCGAGAACTCTTGTGGGAAGCTAGAGAAGTGATTGTGGGCCTCTTGCTGAGATATTTGTATCATCAATAGTCACAGGTGAGGTGCCGGAAGACTGGAGGTTGGCTAATGCGGTGCCATTGTTTCCGAAGGGTGGTAAGGACAAGCCAGGGAACTATAGACCAGTGAGCCTGACGTCGGTGGTGGGCAAGTTGTTGGAGGGAATCCTGAGGGACAGGATGTACATGCATTTGGAAAGGCAAGGACTGATTAGGGATAGTCAGCATGTTTTTGTGCGTGGGATATCATGTCTCACAAACGTGATTGAGTTTTTTTTTAAGAAGTAACAAAGAGGATTGATGAGGGCAGAGCGGTAGACGTGATCTATATGGACTTCAGTATGGCATTCGACAAGATTCCCCATGGGAGATTAGTTAGCAAGGTTAGATCTCATGGAATACAGGGAGAACTAATCATTTGGATACAGTACAGGCTCAAAGGTAAAAAAAAAAAGAGGGTGGTGGTGGAGGATTGTTTTTCAGACTGGAGGCCTGTGATCAGTGGAGTGCCACAAGGATCGGTGCTGGGTCCTCTACTTTTTGTCATTTATATAAATGATTTGAATGCGAGCATAAGAGGTATAGTTTGTAAGTTTGCAGATGACACCAAAATTGGAGGTGGAGTCGACAGCGATGAAGGTTACCTCAGATTACAACGGAATCTTGATCAGATGGACGATTGGGCTGAGAAGTAGCAGATGGAGTGTAATTCAGATAAATGCGAGGTGCTGCATTTTGGAAAGCAAATCTTAGCGAGACTTATACACTTAATGGTAAGGTCCTAGGGACTTTTGCTGAACAAAGAGACCTTGGAGTGCAGGTTCATAGCTCCTTGAAAGTGGAGTCGCAGGTAGATAGGATAGTGAATAAGGCGTTTGGCATGCTTTCCTTTAATGGTCACAGTACTGAGTACAGGAGTTGGGAGGTCATGTTGCGGCTGTACAGGACATTGGTTAGGCCACTGTTGGAATATTGTGTGCAATTCTGGTCTCCTTCCTATCGGAAAGATGTTGTGAAACTTGAAAGGGTTCAGAAAAGATTTACAAGGATGTTGCCAGGGTTGGAGGATTTGAGCTATAGGGAGAGGCTGAACAGGCTGGAGCTGTTTTCCCTGGAGTGTCGGAGGCTGAGGGGTAACCTTATAGAGGTTTTCAAAATTATGAGAGGCATGGATAGGATAAATAGACAAGGTCTTTTCCCTGGGATGGGAGAATTCAGAACTAGAGGACTTGGGTTTAAGGTGAGAGGGGAAAGATATAAAAGAGACTTAAGGGGCAACTTTTTCATGCAGAGGGTGATACGTGTATGGAATGAGCTGCCAGAAGAAGTGGTGGAACAGTTGCAACAGTTAAAAGGCATTTGGATGGGTATATGAATAGGAAGGGTCTGGAGGGATATGGGCCGGGTGCTGGCAGGTGGGACGAGATTGGGTTGGAATATCTGGTATGCATGGACAGTTTGGACCAAAGGGTCTATTTCCATGCTGTACATCTCTATGTCTCGATGACTCTATAATAGAGATATCTTTTTATACAGAATGAGAAGAGGATGCTGATTGGTTGGGCCATTATTGGCATGGAGATACACAGCTCACGGTCAATCTTAATTCTCAGACCAAACAGTATATTCTGATTGGTTAGAGCATAGCTCTGGTGATGCAGTAGAACTTGGCTATCTCCATGAGCACCCCCCTCCCCAACTTTTATTGAACAAAGTGCAATGTATGCACAAAGGTTTTGGCTCATTTAAAATAAGGTCTTGAGCAACATTCATTTGAAGCTGCACAGTCATGTTGTCACTCCAAACGTATGCAAAGGCTGATCTTAAACTGGTTTCTAGTGTACGCCTTAGTCAAGACTTTTTCATCAAATGATTTCTAGTAGCAGAATTACGCCTGATGGAGGATCTGGTTTGCACTTTTCTGAAGTTTGAAATTATGAGATTTGATGGGATCTTAAGCAATGCTAAAGCAAGACTTGAAATTGAAGCTTTTGACTTTGTGCTTGTCAGAACTAGTAAGAAAACAAAATATTTTGTTGATTGAGCACAGTAACATGCAGCCAGCAAGAAAGCAATTTGAGATCATCAGCCATGTCCAAAGTATGATGCATTTGCATGTGCTAGAAGGTATAACATAAATACACAAGACTTTGTTTTATATAGGCCAAAGAAGTTTGGACATGCACTGTACCTTTTAAAAAAACAAAAGGTCATGTGGACAGCTGCATCTCCATGGCAAAGCCTTGACCAATCAGAATATAGCTGCCTTGTCAGATAATTAAAGTTGACAGTTAACCGTTTTTGCTGCATCTCCATGCTCATTATGGCCCAACCAATTAGCACATTCTTCTCATTCTGTACAAAGTGACATCTTATTTTTCATAAGTCTGATCCATTTACCTTAGTTTTGATAAGAACAAGATGAAAAGTTTCAACTTCTAGTTTGCTTTTAGCAATGTCTAAGTTCTAATCATAGGATCACAAAGGAATAAGACCTGATGTCCATGTCATCCTTATACTCTCTATAATATGTCTTATCAAGTATAACTTGTATTTTGTTTCTAACATGCAATGAACTATATCTTGTTTACTCTTCCCTTCAGAGTAGTAAATGGTCTTGTTCATATTACCAAATTGCAACACCTTGCATTTATTTAAATTAAATGTCATCTGCCACTCCTCGCCCCATTGGCCTAATTTATCACGATCCCTTTGTAATCTTAGATAATCTTCCTTACTGTCTACTCTACCACCAATTTTGGTGTCTTCAACAAACTTACTAAGCATGCTTCCTATATTCTTATCTAAATTATTGACAGACATCCATCACAGGGTTGGGGGAGTCGGGGGGTGTAGCAGCATTTACTGAACATTCCTCAATAATTTTTCATTCATAAACCTGAGTGTTTTACATTTCTAGAGATGAAGAGGGTAAATGTTGATTCTTATTGTACATCGGGTGAGGTGGGGACCAGAAATTGTGCAGGACCCAGATCTGCCTCAGTTTTAACCCCATTCAAATCAGATCCAAAATGTTGTATCAAGTGAGACCTTCAGGATCAGGAAGAAATAGCCACACTAGTAAAACCCCACAAATGCTTGTGATCCATTTACAATTGGATGCAACACGGCAAGACTGTACAATGCTGCATCAGATCCACCATCCTGATAGCATCTATTTTTAACAGAAATTTCTGCGAGGATCAGGTGGTAAATACTGAATCTATTGATTTAAAAGGGTTTTGGAAATAATGGTTGCACTTTTTTGTAACTTTATTTCTCTGTTCATCTGAAACTATCAACTTTACATTTCAGTCCTCATTCTGTCAACCTGGGGAAATTTAGTTAACATATCTTAAGGTTCCAATTCCATGTTCTGAATGAGAATTATGGTAACTTATCTCTTCAAACTATTAACCTGGGTCACAAAGCATTAAAACTTTGAAGAGAAATACTAAAATCTGGATGGAAATGTGCATGAACAATACAGCAACCAAACATGACACGAGAATGGGAAGGTGGCGTCAAACAAAACAAGTTTGATTTCTTGTTTCCCAGATGCTATCTATGTAACCTGCTGAATAATTGAAACATTTTCCCATTAATATATGCTCTTTGTGATGATACAATGTCCTAATTGTCTAGAACGGCTGACCAATAGCACCATGGAGGAGCCTGTGGCTGCTGCCAAACACTGCAAAACTCCTGGAGCTTGTGAACAACAACTGGGGAAAAGGTAAGTGTTGATGGTCAGATCTGTGATTGGGAGTCACGTGAATTGGAGAGGGTTTGGGAAGGAGGAGAGGGTTAGGGAAGGAGAGAGGGTGATAGAGCTGGAAGCAAGGGTGACTCTCATTAGATAACCCATGGCCTAGTGTCCTAGCCTCTGAGTATACATAAATTAGTGTAGGTCAAGGGCCACCTAGCAAGCTGATATACAACCTACACAGTTTAATTAGACCTTTTTCACATGCCCTTACACCTCATGAGGGTCAGAAGATTCAGCTTGGTATCATTGATGATTTTGTTACCTTATCCAGGTGTGCTGAAGTCCAGGTTTCTCACTCAACCCATGCCTTCATAAATCAGGGCCTTAACCTCAAATTCACTGTATCATTTTATTACGACACGGGGTAAACCCCTCTGCTAATTTAAACACGACACACAGAGAAGCTCATCTTGCGCAGTAATCTGTTAAATTTCAAGAGGCAAAGAACTATCCCAGATGTCACTATTTAAAGTAAAAATTAATAAGTTTATTCTTTAAGTTCAACGGAGAACATTAAACAACAACTATTTACAACTCTTTTCTCTTAAACCTATCTATTACCTCCCACTCTACAATACTGGCCCATTAAATTCCCCCTTAAATTTACGGCAAATCACTTTCAAACCCAGTTGTCGTCTTTGGATGTCGAACTTTCTCTGTAGATTTCTCTACGTCGGCTTTAGTGTTCTGCTGCACAAATTTCTTATGGACAGGTACCTTTCAGAGAGTTATCCAGCTAGCTCTACATTGGTGTTTGCTTGGCTGCTCTTTGCAGTTTTCCCCCAACTGTTCAAAATGTCCAGTTTTATACCCCAAAACATCGGATCATTTCATTCGTTTGATGTCATCCCAAACAATAAAATTCAAATTCAATTGGATTTTGGTAAATGGAGCATAGTTTAAACTGATTGGCCAAATGTGAATTTGCTTTTGTTCCATGGCAAAGCAACTCCAGCTATTTGTTTCAACCAAATGTCACATTTTAAATTGTTCAGCACACTCTGTGCTTTCAGTTGGTCCTTGCTAGCTTCCTCTCTCTCTCTTAAAGGTACAGTACACACCTACACCTTCATAACAATTTGTACGGCTCAGCTACTTAGTTAATATAATCAAAGAAAGTTCTGAAAATGAGGGTTGTATTTGTTCAATCAAAATGACCAAGTATGCCGTTAGGAGGAATACTGACTGCATTCTCAATGGATTATTCTGCAATAGCTTTCACACAAAATATTTTTTCTCTCTTTTATCCATTTGAAGCTCATTCATTCCATTAATTACATCCCACTGTATTATGTATCACAAGCAGCTATAGAGCAATAAGCAAGAATGAAATTCACTACCACTTTGATTTGCAACCAGTTTAGAGTTTTATCTCTATTTGCTATTAGGCTACGATTGTTGAGAAATTCTGGCTTATCTTACACCAATAGATCTAAATCCTCAATTTTCAATTATAAGTTTGAACATTTAACAATGATAAATCAAATATATCCCAATATGAAAATTTACCTAGTAGAAATTAAGTTCAAGGAGTACTGAAAATTTTATAGGAAAGTTATTTATTTGTTCAAAATAAACTTAATGCAACGTTCTTAGCAATAAGGCAGGAGTTGCAATACAAGCTGATTCTGAGTGCTGTTCAAGATGAACTTAGGGAAGAAGTTATAGATAACTATTGGTGAGGTGTCAGATGACGGGAGAGTGGCTAATGTTGTGCTTTTGTTTAAGAAAGGATGTAAGGAGAAGCCTGGGAATTATAGACCTGTGAGTCTTCAGTGGTGGGTAAATTATCAGAGCTGATTCTGAAAGATAGGATATGTATATACTTGGAGAGGCAAGGACTGATTAGCGATAGTCAGCGTGATTTTGTGCGTGTCTCACAAACTTGATTGAGTTTATTGAGGAAGTAACCAAGAAGATTGATGAAGGCAGAGTTGTGCATGTTACTTACCTGGACTTTAGTAAAGTTGTTGTCATTTATATAAATGATTTAGATGAGAATATAGAAGGCATGTTTGGTAATTTTGTGGATGAATCCAAAATTGGTGGTATAGTGCATAGTGAAGAAGGATATCGAAGATTATAAAGAGCTCTTGATCAATTGGATCAATGGGCTGAGGTGTGGCAGATGAGGTTTAATTTGGATAAATGCAAAGTACTGCATTTTGGTAAAACAAACAAGGACAGGACTTATTCAATCAAAAGTAGGACTTTGGGTAGTTTCGTGGAACAGACAGACCTAGGGTTTCATGTACATAATTCTTCGAAGTTTGCATAACATACACAGGTAGTTCTCCTATAACACAAATTTCATGAATGAGACTTGCCTGTAACACGATTTGTGAATTGCACACCGTTTTCTCTTATAAAGTGAATTCTCGTTCACTGTTACATGATTCCATTCCCTGTATTACCAGCCCAGCTGTGATTTATTTTGCTTGCACATCTATTGGAGCAGGTTGTCATTTGTGTTTGTGTGTTGTTTTGCTTCTATTTGCAACTAAGGTGGGGAAGTGAACATTTGTGCTGGAATGCAAATTGGGATCATGCACGGATTTGAGGGCACGGGAACTGAGGAGCGGGAAGAGAGAGAAATAGATAGAGAGTGAAAGAAGGTGGAAATACTTGACGTGTTGGAGAGTAAGCAGGGCCTTTTGTTTAGCAGAGGCTCAGTTATTGGCTATCTGAAGTTTCAACACACAGTGACTTTAGAAGTGAGGGTGTAAGTGTGTGGAGGCAGGGAAGTGTGAAACTAAGGACAGACCAAAGGCAACCCTTATCTCTCCTCACCCCACCTATCCCCAAGTTATGCCTGATTCAAATTCAACCAGTCACTGTTTGAAAGGGGAGGTGGACAATCTGAGAATCTCGGCCCCTCATTCTCTCTGAAACCCGAGACTCATCAAAACCTCCAACCATTCAGAGCATCCCAACTCTTTCACCATCCGCTCAAAAAAAAGGACATTTTACTCACACCAAACAAAACTTCCAGAGGTTTCACAAAGTTTATTGGAAGACAACTGGGTTCTGGATAAAGTCCACTCCACAAGGATCCAGGAATACAACAATAAATTGGAAAATTAACTTGTAACAAATTGGCATTTCTGTAACTGAGCAGAAATGGATAGGTTCACTAAACTGGAATCCCTAACCCTGTTTTACCCATAGACCCCATTACTTTTATTGCACGATTACTTCTATAATACAACGTCACACAGGACCGCAACTACCATGTTACAGGAGAACTACCAGTAGACAGGGTGGTTAAGAAAGCATTTAGCATGCTTTTCTTCTTTGCTCAGACTTTTGGCTATAGGAGTTGGGATGTCATGTTGAGGTTGTACAGAATGTTGATGTGGACTTTTCTGGAATACTGTGTCCAATTCTGGTCGGACTGGTATAGGATAGATATTTATAATTTGGAGAGGGTTCAGAAAAGATTCATCAGGATGTTGATGGAAACAGAGAGTTTGAGTTTTAAAAATAGTTTGGATAGGCTGGGATTTTTTTCACTGCAGCATAGGAGGTTGAGGGTGACATTATAGAGGTTTATAAAATCATGAGGGACATAGATAAAGTGGATGGAAAGTGTTTCTTTTCTAGGGTTAGGGAATTCAAGACTAGATTAGATTAATTAGATTCCCTACAGTGTGGAAACAGGCCCTTCGGCCCAACAAGTCCACACCGACCCTCCGAAGAGTAACCCACCCAGATCCATTTCTCTCTGACTAATGGACCTAACACTATGGGCAACTTAACATGGCCAATTCACCTGACCTACACATCTTTGGACTGTGGGAGGAAACCGGAGCACCCGGAGGAAATCCACGCAGACACGGGGAGAATGTGCAAACTCCACACAGAGGCCTGAGGCCAGAATCGAACTACTCTGTTGCTGTGAGGCAGCAGTGCTAAATTGGGGCATATTTGTAAGGGGAAAAGAGAAAGATTTAAAAAGGACCTGAGGGGCAACCTTGCCACACAGAGAGTAGTTTGTGTATGGAATGAACTTCCAGAGGATGCGGGTACACTTAAAATGCCAGACGACTTCAGATCTCTTGGCATCATGGTCACCAACACACTAAAACAGCAGTTAATGAACTTGAAAGACCCTATACAGACAACATGCAAAACTAATGTCATTTACAAAATACCTTGCAAGAACTGTAACAAACACTATATTGGACAAACAGGTAGAAAACTAGCCATCAAGGATACATGCACATTAACTAGCCACAAAAAGACATGACCCACTCTCACTAGTATCCTTACATTGAGATAAGGAAGGAAACCACTTCGACTGGGACAACACTTCCATCCTAGGACAAGCCAAACAGAGACATGCACGAGAATTCCTGGAAGCATGGCATTCCAACCGGAACTCTATCAGCAAACACATTGATTTGGATCCCACTTACCACCCCCTGAGAAAAAGAACAGGAAATGACATCACCACCGGAAATGGTGTCACCATAGTAAATGACATCACCCGCCCAAGGAAACGTAAACACATAAATAGAAAGTGGGCCATACCACCAGTGCTTCATCCGGAGGCTCACTGATGATGTTATCTAGTATGGTGACGAAACATCTGAAATTGAAACTTCCAGCTCAGTGATCAAACCTACATCCAGTACACTTACAATGTTTAAAAGACATTTGGATAAGTACATGAATAAGAAATCTTTGGAAGAATATGGGCCAAGCTTAGGCAAGTGGGACTAGTTTAGTTTGGGATTATAGTTGGTGTGGACTGGTTGGACCGAAGGGTCTGTTTCCATGCTGTATGGCTTTATGACCTCGATATTAAGCAATTTTTTAAAAATCACTCATGGGACTTGGGCATTTTTGGCTGGGCCAGCATTTATCATCTGTCTCTAGTTGCATTTAAGAAGGCAGTGATTGAGCTCCCTTCTTGAACTGCTGTAGTCCATCTGGTGGTCAGGCACTTTAGTATCTGACAGTAAACCCGAAAGTCTGGGATGATACTCTTACTGAATCAGGTTTATAATTATCCCAGTTAAACTACTTAATATAAGTAGATATTATTGTAGAGTGGCATTTCCTTTCACTGACCTGGTCCTCGTTCCTTATCAGGTTTATGGGGGTGAGAGATAAAAGGCTTAGTTTTATAGATGAGCTGACAGAAGAATGCAGGTTGGCTAACATGATACCACTATTTAAGTAAGGTGGTAAGGAAAAGCCAGGAAACTACCAGTGAGCCTGACATTAGTGGTGGGCAATTTGTTGCAGGGAATCCTGAGGGAAAGGTTTTACATGTATTTAGAAAGACAAGGACTGATTAAGGACAGTCAACATGACTTTGCATGTAGGAAGCCATGCTGATTGAGTTTTTTGAAGAAGTGACAAAGAGGATTAATGACAGCAGAGCGGTGGACTTGATTAGATTAGATTAGATTAGATTACTTACAGTGTGGAAACAGGCCCTTCGGCCCAACAAGTCCACACCGCCCCGCCGAAGCGTAACCCACCCATACCCCTACATTTACCCCTTACCTAACACTACGGGCTATTTAGCATGGCCAATTCACCTGACCTGCACATCTTTGGACTGTGGGAGGAAACCGGAGCACCCGGAGGAAACCCACGCAGACACGGGGAGAATGTGCAAACTCCACACAGTCGGTCGCCTGAGACGGGAATTGAACCCGGGTCTCTGGCGCTGTGAGGCAGCAGTGCTAACCACTGTGCCACCGTGCCGCCCACAACTATCTATTTAGACTTCAGTAAGGCATTCAACAAAGTTTCTCATGGTAGACTGGCTAGCAAGATTAGATCACATAGAATATTAGCTATTTGGATACAGAAAAGACTCAAAGGTAGAACACAGAAGGTGATTGTGGAGGGTTGCATTTCAGACTGGAGGCCTGCAACCAGTGGTGTGTCACAAGGATTGGTGCTGGGTCCACTGTTTTTCATCATTCATATAAATGATTTGGATGTGAGCATAAGAGGTATAGTTAGTAAGTTTGCAGATGATACCAAAATTTGAGGTGTAGGGCATAGTGAAGACGGTTACCTCAGCACAGAAGATTACAACAGGACCTTGAACAGATGGCCAAGGCTGAGGAGTGGCAGATGGAGTTTAATTTAGAGAAATATAAGGTGCTGCATTTTGGAAAGGGAAACCAGGGCAGGACTTATACACTTAATGGTAAGGTCCTGAGGGGTGTTGCTGAACAAAGAGACCTTGGAGTGCAGGTTCATAGTTCCTTGAAAGTGGAGTCACAGGCCCACAGGATAATGAAGAAGGCTTTTAGTATACTTGCCTTTATTAGTTAGTGCATTGCGTACAGGAGTTGGGGGATCATGTTGGGGTGGTACAGGACATTGGTTAGGTGACTTTTGAAATACTGCTTTCAATTCTGGTCTCCCTACTACCATAGAAAGGACGTCATGAAACGACACAGGGTTCAGAAAAGATTTACAAGGATGTTGCCAGAGTTGGAGTGTTTGAAGAAAAGGAAGTGACTGAATAGGCTGGGGCTATTTTCTCTGGAGCATCAGAGGCTGAGGGGTGGCCTTATCATGAGGGGTATGGATAGGGTGAATAGCCAAGGTCTTTTCCCTATGGTGGGAGAGCCTAAATCTAGAGGGCGGAGGTTTAAGGTGAGAGAGGATAAGTTTAAAAGGGACCTAAGGGCAATCTTTTCATGCAGAGGGTGGTGCATGAATGAATGAGCTGCCAGAGGAAGTGGTGGAGGCTGGTACAATTAAAAATGCATTTGGATGGATATATGAATAGGAAGAGATTATTGGGATATGGGCCAAGTGCGGGCAAATGGGACTAGATTAATTTAGGATATCTGCCAATATGGACGAGTTAGACCAAAAGGTCTGTGCCCATGCTGTACAGCTCTATGATTCTATGAGGGTGGCTTAGGGTGGCACGGTGGTTAGCACTGTTGCCTCACAGCACCAGGGACCTAGGTTCAATTCCTGCCTCAGGCAACTGTCTGTGTGGAGTTTGCACATCCTCCCTATGACGACGTGGGTTTCTTCCGGGTGCTCCGGTTTCCTCCCACAATCCAAAGATGTGTAGGTCATTGGCCATGCTAAATTTCCCCTCTTGTTAGGTGCATTGGTCAGAGGGAAATGGGTCTGGGTGGGTTACTCTTGTTGGGCTGAAGGGCCTGTTTCCACACTGTAGGGAATCGAATCTAATCTAATCTAAATATCAGATGTCACTGCTCCTCACCGAGGGCTACTTGGTCTGGCCTTTAACATGAGTTCTAATTATAAGACGTAGTCAACTTTTAAATTCTTCCAAGGGAATAATTTCTCTGAGAATTTCATATGTGGTATTTCTTCCTAATGCCCATATTCACCTGTTAAAATAACTTTTACTTTACCCATTTATATCAATATAGGATTTCCCAGGCTGTTTCATCAAATTTTGAAATTTTTGCCTTTAGGAACTAATTCACACACATAAGATAATCTTTGTTATAGACTCATAAACCATAGAGACTTCCTTAGCCAGTGATGCATAAAATTCATGTGCTCTACCTGTCATCTTGCTTTGCATGGGCAATGCTGAAACTTTATTGCTGGAACAGCACAGCAGGTCAGACAGCATCTAGGGAACAGAAGATTCGACGTTTCGGGCACATGACCTTCTTCAGGAATGAGCAGAGATTGTTCAGCAGGAGAAGATAAAAGGTAGGGAGGAGGGACTTGGAGGAGGGGCGTTGGAAATGTGATAGGTGGAAAGAGGTCAAGGTGAGGGTGATAGGTCGGAGTAGGGTGGAGGCGGAGAGGTCAAGAAGAAGACTGCAGGTCAGGAAGGCGGTGCCGGGCTGGAGGGATTCGGCTGACCAGTTCAAAATACGTACAACACAGATGGCCTCCTTCTTCAAGGACCGCAATTTCCCCCCCGACGTGGTCGACGGTGCCCTCCACCGCATCTCCTCCACTTCCCGCTCCTCCCCCCTTGAGCCCCGCCCCTCCAACCGCCACCAGGACAGAACCCCACTGGTCCTCACCTACCACCCCACCAATCTCCATGTACAGCGCATCATCCGCCGTCACTTCCGCCACCTCCAAACAGACCCCAGCACCAAGGATATATTTCCCTCCCCACCCCTATCAGCTTTCCGTAGAGACCACTCCCTCCGCGACTCCCTTGTCAGATCCACACCCCCCACCGACCCAACCACCACTCCCGGCACCTTCCCTTGCAACCGCAGGAGGTGCAACACTTGCGCCCACACCTACCCCCTCACCACCCTCCAAGGCTTCCCCTGCAACCGCAGGAGGTGCAACACTTGCGCCCACACCTACCCCCTCACCACCCTCCAAGGCTTCCCCTGCAACCGCAGGAGGTGCAACACTTGCGCCCACACCTCCCCCCTCACTTCTCTCCAAGGCCCCAAGGGAAACTTCCATATCCGCCACAGATTCACCTGCACCTCCACCCACATCATCTACTGCATCCGCTGCAGCCGGTGTGGCCTCCTCTATATTGGGGAGACAGGCCGCCTACTTGCGGAGCGACACAGAGAGCACCTCTGGGCCACCCGGACGAACCAACCCAACCAACCTGTAGCACAGCATCTCAACTCCCCCTCCCACTCCACCGAGGATATGCAGGCCATTGGACCCATCCACCGCCAAACCACAACAACCCGACGGTCGGAGGAGGAGCGTCTTATCTTCCGACTGGGAACCCTCCAACCGCAGGCGATGAACTTGGACTTCACCAGTTTCTTCATCCCCCCTCCCCCCACCTGGCTCAGCCGAATCCCTCCAGCCCGGCACCGCCTTCCTGACCTACAGTCTTCTTCTTGACCTCTCCGCCTCCATCCTACTCCGACCCATCACCCTCACCTTGACCTCTTTCCACCTATCACATTTCCAACGCCCCTCCTCCAAGCCCCTCCTCCCTACCTTTTATCTTCTCCTGCTGAACACTCTCTGCTCATTCCTGAAGAAGGGCATGTGCCCGAAACGTCGAATCTCCTGTTCCCTGGATGCTGCCTGACCTGCTGTGCTGTTCCAGCAATAAAGTTTCAACTTTGATAGGACCCACCCTCTCCTTTTTCAACATGATGTAGAGGTGCTAGTATTGATGTTACCTGACGAAAGAACAGTGCTCCAAAAGCTTGTGATTTGAAATGTACCTGTTGGACTAAAACCTGATGTCATGTGACTTCTGACCTTTTTCTGGATATTGCGCTAATGCTAATGATGCTTAGTAGACCTGCGGTGAAAAGCGGTTTCCACACAGGTTTCTCTACAAGGGACAGCTGGTATGGCACAGTCTAACTATATGGAGTGACGTTGTGACCAGACCCATTCTTAGGATCACAAGGGACACCAGAATGTCAGGCAGCATCTAGGGAACAGGAGAATCGACGTTTCGGGCATTAGCCCTTCTTCAGGAATGAGGAAAGTTTGTCCAGCAGGCTAAGATAAAAGATAGGGAGGAGGGACTTGGGGGAGGGGCGTCGGAAATGTGATAGGTGGAAAAAGGTCAAGGTGAGGGTGATAGGACAGATTGGGGTGGGG
>NC_057716.1:6918801-6928940 GCF_004010195.1 Chiloscyllium plagiosum | reverse complement strand
CAGACTGGGATCACGGATAGTTAGGTCAGGATCACGGTGAAGCAGACTGGGATCACATTTAATTAGGTCAGGATCACAGTGAACCAGACTGGGATCACGGATAGTTAGGTCAGGATCACGGTGAAGCAGACTGGGATCACATTTAATTAGGTCAGGATCACAGTGAACCAGACTGGGATCACGGATAGTTAGGTCAGGATCACGGTGAAGCAGACTGGGATCACATTTAATTAGGTCAGGATCACAGTGAACCAGACTGGGATCACGGATAGTTAGGTCAGGATCACGGTGAAGCAGACTGGGATCACATTTAATTAGGTCAGGATCACAGTGAACCAGACTGGGATCACGGATAGTTAGGTCAGGATCACGGTGAAGCAGACTGGGATCACATTTAATTAGGTCAGGATCACAGTGAACCAGACTGGGATCACGGATAGTTAGGTCAGGATCACGGTGAAGCAGACTGGGATCACATTTAATTAGGTCAGGATCACAGTGAACCAGACTGGGATCACGGACCTCCACCCTACTCCGACCTATCACCCTCACCTTGACCTCTTTCCACCTATCACATTTCCAACGCCCCTCCTCCAAGTCCCTCCTCCCTACCTTTTATCTTCTCCTGCTGAACACTCTCTGCTCATTCCTGAAGAAGGGCATGTGCCCGAAACATCGAATCTTCTGTTCCCTAGATGCTGTCTGACCTGCTGTGCTGTTCCAGCAATAAAGTTTCAGCTTTGATCTCCAGCGTCTGCAGACCTCACTTTCTCCTTGCATGGGCAATGACCAGTTTTCTTTTGTCAACTTCATTTTTGATATGCCATTATTTTCTCAAATTACAAAAAGAATTCTTCCAAATTCCTTTCCCTCAAATTTTTGAGGAACTTGGACAAACTTTAATGTTTCCTTCATGGAAGGATTGTGACTGGTATTTTCCCCATCAATGACTTTATTGGCATCTAACATCAACATTCTTTTGAGCCAATATTCCTCATCTCTCTTTTTCTTCTTTTTTTTTCCCTTTTCGCTTTCCTGAATCTCTAATTTCACGTATTAAAAGTTCTCACTTAATATTTCTCCTCTCTCTGAGGTTGTCTTTCCCTTTTTTTTTAATTCAAGCTCAAGTCTTTTAAGCTGTTTCTCTTTTTCGTATTTAACCTGTTATAACAGTAATTGAATCCTTGCTAGCTCATGTGAGCCACCAATCTGTGTACCAAATTGCTCCCGCTTTTCTACCAACCTCAGATGCCTTGCCAATATTTCAATTTTCTCTGTATTCATAGGTCTGGCAGACATTTTCATCTCTAACCTATTTGCCAATTCTAACAGTCTGTTGCTCTTACTTCCTGGAATAGGTATCCCTAATGGATTTACAAGTACATGATGGTGCTAACCATTTCCAATTTAATCTTATTTTAGTATAGATAAATAGTACTGTGAGTTGTGAATTGTACATAAAGAGCATACAAAGGGATATAGATTGACATAGTGAAAGCACAAAGATCTGGCAAATAGAGTACAAGTAGGAAAGTGTGGAATTGTCCATTCTGGATTAAAAAATAGAAAAGAAGCTTATTATCTAAATGGTAAAAGGTTGCAGAGCTTTGAGGTGCAGAAAGATCTGGGTGACCGAATGCATGTATTGCAAAAGATTAATGTGCAGGTACAACAAGTAAACAGGAAAGTCAACAGAATGTTATACGTTTCCTTGCGAAGGAAATTGAATGCAAGAATTTGAAGGTTATGCTTTAATTATACAGGGCCTTGTTAAGACGGCAGTACTGGTCACTGCCACTACAATTTTTTTCCAAAAAGTGAATTTTTTCCATTTCTTTGCAAGCATTATCACAACAATAAAACCTAATGCAAAGAAGTACATATACTCTTACTTCATTTGAATATGTTAATGCATTGGAAGCAGTTCAGAGAATATTCACTTGGCTAATACCTGAAATGAACAGATTGCCTTATGAGGACAGGCTATACAGGCCTTTAACTTCTGGATTTTAGAAGCATTTGACAAGATCTAATTTTTAAAAATCTACGATCCTGAGGGTACTTAACAGGATGGATATTGAAAGAACGTTTCCTCTTGTGAGACAAACTACAACTGCGAGTCATGGTTTAAAAATAAGGGGGTCACCCATCTAAGATGGAGATGAAGAAACCTTTTTTTCTCTCGGGATATGAATTTTTGGAATTGCCTTCCACAAAAGGCAGCAGTTGCAGAAACTTTATATAATTTTTATGGCAGAGGTAAATAGATTCTTGATTACCATGGGGATGAAAAACTATTAAAAATGTGCAGAAAATAAACTGTACAGCACAAGGACAGAACCTCCCTGATCCTCACCTTCCATGCCACCAACCTCCACATAAATCGCATCAACCACCTTCAAACAGATCCCACCACCAGGAATATATTTCCCTTCCCACGCCTATCCATTTTCTGCAAAGACTGTTCCCTCCGTGACTACTTGATCAGGTCCAAGCGACACCCCCCCCCAACAACCCACCCTCCCCTCCTGGCACCTTCCCCTGCCACAGCAGGAATTGCAAAACCTGTGCCCACACCTGCCCCCCTCACCTCCGTCCAAGGCTCCAAAGGAGCCTTCCACATCTATCAAAGTTTCACTTACACTTCCACTCCTGTCATTTATTGTATCAGTTGCTCCCGATGCAATCTCCTGTACACTGGGGAACTGGACACATTCTCGCAAAGCGCTTCAGAGAACATATCTGGGACACCCGCACCAATCAACCCCACCGCCCCGTGGCCGAACATTTCAAATCCCATTCCCACTCTGCCGAGCACATACAGGTCCTGGGCCTCCTCCATCGCCACTCCCTCACCATCTGATGCCTGGAGGAAGAATGCCTTATCTTCCGCCTCGAGACCCTTCAACCCTATGTCATCAATGTGGACTTCACCAGTTTCCTCATTTCCCCTCCCCCCACCTTACCCCAGTTCTAACCTTCCAGTTCAGCACCATCCTCATGACCTGCCCCACCTGTCAGTCTTCCTTCCCACCTATCTGCTCCACCCTCCTCTCTGATCTAATACCTTTACCCCCACCTCCATTCACCTATTGTGCTCTCAGCTACCTTCTCCCAGCCCCACCCCCCCACATTTATGACTCCACCCCCAGCCTCATTCCTGATCAAGGGCTTTTGCCCGAAACATCAATTTTCCTGCTCCTCGAATGCTGCCTGACTTGCTGTGCTTTTCCAGCACCACTCTAATCTTGACTCTAATCTCCAGCATCTGCAGTGCCCACTTCTGCCTGCAAGAATGGACCCTTCAGCCCATGCTGACGAAGTATAGTTGAGGTTAAAATATAGAGTTGAAGTTAAAGTTAGATCAGCCATGGTCTTATTGAATATTGGAGCAGGCTTAAAGGGCTGAGTGTCCTACTTTTATTTATTTTTTGTACATTCATATGAGCAATCTGACATCTGTCTACTCATCCTTTACTATTTACCCTAAATCTCCATTCAATTGCATGTTATCCTCATTCCAAACATCCCTGACAAGCCTCCAAACATTTATGACTTGACTAGAAAGAGTGTGCTGATAATTGTTTACCAACATTCCACAAGCTCTTCCACAATGTATAAATGTGTAAAATCCTAATAAGATTACAAAAATAAGCATTTTGCCTAACTGACTGCTACTTAGACTAAAAGCAAATAATATGATTCATCGGTAACTGTAATTTTTTTATTGTAACACATTTAACATGAATGGAAAATCAGAGAAAATAAATGATTTCCCATCAGTTACTATACAATTTAAACTCTACCCTTCAAAATCGCAAAACACACAGAGGCAGAGTTATATTTTTAAACCGACAAAAGTCAAGTGGTTTAACATTTATACTGCAGGTGGAAAAATAATGTAGATGGCATAAACAAAATTCCAAAGATTGAAGATTCACAATCTACAAGGCAGCAGTTTGTGGGGTGGGGGCGGGTTAGTAGTGGTGGTCATTTGAAGATAGCCAAGGACCCAGGTAACGTTCTGGTAAGGGTCAGTGGACCCGATTTCTTCTCACAGATGCTGACAGACCTGCTGAGCTTTTCCAACAACTTCTGTTTTTGTTGTTAATACTCTGGGAACTGGGTTTGAATCCTACCATGGTAGATGGTGAAATTTGAGTTCAATAAAATTAAGAGTCTAATGATGACCATGAATCTGGTTGCTGACTGTCAGTCAATCTGGTTCATTAGCGTTCCTTAGAGAAGGATACTGCCATCCTTACCTGGTCTGCCTTCATATGACTCCAGACACACAGCAATGTCGTGATATCCTGATCCCATAAATGAAAATAATGAATTTTTGAAAAAATCAACGAAAATTCTTCTTCATCTCGGGTCTAAAGGGTCGTCCCTTCACCCTGAAGCTGTGTCTTTAGGTCTTAGTCTCTCCTATAGTGGAAACATCTTCTCCACATACACTTAATCCAGGCTTCTGGAAGTCTCAATCAGATCCTCTCTCATCCTTCTAAATTCCATCGAGTACAGACCCAGATTCCTCAGCTGCTTCTCATACAACAAGCCCATTATTCCTTGGATCATTCTTGCAAACGTCCTCTGGTCACCCTCCAATGCAAGCACATGCATCCTTAGATATGGGGCACATAATATTCCAAATATATTCACAATATTCCAAATGCAACCTGATCACAGGTTTATACAGCCTCAGCAGTTAATCCCTGCTCTTAGGTACTAGCCCTGTTGAAATGAATACTGGTATTGCATTTGCCCTCGTAATTGACAAATGAAATTGCACTTTAACTTTAAAAGAATCTTGAATTAGGATGCCTAAGTTCCTTTGTGCTTCAGTTTTCTCCAGTCTTTCCCTATTTAGAAAATAGACTATGCCTCTATTCTTCCAAAAAAAACCCTACACTTTCCCACATTGTATTCCATTTGGCCTCAGCCTCTTTCTTACCTCTTCAAATCCTTCTGCAGCCTCCCCTACTTCCTTAACATTATCTGTCCCTCTATCTGTCTTTGTGTCACCTGCAAATTTAGCAACAATGCATTCAGTTCCTTTGTTAATACATAACATGAATAGTTGTGGTCCCAACATAGATCCTTGCAGAACCCCACTAATCACCAGCTGCCATCCTGAAAAAGACCTCTTTATCCATATGCTGTCTTCTGACAGTCAGGCAAACTTTTATCTATCCCAGTACCTTGCTCTTAAAAGGTAGGCTCTTATTTAACACCATCCTGTGCAGCACCTTGTCAAAGGCCGCTGGAAATCCAAGCAGATCATTGGCTTTCCTTAGTCTACCTTGCTCATTACCTCCTCAAAGAATTCTAACAGATCCCGCAATTTCATCAACAAATGCCTAAGGGAAAGACAATGGAATGAGGACATGCCACAACCCAAAGGACTAGCTACACTACCATACATCAAAAACATTTCTGAACTGACAGCCAGACTACTGCGACCACTAGGACTCATTACAGCAAACAAACCAACAGCCACTCTCAGACAACAACTCACCAGGACGAAGGACCCGATACCCAGCATGAGCAAAACCAATGTAGTGTACAAAATCCCATGCAAGGACTGCACAAAACATTACATAGGACAAACAGGAAGACAGCTAACGGTCCGCATCCATGAACACCAACTAGCCACGAAACGACATGACTAGCTATCCTTAGTAGCCACACACTCAGATGACAAGCAACATGAGTTTGACTGGGACAACACTACTATTAAAAGACAAGCCAAACAGAGAACAGCCAGGGAATTCTTAGAGGCATGGCACTCATCCACGGATTCAATCAATAAACACATCGACCTGGACCAAATACACCGGCCATTGCGGCGGACAGCTGGAACTGATAACTGGAAGCGGCAGATACAAATCACTATAAATGCCGGAGGAAACATCACAGAAGCGCTTCACAGGAGGCTCCCAAGCACTGAGGATGTCACCTAGACAGGGGACGAAACGTCTGCAACACAAATTCCCAGCTCGGCGAACAGAACCACAACAACAACGAGCACCCGAGCTACAAATCTTCTCCCAAACTACAAGAATAAGTTCCAGATGTTTTTCCATTGTGTGTAGTGACAGAGCAGTAGCTAAACACAGTCCATCACCAGGGGTCAAAATAGATGTCAGAGGAGCGAAAATATTATTTAAGGATAGGACAATTCAGAAGTGTTGAACATCTCTTCACTATATAAACACAGTTCTTTAAAAACAGGTATGGGTATTAAACATGCAGTGACTATATATTAAGGATTTCACATTACTTGAATATGTGATATGTTTTACAAACTGCACTATGTCCTTATGAAATCTTGGCTAGGTAAAATATCTGTTAATCAATGCTCAAGCTTTTGTATTTCTACATATCTTGCCTTTGGAATATCATGCGCAACTCATGTTATGCCCTTACAATTTTTGGGTGGTACCACAATCTGGTGAATAACCATGCATTCCTCATCTGCAGGTTTATTACCTGGAAAGACTTTCATGTTATTTTCTGTATTTTTGATTGTGGACTAAAATAGAAAATGGACTGTTTTAAAACCGAAGACAGTGGAAGGTACTGCACTTTTAAAATCAAATTACTGAAATTCATTGTGTGTTGTGGTTGTACTGCTGGACGAGGGGGACTTGAGATTCAGTGCATTTTCCCAAATGGGTTGTTACATTTCTCCTTGGGTAAATGCTTATCTGTTAGGTGCATAAAGAACAATCAGTTATATCACATGAACATGTTAAGGCAATTTCTGGTAGGGAGGAAGATAAAAAAGACCAAGTATGCCAGGTGGTAAGAATGGTAGAGGATGACAGAGACATTGCCTCAGGTAGAAGAAGCGGTAAATATTTCACAAGTGAACCTCCAAATCTTCTACAATTCTATAAGACATTGCTAAAATACTGAGACATTTGAAGTTTGACAATGTATTATCAGAGGAAAGACAAAAGGAAGATCCAGTAAGATTACATGAGAAAGTCAAGTGTGCAGGGTTACAGAGGATGTACAGTGTTAGCCAGACATGATGTGGTTGTAGCAGAATCAAACTGATAAATATCCTTATTGATTAAGTCCAGAAAAATAAGCTCACATGGAAACAGTGATTCAACATATGGTAGAAAAACACTTGCTTGAATCGAGCCAAAGAAGCTGGAGTTCACCGTTGGTGTTAAGTTTCTGAACTGGATGGGTTGATTAGATTCTGCATAGATTACAAAAAAAAGCAGTATCGAAAATAGATTCATACCCAATTTCTGTGTTAGAAAATTATACTGAGAGGATTATTTCAAACTGATTTATTGAAGGGGTACTGGCAAGTACCATTAATATCAAAAGCTAAAGAAGTATGAGACTGTTAAAATAAATGGATATCAATGCTGAGTGGTGATAATTTAGCATAACATATACATAACAAAGATGTATGAAGCATTTTGTAGCTAAAGAAAACAGACCCTTTGGTCCAACTTGTCCATGCCAACTATGCCTTTTAAATGTTGCAATTGGACCAGCCTCCACCACTTCCTCTGGCAGCTCATTCCACACACATACCACCATCTGAGTGAAAAGATTGCCCATTAGGTCTCTTTTATATCTTTCCCCTCTCACCCTAAACCTATGCCCTCTAGTTCTGGATTCCCCCACCCCAGGGAAAAGACTTTGTCTATTTATCCTATCCATGCCCCTCATGATTTTGTAAACCTCTATAAAGTCACACCTCAGCCTCCAACGCTCCAGGGAAAACAGCCAATTCAACCTCCCCTTATAGCTCAAATCCTCCAACCCTGGCAACATCCTTGTTAATCTTTTCTCAACCCTTTCAAGCTTCACAACATCTTTCCGATAGGAAGGAGACCAGAATTGCTTGCAATATTCCAACAGTGGCCTAACCAATGTCCTGTAAAGCCACAACATGACCTCCCAACTCCTGTACTCAATACTCTGACCAATAAAGGAAAGCATCCCAAACACCTTCTTCACTATCCTGTCTACCTGCAACTCCACTTTCAAGGTGCTATGATGCTGCACTCCAAGGTCTCTTTGTTCAGCAACACTCCCTAGGACCTTACCATTTAGTATAAAGGTTCTGCTAACGTTTGCTTTCCCAAAATACAGCATTTCGCATTTATCTGAATTAAACTCCATCTGCCACTTCTCAGGCCATTGGCCCTTCTGATCAAGATCCCATTGTAATCTGAGATAGCTTTCTTCGCTGTCCACTACACCTCCAATTTTAGTGTCATCTGCAAACTTACTAACTATACATCTTATGCTCACATCCAAATCATTTATATAAATGATGAAAGGTAGTGGACCCAGCACCGATCCTTTTGGCACTCCACTGGTCACAGGTCTCCAATCTGAAAAACAACCCTCCACCGCCACCTTCTGTCTTCTACCTTTGAGCCAGTTCTGTATTCAAATGGCTGGTTCTACCTGCATTCCATGAGATCAAACCTTGCTAACTAGTGTCCCATGGGGAACCTTGTTGAACGCCTTACTGAAGTCCTTATAGATCACGTCCACATTTTGCCCTCATCAATCCTCTTTGTTACTTCTTCAAAAAACTCAATCAAGTTTGTGAGACATGATTTTACACTCACAAAGCCATGCTGATTATCCCTAAACGTCCTTGCCTTGCCAAGTACATGTACATCCTGCTCCTCAGGATTCCCTCCAACAACTTGCCCACCACTGACATCAAATTTCTGGCTGTAACAACTGCTCCTTTTTTGAGGTATTTTAGGGGTTAGAGGTGATTTTCTCAAATTACAGGAGCAGCAATTACTGTTTCAAATGTTGTTGCATTGTTTTGGAACTTTGGAGAATAAAAAAGGCAAAACAACAGCACTTTTAAAAGGAAGAAGAACAGACAAAGGAAGCACATGGTGCGGTCAGTGTAGGGGAGAGAGAGGGAAAGAAACCCACATTGCTAACTGACTGACTTATCAGTTACTGTCTTTGCTGTTGACTTCATGTACCACTGGATATCGGAGTGCGTCTGGGAATATTAACAAACAGTGAAATTCACAACTGATCTTGGAGGAACCTACCTAGGAGCGGTCACAGCACAGAAGCAGATAAGTGGATTTTAAGGATGGCCTTAAAATAAGTCTGCAGTAGTGAGTAGAGTGGGTTCTTTCTTGATTATATGTTTTATTGAGCTATGTCTCTTGATTAAACTTAAAATATAAGCCATAAGTGTGAATTTAACCTGGAGCAATGTTTTATAGAGGAGTAAGACAGGGCTATTTTCTGGGTCTGTAGACTGAAAGAAGCAAAAATGGCTTTTAGTAAAGTGATATGCTCTTCTTGTCGGATGTGGGAATTTAGGGAGAGTTTACAGATGACTGAGGATTATATCTGCAATAAATGTCATTGGTTGTGAATTCTATCAGATTGAATGGATCGGTTGGAGAGGCAGTTAGAGGCAATGAGGAATTTACAAGAGCAAGGGGATGTGACGGATGGCAGTTACAGGAAGGGAAAAAAGTTGCAGTCACAGTCAGATAGATGGGTTAACTCCAGGAAAGGTAAGAGAGGTAGGCAGCTAGTGCAGGAGTCTTTTGTGGCTATCCCCATTTCAAGTAAGTATGCTGATTTGGAAAATGTAGGGGGTGATGGATTCTCAGGGGAACATAGTATGAACAGCCAAGTTTCTGGTACTGAGACTGGGTCGAATGTAATAAGAGGTATGTCAGATTCCAAGCAAAATGTCCAGATTACAGAGGAGAAAGTGCTAGATGTCTTAAAATGGGTAAAGGTGGAAAAATCCCCAGGACATGATCAGATAGAACATAGAACATAGAACATAGAACAATACAGCACAGAACAGGCCCTTCGGCCCACGATGTTGTGCCGAACATTTGTCCTAGCTTAAGCACCCATCCATGTACCTATCCAATTGCCACTTAAAGGTCACCAATGATTCTGACTCTACCACTCCCACAGGCAGCACATTCCATGCCCCCACCACTCTCTGGGTAAAGAACCCACCCCTGACATCTCCCCTATACCTTCCACCCTTCACCTTAAATTTATGTCCCCTTGTAAAACTCTGTTGCACCCGGGGAAAACGTTTCTGACTGTCTACTCTATCTATTCCTCTGATCATCTTAAAAACC
>NC_057716.1:6888162-6918091 GCF_004010195.1 Chiloscyllium plagiosum | reverse complement strand
TAGATCTCATGGAATACAGGGAGAACTAGCCATTTGGATACAGAACTAGCTCAATGGTAGCAGACAGAGGGTGGTGGTGGAGGGTTGTTTTTCAGACTGGAGGCCTGTGACCAGTGGAGTGCCACAAGGATCGGTGCTGGGTCCTCTACTTTTTGTCATTTACATAAATGATTTGGATGTGAGCATAAGAGGTAGAGTTAGTAAGTTTGCAGATCACACCAAAACTGGAGGTGTAGTGAACAGCGAAGAGGGTTACCTCAGATTACAACAGGATCTGGACCAGATGTGCCAATGGGCTGAGAGGTGGCAGATGGAGTTTAATTCAGATAAATGGGAGGTGCTGCATTTTGGGAAAGCAAATCTTAGCAGGACCTATACATCTAATGGTATGGTCCGGAGGAGTGTTGCTGAACAAAGAGACCTTGGAGCACAGGTTCATAGCTCCTTGAAAGTGGAGTTGCAGGTAGGATAGTGAAGAAGGCGTTTGGTATGCTTTCCTTTATTGTTCAGAGTATTGAGTACAGGAGTTGGGAGGTCATGTTGTGGCTGTACAGGACATTGGTTAGGCCACTGTTGGAATATTGCTTGCAATTCTGGTCTCCTTCCTATTGGAAAGATATATCTGGTCGGCATGGACAGGTTGAACCGAAGGGTCTGTTTCCATACTGTACATCTCTATGACTATGACTCTCTAGTCTGAGGTAAGACAGATGTTTATGTGGTCAGAAGCGAAATATCAGAATGGTGTGTTGCTTCCCTGGTGCTAGGATCAAGGATGTCTCAGAGAGGATGCAGAATGTTCTCATGGGGGAGACGGGCCAGCAAGAGGTCATTGTACACATTGGAACCAACGACATAGGAAGGGAAAAGGTTGAGATTCTGAAGGGGGATTACAGAGAGTTAGACAGGAATTTAAAATGGAGGTCCTCGAGCATAGTTATATTTGGATTACTCCTGGTGCTACAAGCTAGTGAGGGCAGGAATAGGAGGATAGAGCAGATGAATGCATGGCTGAGGAGCTGGTGTACAGGAGAAGGATTTGCATTTTTGGATCATTGGAAGCTGTTTTGGGGTAGAAGTGACCTGTACAAGATTGTAACTAAATTGGAAGTGGACAAATATACTGGCAGGGAGATTTGCTTGAGCTGCTCTGGATGATATAAACTAGTAAGGTGTGGGGGAGGGGGGTACCCAGGAAGATAGTGAGGAAAGAGATCAATCTGACACTGGTACAGTTGAGAAAAAAAGCGAGTTAAGCAGTCAGGGCAGGCAGGGACAAAGCAGAGAACAAGGTAGGACTGATAAATTAAACTATTTATTTCAATGCAAGAGGCCTAACAGGGATGGCAGATGAACTCAGGACATGGTTAGGAACATGGGACTGGGATATCATAGCAATTACAGAAACATGGCTCAGGGATGGACAGGGCTAGCAGCTTAATGTTCCAGGATACAAATGCTACAGGAAGGATAGAAAGTGAGGCAAGAGAAGAGGGGGAGTGGCGTTTTTGATAAAGGATACCATTACAGCGACACTGAGGGAGGACATTCCTAGAAGTACATCCAGGGATGTTATTTGGGTTGAACTGAGAAATAAGAAAGGGATGATCACCTTATTGAGATTGTACTATTGACATCCTAATAGTCAGAGAGAAATTGAGAAGCAAACTTGTAAGGATATCTCAACCATCTGTAAGAATAATAGGGTGGTTATGGTAGGGGATTTTAACTTTCCAAACATAGACTGGGACTGCCATAGTGTTAAGGGTTTAGATGGAGAGGAATGTGTTAAGTGTGTACAAGAAAATTGTCTGATTCAGTATGTGAATGTACCTACCAGGTGCAAAACCTGATCTACTCTCGGGAAATAAGGCAGGGCAGGTGACTGAGGTGTCAGTGGGGACCTCTTTGGGTAGAGCGACCATAATTCTATTAGTTTTAAAATAGTGATGAGAAAGGATAGACCAGATCTAAAAGTTGAAGTTCTAAATTGGAGGAAGGCCAATTTTGACAGTATTAAACAAGAACTTTCATAGGCTGATTGGGCACAGATGTTCGCAGGTAAAGGGATGCCTGGAAAATAGGAAGCCTTCAGAAATGAGGTAACAAGAGTCTTGAGAAAGTATATTCCTGTTAGAGTGAAAGGAAAGGCTTGTGGGTACAGAAAATACCGGATGACGAAAGAAATAGAGGGTTTGGTTAAGAAAAAGAAGGAAGCATATGTCATGTAGAGACAGGATAGATGGAGTGAATCCTTAGAAGAGTATAAAGGCGATAGGAGTATACTTAAGAGAGAAATCAGAAGGGCAAAAAGGGAACATGAGATAGCTTAGGCAAATAGAGTTAAGGAGAATCTAAAGGGCTTTTACAAATACATTAGGAAGAAAAGGGTAACTAGGGAGAGAATAGGGCCCCTCAAAGATCAGCAAGGTGGTCTTTGTGTTGTGCCGCAGGAGATGGAGGAGATACTAAACGAGTATGTTGCATCAGTATTTACTGTGGAAAAGGACATGGAAGATATGGAATGTAGGAAAATAGATGGTGACATCTTGAAAAATGTCCATATTACAGAGGAGGAAATGCTGGATGTCTTGAAATGCATAAAAGTGCATAAATCCCCAGAGCCTGATCAGGTGTACCCTAGAACTCTGTGGGAAGCTAGGGAAGTGATTGCTGGACCTCTTACTAAGATACTTGAAGCATCGATAGTCACAGGTGAGGTACCGGAAGAGCGGAAGTTGGCTAACGGGGTGCCACTTTTTAAGAAGGGTGGTAAGGACAAGCAAGGGAACTATAAACCAGTGACCCTGATGTCATTGGTGGGCAAGTTGTTGGATGGAATCCTGAGGGATTCATGTATTTGGAAAGGCAAAGACTAATCAGGGATAGTCAACATGGCTTTATGCGTGGGAAATCATGTCCCACAACTTGATTGAGTTTTTTGAGGTAACAAAGAAGATTGGTGAGGGCAGAGTGTAGATGTGATCCAGACATGGACGTCAGTAAGGCATTTGACAAGGTTTCTCATGGCAATCTGGTGAGCAAGATTAGATGTCATGGAATACAGGGAGAACTCGCCAATTGGATACAGAACTGGCTCAAAGATAGAAGACAGAGGGTGGTGGTGGAGGGTGGTTTTTCAGACTGGAGGCCTGTGACCAGTGGAGTGCCACAAGGATCAGTGCTGAGTCCACTACTTTTCATCATTTATATAAATGATTTGGATGTGAGCATAAGAGGTATAGTTAGTATGTTTGCTGATGATATCAAAATTGGAGGTGCAGTGGACATCGAAGAAGGTTACCTCAGATTACAATGTGATCTTGATCAGATGGGCCAGTGGGCTGAGAAGTGGCAGATGGAGTTTAAGTTAGATAAATGTGGGGTGGTGCATTTTGAGAAAGCAAATCTTAGCAGGACTTATACACGTAATGGTAAGGTCCTAGGGAGTGTTGCTGAATAACACTCTTGGAATGAAGGTTCATAGCTCCTTGAAAGTGGAGTCGCAGGTAGATAGGATAGTGAAGAAGGCGTTTGGTATGCTTTCCTTTATTGGTCAGAGTATTGAGTACAGGAGTTAGGAGGTCATATTGCAGCTGTACAGGATATTGGTTAGGCCACTATTGAATATTGCGTGCAATTCTGGTCACCTTCCTATCAGAAAGATGTTGCGAAACTTGAAAGGGTTCAGAAAAGATTTACAAACATGTTGCCAGGGTTGGAAGATTTGAACGAAAGGGAGAGGTTAAATTGGCTAGGGCTGCTTTCCCTGGAGCGTTGGAGGCTGATGGGTGACCTTACAGAGGTTTATAACATCATGAGGGACATGGATAGAATAAGTAGACAAAGTATTTTCCTTGGGATGGGGGAGTCCAGAACTCGAGGGCATAGGTTTAGGGTGAGAGGGGAAAGATATAAAAGAGACCTGGTGGGCAACCTTTTCACTCAGATGGTGGTATGTGTATGGAATGAGCTACCAGAGGAAGTGGTGGAGGCTAGTAAAATTGCAACATTTAAAAGGCATATGAATAGGAAGGGTTTGGAGGGTTATGGGCCAGGTGCTGGCAGGTGAGACTAGATTGGGTTGGGATATCTGGTTAGCATGGACGAGTTCGACCAAAGGGTCTGTTTCCGTGCTATACATCTCTATGACTCCCTTGATTTATATGAAGGGAAGAACAAGTAAAGCAACCTAGAAGACCTGTTTAAGCCATTCCTGTCAGCTGGCTTAGTAATAAATGTTGCGAAGAGTGATTTTGCAAAAGTGAGGTTAACACACTTCGGACATAGTGTGGAGCAAGAACAAATGTTCTCAAACAAATTTGTCATTTTGGTAATCTCATTGGAATTTATCTGATTTATTCATTTTGTGAACCTTGTGAAGCAGTGGCCATGATTATTGACACAGTCATCCCAGTTAAGTCAAGACACTGCAGAAAATAGGAATCCTCTGTTATTTTCAGCATTAGTGAGTCATTTTCTGATTGGGTCCTTTGCATGACTAAAGATGCCAAAGCACATCAAGTCTAATAGCTAACAATGTGGGTGAAACATTTACATGATTTCCCCATGTATATGTGAATAAAAACCAGAAACTGTACAAATTTATTTGAACTCCATATAAAGAGTAATAATTTTCCAGACCAACAGTCTGCAATCCTAAGTGTTTTTTTAATAAGGAAATAACTACATTTTGGATTAGAAAAATACATACATAATAAATGTTTACCATCGGTTTCCTATAATGAATATTGTTGGGAGTCATTTTCTAATTTTGCTCTATTAGTAGGAAATGTTGCCAGCTGGAAGCAAAATTTGTACATCTAAATTTATGCTGTCAACAGGTGAGGTTCCTCATCAGGAATTCAAAGCTGAAAATTAACCTTGTTAAATCACCGCCATCAGTGGGAGAAATTAAAAAGATTAATTTGCATTATTTATTCAGTGAGCTGTATTAGAAAAGACTTAGAAATGAGAAAAAAATGAAACGATTGTCTTATTATACCTAATTCGAGGTCCCAACACATCTAATAAATTGTTTTGTATTAATGTCTCTGATGTTTGCATAAGAACTGAGCAGTGACTCACAGCATATGGCATATAGGGCTTCAACTTTCAAGTTAAAAAAATCTCAAAGTTTTTTTAGGATAGTGCATGGAGATAGTGCATCACAGACAGGACTTTTCTATAGTTATCAGAGCCCTGATGCTGAGACGAAATGCAAGTCCTGTGTCCACAATAGCCTGGAACCAGGCCAGCAGTTATTTTCCTAGAGATGTCTGCATAATTGGTTACTCTACATTGGTGATCTCACAAAGCTGGCAGGCAAATTATAAGAGTTTTGATATCCTGAGCACCAGTGATGGGCTCTGCTGAGGAGGTCTAAAAATGTGGAGGTACTTTATATGGAAATGTAAGAATAAAGAAAAGGCACAAAGCAGTAAGCCTATTCAAACTGAAGAGGACATTCCACCTGTTGGACCATTGGAACTATAGGGGAGGTCTTTCTTGTTCATCACCCTCTCCTTGGGATGGGATTACGCAGAAGATAGAGCTTCTGGGCCTTGTAACACCCCAATCTATCACAGGATGTCATCTTTGTCCCTAACTGAGGCCTTAACTATTTAAGATTTTCACTATTTCACATCTATGCAGTGAGCAGGCAAATGTAGTTCTCAAATCCCGCAGGAAATTTCCCAAGTGAAGAAATGCATGTCAAAACCATCCCAATGAGGCTTCTCCCTTTTCCCAGCATCCTCTCCTCCAATCTCACCAGTACAGGACCAAGAAAATCCAATGAATGCAGTGGTACTTCCAAACATCCATTTTGAATATTCCTGATTCCTTCAGAAATCTTAGAGTCAGGACAATCACTTTATGTTGGAATTCAAGACATTTCTAAGACATCTGGGGTGCACACCTAACTGCATGCTACCAAAGGAAAGAATTGACTGTTACAACCATTTCATGAGGGTTGGGCTGATCCTTTTCCCCATTCGTCAAGTGACCAGAACAGGGGTTTAATTTGTTGCATAAGGATCTACGGTAAAAGTGTTCATCTTTAGAGTGCCTGAGGAACCACTCTCTATGATAATGTCACGCACTGAATTTGGTGGAGAACAATTTAGGACCTACATGGAGTATAATCAACCTCTGCATCTTTTTAGATTAGATTAGCTTACTTACAGTGTGGAAACAGGCCCTTCAGCCCAACAATTTCACACCGACCCTCTGAACAGCAACCCACCCAGACCCATTCCCCTACACTTACCCCTTCACCTAACACAACGGGCAATTTAGCATGGCCAATTCACTGAACCTGCACATTTTTGAACTGTGGGAGGAAACTGGAGCACCCGGAAGAAACCCATGCAGACACGGGGAGAATGTGCAAACTCCACACAGATAGTTGCCTGAGGCGGGAAATGAACCTGGGTCTCTGGTGCTGTGAGGCAGCAGTGCTAACCACTGGGCCACCATGCCACCCACAATAATCACTGTAACAATGTTCATCACAACAGGATATGGTTGCAATCATGCAATAGCCTACATGTTGTTTAAGACAAGATACATTTCTCATTGAACTACTACGTTGTTTTACTCTAACACACTAGATCAAGCAAGTCATGTGAAGGACTGCGGCAGTAAAACAATCAGATTGCTCATCCAACATGGTGAGCATATGTGAGAATTCAATTCACAATAAGGTGGAAAGCATTGCAGGCCATTTTGTTACTTCCTACATAGTAGCAGCAGTGCAGATCTGAAGATTTCTTAGGTACAGCTACGAGGCTGCTCATGTAGACAGTTTGCAGTTGGAGTGGCAGTCAATAACCCTAATGAAAAGAACCTTTTGGCAAGATTTAACATCGTAGATTCTACAGTCAATAGTAAAAAGAATTTTGGATGTGCAGCAGCAAGAGTGAACTAGGAACTGCATGGAGCTGCAGCATTCACTATACCAAGGCAGTTACGCATTGCACTGGGTGTCAATGAGCTCTATGACCTGCCCCAAATCAATATTAAACTGAAGAACAAACAGACATTCCAGAGCTCAAGGCAAAATATAAAAAGCTGCACAGTTTATAGGCTGAGATAGTTAGAAGTAAGCCAGATTGAGCATTCCCTGTCTTCATGGCCAGGCACCACAAAACAAGCTTCATTAAGGAAAATCAAGGACCACAGAAGCAATTCAAAATAAGGTTGTGAACAAAGTCACAAAGCCAGAAAGCAAGGAATAAAGGGGCAATTTAGAAGCCTAAACAACCAAATTCCAATGGAAAAGAAAATTAGGAGCTCTTTGAGCATGACAAAATGATGGGTGATCCAAGATGTAAACCATGGTAAAGACACAAAGAATTTAAACATCAGATGGTGGGATTCATCTAAGAAAAATCTTTAAAGGTATATCTTATAGTGTGGCAGGAATCATTTAATAAAGCCATAATGAGAATAGGGATTGTTTACTTATTTATTCATTTGTGGTACGTGGACACCAAGCATTGCCTATCTTTGGTCGCTGTGAAGAAGGTGGTGATGAGTTAGCCTCTTGAACCACTGCAGTCCATTTGTTATAGGTTTACCCACTAAGTCAGGAAGGCAGTTCCAGGATTTTAACCTAGCAACACTGAAGGAACAGCAATGTATTTCCAAGTCAGGATGATGAGTTGCCTGGAGGGAAAGACTTGTCTTTCTAAGTGGTAGTGATTACAGATTTGGTAGGTGCTGTCTAATGAGCCTTGATGGGTTTCTGTAGTATATCTTGTAAATGGTACACACTGCTGCTACTGAGTAGTGGTCGAGTGTTAATGATTATTGATGCCATAGTTAATGGTTTTGACCAGAGAAGCTGCAAACATGGCGGAATCATCCATTTTACATATAAGGGCAGAAATCTTCCTTTCTACCCAGATGAGATGGAAATCTTCCATTTTGCTTTCATAAAGTTGAAATCCTTCAGTTAGACCACAGAAATATGATAAAATCTCCAATTCAGTAGTATACAGGAGCAGCACTGTTATATTGCAGAAAAACATTTAAAGCAATGTTATGATCCAGCTAATAGTTATACCAAACAAGTCAGATTCTAGACTGAAACCTGACTTAATAGATCATAAATTTAACTTTTACTGTAATTGTGTATATTTGAGTGGTTACTGTAGTTATACGTTGATCATATTTACATGATGCCCCTTATGTTGTTCATAAAGAAATACAAATTTATGACACAAAACGAAAACATGATTGCAGAAATAAAATAGAATTTGGAGGTACCTCATGATCAGAAAGAAAAATAATTCAACCTTTTATCCGCAATATCCTGTCCAATGAAATTAATCCCAATGAAATACTACACCTACTAACATAACATATTAATTTCTTGTTAAATTACTCTTTCAATTTTTGATAACCGAGAGTCTTCTAACTAATTCTGATGCCTGGATTCCTTTTCAGTTCTGGTGAGCTAAACTATACATACTCCCACTGCTTGAATACTTAGCATTTCTTATAACCTACTATAAACTAAATTCTCGCAGCCTGGAGACATTTTACACAATTAATAGATTAACCGGCTACTACATTTAAACTGTTCATTTGAACGGAACTTAAATTGCTAATGGCCGTAAGTTTTTTTTTCTGTGTGACATACAACTTCCACTTTGTAGACGTCATCAATTAATATCACAGGTATTTTGCAAAGCACTTAACTTTATCAGAAGTGCTGCATTATGTGACTGCTCCAAATGATTTTCTGACATCTCAGGATAAATCATTCACCTTCACAGAACCAAAACCTATCTTAACTGGTGTACAAGTAAACATATTTTTGTGTAATTATTATAATTACATTAACCACAGAACAGGTAAAATTCTTGAAAGATGTATCAATTGCACTGATGTCCTCCATGTTGTGAATGGTGATATTTGTGCAGATGCTTATTCCAGTTGGTTATTTAATTGTCTAACACCATTCACAGCTAGGTGTGCTGAGCTTAGATCTTATCCATTGGTTATGGGATCACTTAGCCCTGTACACAAATATGTCCTATGTGGCATCTTCATTAGGGCAATACATTATCATTAGGTATGTCTGATGTAGCTCCTGGTTTGCTTTCTTGTTCATATCATTAACTCAGTGCTGTTCTCCAAGCTTGATGGTATTGATAGTGTGTTATGTTTGATGGTATTGATAATGGTTATGCCAGATCATAGCGTTGTAGATTGTGATTGGATAAAAGCTGCTGGTTTAATGGCCAACGGTCTCTCATGGATGCAAAGTTTTGAATTCCTAGATTTGTTCATAACCTATCCCATTTAGCATGGTGGTCGTCCCATATAAGATGATCGAGGATATTCTTAATGTAAATATGGGACTTTGTCTTCACAATCTCTGTCCAGTGGTCACTTTCTCCAATCTGTCATGGACAGGTGTATCTGTAAAGGGTAGATTGGTGAGGGTGAGGCCGAGAAGATTTTTTTTTGATTGTTGGTTCAGTCAAGATTATGTACCCAATTTTTTGTAGTGTTATGAGGTCTTGGACTTAATACCTCTGCCTCAGAAGAGAGGATGCAATCACTGAACTAAGGCTGATAATTCCCTCAAACCAAAATGTTTGCAAATTCGGTTCTGAGTAGTTCAAAGAATGGAACAAGAATAGCAACAGTATGTAATGTCCTCGCAGAAAACTGTGCATGTTCACCAAGGGAGTGTATTTTTTTCCAAATTATTTACTCTCCTGAGCAGGTTGAATAACCACAGATAAAATTTTCAAGAGGATCTAAATCTGCAACTTTATCCCCAGTCTTTCTCTGTATTAGATTATTCAGGATAATGATTAACATTTAGCTTTTTAAAGTTACAAGTGACATAATTTAATTTCCAAATTTGGCATTTTCAAAAATGACTGATTGATAGTCCATAATTTTCTATTTGTTTAAATCCAGAACTGATTGCTCACGTTTTCCCAACAGTTGTTCCTCACAACTATCAATTTTTGCCTGGAGTAGGTAGTGGGATATTGACTATAAAGTTAGGGTTGAGGTTCAGGGTAGCTCTTTTTATATTTTTCATGTTAATTTTTTTCTTATCCATAATCTTATAAATGACTAGCCAGGTTTTAACTTTAGCCTCTTGGTTGTGCAATTTTTTTAAGTTATAGCATCTTACAGCACAGAAACAGACCCTTCACTTCAACTTGTCCATGCCAACTAAGTTTCCCAAAGTAAACTAGTTCCACTTGCCAGCATTTGTCCCATATCACTCTTAATCTTTCCTATTCATGTACCTATCCAAATGTCTTTTAAATGTTTTAACTGTACCTGCATCTACCACTCCCTCTGACAGATTACTCCACATAGGAATCACCCGCTGTGTGAAAAAGTTGCCGCTCAATTCCCTTTTAAAGTTTTCTCCTCTCTCCTTAAAAATGTGCCCTAGTTTTGAACTCCCCCACCCTAGGGAAAATACCTTTGCTTATCTATGCCCATCAATGATATGGAACTCTATAAGGTTACCCCTTAACCTCCTGTGCTCCAGTGAAAAACGTTCCTGCCTTTCTTGCCTATCCTTATAACTCAAACCCACTCGTCGGGCAACATCCTACTAACTCTTTTCTGAACCCTCTCCAATTTAATAACATCTTTCCTATAGCAAGGCGACCAGAACTGGACACAGTATCACCTCACTAATGTCCTGTACAATCTCAACATGATGTCCCAACTCCTATACTCAATGGTCTCAGCAATGAAGGAAAGTGAAAGGCCTTCTTAACCACCCAGTCTGCCTGTGATGCAATTTTCAAAGAACTATGTACTTGAGCCCTGGGTTTCTCTGTTTGATAACACTACCCCCATTTTACCGTGTAAGTCCTGTCCTTGTTTTTATTACCAAAATGGAATACGTTGCATTTATCCAAATTAAATTGCATCTGCCACTCATCAGCCCATTGGCCCAATTGATCCGAGCTCTTTGTAATCTTAGATAACCTTTCTCACTGTCCATTGTATCACCAATTTTGGTGTCATCCATAAACATATTAATTATGCCTCTTAAATTCCCATCCAAATCATTTATATAAATGACAAACAAAAGTGGACCTAGCACCGACTCCTGTGGAACACCTCTTGTCACAATCCTCCAGTCTGGAAAACAACCTTCCACCACCACGTGTCACCTACCTTCAAGCCAAGTTTGTATCCAATTGGTAAGCTCTCCTTAAATCCCATGTGATCTAACTTTACTAGTCAGTCAACCACATCAAATTTTGCTAAAGGCTTTACTTCTGTCCATGTAGATAATGTCTGTTGCTTTGCCTTCACCAATCTTTTTGGTTACGTCCTCAAAGATTTCAATCAAGTTTGTGAGGCATGGTTTTCCAAGCACAAAGCCATGCCAACTATCCCTAATCAGCTGGATAAAAGCAAATTACTGCAGATGCTGGAATCTGAAACCAAAAGAGAAAATGCTGGAAAATCTCAGCAAGTCTGGCAGCATCTGTAAGGAGCGAAAAGAGCTGATGTTTGACAAAGGGTCAGTTAGACTCAAAACGTCAGCTCTTTTCTCTCCTTACAGATACTGCCAGACCTGCTGAGATTTTCCAGCATTTTCTCTTTTGGTTTCAGATCCCTAAACAGCCCTTGTCTCTCTGAGTGCATGTAAATCCTATCTCTCAGATACCCCTCCAAAATCTTCCCCATCACTGATGTCAAACTCACAGCTTTATAGTTCGCAGGCTTCTCTTTACAGCCTTTCTTTAACAAAAGCACAACACTAGCCATCCTCCCAGTGCCCATCGCCTCACCCATGGCTATAGATGATACAAATATCTCTGCAAGGGGCCCCTCAAATTCTTCCCTAACTTCCCACAATGTCCTGGGATACACTTGCTCAGTTTTGAAGATTTATCTACCTTTATGTTTTTTTTAGACTTCCAGCACTTCCTCTTCTATAATATGCACTGTTTTCAAGACATCAATATTTATTTCCCTGAGATCCCTGGCCTCCATTTCTTTCTCCATAGTAAAAACTGACGAAATATTTATTAGCATCTCCGTCTCCTGAGATTCCACACATTGACAACCTCATTGATCTTTTCTGCCCTATTCTGTTCCAAGCTGCTCTTGTTGAAGTTACAGGAACTGATAAGAGGCTTTACAATGGTCTGTTATGTGAGTGGAATTGTTCAGGTCTGCTAAGGGCTAAGATTGCAGGAAATCAGTAACTGTTGTCTCTACCAAATAAGGAGAAAAACATTCAGGATTGGTTACATGCACAGATAATTCCAAATAAGTCATACACTTGGAACAGAGACCTGTGTATAAGGGACTCCAAGAGATCCCTGATTTTTTTCAGCAGAACTCTGCAGAATAATGCCATTCCCCAGGATGTACACTGAGACAAACATCAATTGTGCCTGAAGGACCATCAACTTAGTGAAAGACGCTCTTTGGTCTGCCCGAACCTTGTTGGCCTTCCAGAGCAAGGTGTGACCTTGACTGAGTGTTACAGATTGGAGCATTCTAAGGTCCAGGATTATGTGCTGAGAGACGCACTAAAGCTTGGGACAGCTGCCACCAAGATACAGTAAAGAAAAACCACTGCCTGAGGTCTTTCTGATTAAGTTAAATGGGGGTCTGTTCAATTATTGGACGCTCCTAGCACCTCAACTATATGTAAATATAATCTTGCACAAATAAAATATGTCTTTGGTTTGTTTGTTGAATAGAGAGAAACTCCGATGGTTGTTTATGTGCAAATTATGAGCTGGAATCTGACCTGAAAACAAAAATTGCTAGAGATCACAGAACATTAGGCAACATCCATGGAAAGAAAACAAGCTAACGTTTCAAGTCTTGATGAGTCTTTGTCAGAGCCAAAATTCATTTGTTTTCTTCATATACTACTGTACAGAACTCAATCTGCTTTACTGACTTTGTATATTTTTTTTTCATGAATAAAGTATATATTTGAAATAAAAAAACACCTACGTCAGGAGGCATGATGAAGATAACAAGAGGAGTTCCAGCCTAGCCAGCTGTCAACCCTCCCGAGTAACAATGTTTGGGGTTAGTTACAGAACCCAGGTAGTAAAAGACAGTGCTTGAGGTATCTCTAGTAGTTAAAAACATATATCATTTATTTAAGTACTTAACAAATTAATTGAGTTTTACAGAACTCTACATGTTTCCATTGTAACTTTGTCGATGTACATACTATTGTCTCACAGAGACAGTAAACATTCTTCTGCTCTTGTGTACTTGTAGAATCTCTTTGGATTATCCTTAACCTCTTTGCCAAGGCTATCTCATATCCCTTTTTTGCCCTCCTGATATTCCTGTTAAGAATGCCCCTACACCCCTTATACCCTTCAAGAGATTCTCTAGAGTCCAGTTGTCTACACCGAATACATGACTCCTTCTTATTCTCAACTAGAGCCTCAACATCTTTATTCATCCATTATTCCCTACTCTTATCAATCTTATCTTTCACTCTAACAGAACACAATGCTCTGAACTCTCATTACCTCACTTTTGAAAGCCTCCCGCTTGTCAGTCATCCATTTACTTGTGAATAGTCTACTCCAATCATCTCTTGAAAGTTCTTGTCTCACACCATCAAACTTTGCCTTACCGCAATTAAGAACTTTAATTTTTATATAAGGCATATCCTTTTCCATGACTATTTAAAAACTAATAGAATTATGATAACTGGTCCCAAAGTGCATCTCCACTAACACTTCAGTCGCTTGCCTTGCCTTATTTCCCAAGAGAAGGTTAAGTTTTACTCCTTTTCTAGTAGGTACATTCACATATTGACAAAGAAAATGTTCTTGGCCACATTTAACAAATTCCTTATAATCCAAGCCCTTAATACTATGGCAATCCAAGTCCATGTTTGGAAAGTTAAAATTCCCTACTATTACAACCCTATTATTCCTACATTTTTTGAGATCTTTCTATATATGAGTTCCACCCATATAGCTTCACTGGACACTCCCTCAGAGATACCCACTCTAATAACAGTGGTAATGTTTTACTTAATCAAAAACACCATTCCCCCCAACTCCCTTGCCTCCCTCTCTATCTTTCCTATAGTATCTAAACTCCAGAACAGGTGCTAGTCCCCCCTTCCCTCAGCCATGTTTCTGTAATAGCTATGATGTCCCAGTTCCATCTTCCCATACACCTCCTGAGTTCATCTGCCATACCATCAAGACACCTTGCATTGAAATAAATGCAGTTTAATTCTTCAGAGTTACCTCCTTCTCTGTCTTGCCTATGTCAGTTTTTTCTAAATTAACTTGCACTTTTTAAATTCAGGAACATCCTCATTTGTTTTTCTATGGTCACTAATATTTACAATACCCCAATCCCACCTCCCTACTAGTTTAAAATATCCTGACTAGCAAGAGAAAGTCTCCTTGCCAGATGTTGGTTCCCTTTCAGTTCAGGTGAAACCTGTCCCTTTTGAAAAGGTCTTTTCTGCCCTAGAAGAGATCCTAGTCGTCCAAAAGTCTGAATCCTTGCCCATTACATCATTTCCTCAGCCATTCATTTATCTGCTCTACCTTCTTATTCCTATTCACACTAGGTTGTGGCACCAAGACTAATCCAGAGATTACTACCTTTGAGGTTCTCCTTTTTAACCTTCTACCTAATTTCCTATATTTACTCTGTAAAGCTTCAACCTTTTCCCTAATTATGTCATTCTTACCAGTGTGTACAACAAAATCCAATTTCTCACTCTCTCCTTTGACAACATGCTGCAAGTATTTTGAGATGTTCTTGGTCTTGGCACCAGGGAGGCAATATACCATCCTGAATTCACGATCACAGCCGCAGAATCTCCTGCCTGTGCCCCTGACAGGACAGACCCCTATAACAATTACTTTTTTGAATCTTGACAAACCCTGCTAAACATAAGATTCATTCTTGGTCCCCAAGGTCTGGCTGCTACTTATATTTTCTTGTGAGAAACTATCCTCCTCAACAGTACCCTAAATGGTGTATCTGTTTGAGAGAAGAATAGTCACAGGAAACTTCTGAACTACCTTCCTACCTCTGCTGACAGTCACCTACCAATCTGACTGAACCTACGGTGTAATCACCTTTCTAAATCTACTAACCTGACTCCTGTTTCTCAGTTTCTCTACCTGCCTCTCCAGCCATTCAAAATTGTGTGATAGAAGACAGATCCATACACAACTCCTGCACGTCTGACAGGAGGAGCATACCACTCCACTGACTGCCAGAATTGCTCCTTAAAATTTGCTCACATGGGTTAGCCTAAAAAGATCCACACTTTTCTCAAATCCAGTATTTGTGGATTAATTCCTGCTGACATACTATGCTGGGAGAACTTAAAAGCTATATTCTACATGAAAAGATCTAAAAGAAGATGCTAAAAAGAACTTTTCAGTTAAAAAACAAGTCTTTCACTGAACCACAGTTTTAATTTTAAGCATGCAAAAGAGAAAAAAAATGTAAATCCTGAAAATACAGCACTTAGCTTAAAATCCCAGCAACCATTGTGAAAAATGGCAACTGAGTACAAAACGAAAAGCCTTAGCAACATGTCTCTCTTTTTAACAGCCTTTTGATGATCTGGTTCCACCTCCTTCATCTTTGTCTATTACTTTCCAATTTTCATTCCTTAAAATTTTTATAAAATTTTTTTTGAAAATTATTATTGAATCCTTTTAAGCAGTGTATTCGAAATATTTCACTGCACAAAGAAACTTTCCTCTCATCTCACTTCTGGCTGTTTAAAACCACATTCTCTATTCATTTCAGTTAGCTTCAACTAGCATGTGTTGAATTTTTGGCCTTCACTACTTAGTGACTGTTCACATCTAAAAATTGTTTTCAGCTTTTCCATTTTGTCTGATAAATGTAAGAAAATGTCTGGGTGAATCATGTAATATATATTTGGCTCTGTTTCCTAGATGAAAAAAGGTATGAATGAGGCCATATCCTACTAACCTGCATCATCAGAACCATGACACACATAAGCATAAGATTACAGCATTTATGCTTGAGCAACACTAGACAAACCAAGGCAGATCAAGAAAAGATAAGACATCTCTCATTCACAGGGCATGTTAAACCTGATGACTAATGGAATGCAGACACTTAATTTATTAAGTTTCTTTCAAATGACAATGGTTTTGTTTGTGTGTCATTAGTGATAACATTGCTACATTAGACAAGATGTAACAAATACTGAAATAACTCCACAAAAGCTGTTATCCTGTCACTAAGTCACCCTTTATTTACACATGCAGAGTTCTTGACACTGATCCAGCTCCCTCAGATCAGTGGGATCTAGCACGTCTGTTTATTTTTTAACTTTAGAATCCCAATCATATTGCAGATGTGGGGTTGGAGATATCGATACTGAAGAAGACTGCTACAATTGACTGAAGAACATTCAGAAACTTGCAGAATGGGCAAATAATTGGTAACTGAAGTTCAACACAGGAAAATGTGAGGTAGCGCATATAGATAGGAAGAATAGGGAGGTAATTTATTTATTGGAAGGTGCTCATCCAGGTGAAGAAGGAAGACAAAGGGATCCTAAATTACAATTACACCAATTGTGCAAAGAATCATCAGATGTCAGTGAAATAACTCGACCAAGCCAGAATGCCAACAACAAGTTACCTTCTATTCACATGTGGAGAGTCCTTGACACTGAGCACTGCTATTTTTGTTTCTTTTTTTTAGAACCTCTATTACTCCTGTTTATTTTTTTTCTTTTCTCCTGACACTCATGTTTATTTTTTTTCCTCTTCCTCTTTTTTTCACTCCCCCACTACCGCCTAACTCCAGTAGTGCTTATTTTTTCCCCAGCACCCATGTTGAGTGTGTGCAGGTGTGAGACACAGTGAAAGACATAAGGTGCACTAACCTTTATTCAAATTTCCACCACCAGGAAGAAAGGAAACACTCGAGTGACCAGTGACAAGCAGTGCCCTTCACATCAAAGGGCAATACTGTGTGATCAAACAGTGAAGGGGAGGGCAGGGATTTAATCAAAATAGAGTTGGAGGGGGAAATAATGCACTCCACTCCCTGCAGCGCCCACCTCTCCCTGAACAACTCCAGGATGTTGGTGGACACCGCGTGCTCCTTTTCCAGAGACACCCAGGCTCTAATGTAACTGCGGAAGAGGGGCAGGCAGTCGGCCCTAATGGCCCCCTCCACGGCCCATGCCTGGACCTATTTATGGCCAGTTTGGCCAGGCCCAGGAGCAACCCCACGAGGAGGTCTTCAGACCTGCCCTCCCCCCTCCGTACCGGGTGCCCGAAGATCAGGAGCGTGGGACTGAAGTGCAACCAAAAGCAAAGGAGGAAGTTTTTGAGAAAATCAAAAAGGGAGTGCAAACGCCCATACCCAACATATACACGGTCCACGGACTCCACAGCACCACAGTACAAGCAGTTGGGCTGTGAGTCCATGAGCACTCCTGTTTATATCTGTCAACCAGGAGTCCCTGACTGGACCAGATTAACAGCCCCAATCCGAGAACTCAAATTCTATGAGGGCCACCAAGTTGACCGCATTACAATCAAAACAAGTATGAGACGGGGAATCAACTGAGTCACCCATTTTGATTTGGATATCCTGGCCTAGTTTCAGGTGATGAAATAACAGAAACATGTGCCGTGTACATCTGTTGGTGACCTGTCGATCCCTAGTCTCCTGACAAACATAATGGTAAAAATCACACAACACTAGGTTATAGTATGTTTATTTGGAAATACATGTACACCATCCTTTATCCGAAACCCTTGGGACCAACTGGTTTTCAGAATTTGGAATTTTTTGGATTTTGGATTAAGTGACAGTTTAACGGTAACATTTTTAAAAATCTTACTGAACACCAGACACACCTGTGAGTACTACGGGCCCTGAGACAGAATTGACGCCTGCCAGTGCTGGGCCACACCCTCAGCCTGATGTGGGTCGAGTGGGTGTGGAGTTAGGTCAACTGCACACCAAACAACCTTGTTATGGATAAAGACTTCACAAAAAAACTTTGGATTTCGGATTTTGGGATTTCAGATAAAGTATTGTTTGCATGTATTAGGTTTTGGAGTGATGCTCCTTCATCACATAACTGTGGAGCAGGACCTTGCTAGTACTTCCAATTAAACCTGTTGTACTATAACCCGGTGTTGTGTAATTTTTAACTTTGTCCACCCTAGTCCAACATTAGCACCTCCACATCGTGACAAAAACAATAGCAAAAGTTAAATTAGTCAAGCTGGAAATGCAGTAATTGTTTTTTGGCACATAATAGGTTAATTTTTAAAAGTAGTTTCATTTTTAAAAAAATTCAGTTTATTCCATCTTTAAAAAGAAATGCATATAGCTTTAGGTTTGCAGAGAATTACATTTATAGTGATAACTCAAAAGGACAATGTCACTTTGGCTCAATTTCTTACAACCTTTACTGTAGCTCTCTAAATATGGTCTATGAAAGGAAATTCAATATTAAATCTTGACAATTATTTTAAATATATATGTGGGAAACTGCAATAAATATTGTATTATATAAAATTAGGTGAAAATTGAGTCCCTTTCACCATAAAAAAGTTGGCAATTGGTCCTCTGTCTAAATAAAGTAGATCACTGTTATAGTTTCCGTATCAAAGCAATTTCACATTGTTTTGTTTAAGAGGCTCAAATGTTTATGCAACATAAAAATTGGCTCCCTATCATCAACACAACTGCTTTAGAAAGAACTACCGTGTGAAAATAAATATTTTTATTATAAAATTCCTGTCATACAATACAACATGCTGCAATCTAGTGGTACTCTAATGGATCATCTGCTGTTTATAAAGAGTATCATAAAATAAATATCAAACTGCTCTATTTCATAAAACCACAAACTAGATATTGGTATTTGGTGAATAATATAAATGGAAACACATAGGAGTCTGAAGACCGTGGGCTATGGTGAGTTTTGTGGCAGAATCCCGTGAGAAGTCCAGCGAGACCCATCTCAATGTTGGGAGTGACTTGGTGCATTTTCTGTGCATCTGGGAAGCAACAAGTTTCTCATTAGTTTTTCTAGAGTTCCCAGTTAGGGAGTGGATAGCTTGTTAAATGCCTTATTAATATTCAGCTTCCTATCTTGCTAAGCATGCCAATTGAGCTAGACTTCGAGACATGATGTCAGGACCAATACCTGGCAATTTCAGCTCGCTGCTGGCTGGAAGGAACCTCCATGTTGAGCACCATGCAACAGCATCTCAGAATGTGATTCATGGGTTCCAGGCACACTGACCCCTCAGTCACAGTTATTGGCATCTGACATTTTCTAACTCTCAGAATCCTCATGGCACCTCTCTGCCCTGCTTGCAGAATGCACAGAAAGCCCAGACTAGCATTGCAGGACCCACCGCCAATTAGCATTGAAAAGCTGCCGCAAGGACTCTCTGCACACAGAGGCAGACACAGAGACAACATCTGAGGGCTGCTTGCTCTTGCTCACATTGCTCCTGCCTGTAGGCTTGCACAAAAGTGAGGATGCAGATGCTGGAGGTCAGAGAGTCAAGTGTGATGCTGGAAAAGCACAGCAGGTCAGACAGCATCAGAAGAGCAGGAGAATTGGCATACTCCTTTCATCAGGCCTAAAATATAGATTCTCCTGCTCCTCAGACACTGCCTGATATGCTGTGCTTTTCCAGCACCACACTCTCGATCCATACATTGCCTTGTCAGTACAATAGTAAAGACACACATCCAGGCAGTTTGTCTTGCTGGCACCCGTCCTCAGTAAAGGTTTCCTACTTCCTGCAATGTGGCAATGTAGTATACCAACGTTCAAGCTGCACCACATGCCAACAGCTTAAATGCTAACATATTACATGTTCATTAAGCAAGCGGCCATTTCTCAAAGTCTTCGAGATGTGGTCCTCACCAAAGTCAATGGAGGCATCCATCAGTTGGGTGAGTTCCTGCACTGTAAGCAATGGGTAGCATCTGACATCTGTCCAAGAGATTGGCCACAGTCTGGCACCTGGTTGTAGGAGGTCTTTGCCTCTCCAGTAGGAGGAGTGGGTCACAGTTAGTCCTGTGGCTCCATATTGACAAGTCTGCAAAGTAAGGTGAATATGGTTCACAAAATGCACAGCTGTTAGTCAAGGGAACATTTTGGCACTCTCCAGGTAACAGTTGAGGAAGGAGTGAGTGAGACAACATGTTGGAAGTAATAGTGAGAGTGGTACAGCATGAGACTTGGAGGAGGTGGGGGAGCAAGATGGAGTGAGTATGAGGTAGCAGAGGCAAATGTGGCACATTTAGTTGAACAAAGAGAGTTCTTGACCTTTTTATGGCACTGTTGTCCATTCTCCCAGATTGTGGAGATCACACTATGCTGGGTGGTGACCTCAGAAGAGGCTGCCAGGGACAGATGGTGTGGCACCCTCTGCCACTTGTCCAGGAAGTGAGCATAACCTGTCTGTAACACCCCCTCCACTATGACCTCCAGGTCTCTTTTTCAGAATTGTAAGTGCTATCCCTTCTCTGACATCTTCGCACTGTACACTACTGAGTAGGTCAACTTTCGAATGCTAATGCTCATCTGGGTGCCTTTTAAATGCCAAGGATCCTAGCCTGTCAGCACATTTTCGCTGATTGGTAAGTCGTTCCAAGAACGGTGAATGGTAAAATGGAGATAGAATTAGACACGATGGACATCATATAGTTGGAGCAGATAGTTAAAAGATCAGTTTGGTAAGATTTCGTGAGAATTCCCACAAGGCCTCAACTGAAATATGCTCCAAAAAACTCAACATAACTAATATTTAGACAGAAGTCATAATGTTCATTTTTATTTCTGATTAAGTCACCAGAATTATATCATATTCTTCTTTCCACAGAGTTCTGAAATTGCAAAGAACTACATAAAGTTTACATCACACAAGATGGTCATTCAGCTCAGCTACCCTATGTTGGTGTTTTTGCTCCAATTGAGTTTTGTATCCTTTATACTTCATTAAAAATATTATGTACAGAGCAACTTGGATGACTGGTGAAGACTAAAACTTCTAAAAATTAGCAACCAAAGACAGAAAGGTCTGAATTTTTTTGTGATTTGGAATCATGTACAAATTATAGTACAAACAACCAAATCAATACACTATAAGGAACCAGAAAATTACAGCTCCTCTTATGACCTGTAGTGCAATGCATATGATTCATCAAGCTCAGTTACAATTGTTGAGGTCAACAAGTATTTATCACAGTATTAAAGGAGATATCTTGGCAAGTACAGAAGATAATGGTGCACGTTTAAGGCCTGGTCCAGAGATATTAATCTTGACAATGTAAAGATTATAGAGTATACACAAATCTTTGAATTGAAAAATCATGAAAAGTCAAGCCTTCAGAAAGAACATTCCTTCTGTATTTTAATAAAGCTTCTCTTAAAGGAGAATTTTCATGTATCTATGGTTAAAGATAATTTCTAATCAAATGTGCAAACACATTTTCTCAAACTACAGTTGCTCAGCAGGGCAAAGTGCTTTATGCATAACTTCAAGTGCAAAGAGAAATCAGCAAAATTGTGGGAAACTTTTATATCTGATCACATTCTACGCATGGGTAACTGGATAGTCAGTTCTACTTACTGATGGCAGCCTTTTAATAATGTTGTTAATAACACTAGTTAATACTTCTGTAGTTGCTAGTGATTTAATTAATGGTTTTCTTCACCTTTTAACTGCTGTATGTTGGTATCGGTGACCAATAAGCTTTTAAGCATCATTGAAAGCAACATTTTGTAAACCAGGAATTGGATAGGTACTATAAAATGAATGCAGCTGGACTTAATTTTTGGACAATAATTCTAATAGTCTCATAATTTGGCCGCAATACTGATTTTCTAGTTACCTCATTACAAAAAAGGTACAAACTAACTCTGCTGAAATACAGCTGAGACCTGACAGAAGGTGGTGCTTTTTCTCATATTGCAACTAACTGCAGTCACCAAGTTACCACCATCCAATCAAAGGAATTAAATATAGAATGTGAAGTAGCTCAAAATGTGACCCTGCCATCCAAGTTAGGTCATTGCTTGCGTACTGTACTCCTGCCCTGAGAAATCCATTTCAATCTCAGCTATTCACACCACATCTGCTAAAGCCAGTAAATGAACTGTTTACTTTGACATTGAATGATAATCGTTTCTTCAGACAGAGGAAACAAACAGCAGATGAATGCCACCTGCCCTTGGAAATTTATAATTTCTAAAACATGAAGGAGGTAAAATTTAAATCTCTCTCTCCCAGCAACTGTGAAGTGGTAGGCTTAGTGCATCAGACTGGACAGAGTGATCTGTTCAGGAGCAGCACCAGAAGTGTGTGGCCATCACGATTAAACTATAGAACTAGAACATAGAACATTACAGCACAGTACAGGCCCTTTGGCCCTCAATGTTGCGCTGACCTGTGGAACCAATCTGAAGTCAATCTACCCTACACTATTCCATTTTCATCCAAATGCTTATCCAATGACCATTTAAATGCCCTTAAGGTTGGTGAGTCTACTACTGTTGCAGGCAGGGAATTCCATGCCCCTATTACTCTCTGAGTAAAGAAACTACCTCTGACAGGTAGTTTCCGGGGGAAATACTCCAGGGAAAGTACCTCTCGTGAACAGGTTGACTCTGTTGGAAACTGTCAAGACAGATAACACCGCCAGTCCGAGAAGCAGACAGGTCTGCCAATCGAAAATTGGCACGGAGGCAAAGCTGAGGAGTCAGACATCATGCAGAGCCATCGTAATAGGGGACTCCATAGTGAGAGGGACTGAAAGAAGTGCCAGGATCCAGGATGTCACCGACAGAGTGTAGGGAATCCTCAAGGGCGAAGGTGAAGAGCCAGAGGTAGTGGTGCATGTTGGCACAAATGATGTCAGGAAGAAGAGGAGGAACGTTCTACAGCGGGACTTCAGAGAACTCGGAAGAGGGCTGAAAAGCAGGACTTCCAGGGTAATTAGGTAAAAACAAGGACTGCAGATGCTGGAAACCAGATTCTAGATTAAAGTGGTGCTGGAAAAGCACAGCAGTTCAGGCAGCATCCAAGGAGCAGGAAAATCGATGTTTTGGACAAAAGTCCTTCATCAGGAATAGAGCCGGTTTGCTTACAGCTGCTGCAATACAAGTGCATTTAAACTATGTAGTGGGGGGAGAACAAACTGGAAATTCAAGAAGGAAGTTAAAGGGAAAGTGAGAATAAGAGAAGTTAAGAAAGACAATAGGATCAACAGAGCAGAAAACTCAAGAAGGGATCATACAGTATGGTCAAGTGACATAGGGATTGAAACGTGAGGGGAGTAACAATTTAAAAATATTATATATGAATGCACGAAGCATAAGAAATAAGGTGGATGAGATTGAGGCTCAGTTGGAAATTGGCAGGTACAATGTTGTGGGGATAACTGAGACATGGCTTCAAGTGGACAGGGCCTGTGAAATGAATATTCAAGGCTATATGTGCTATTGAAAGGACAGATTGATGGGCAGAGGGGTGGGGTGGCCCTGTTGATGAGGAATAATATTCAGTCCCTTGCCAGGCAGGACATAGAGTCAGGAGATGTAGAGTCAGTATGGATAGAGCTGAGAAATTCTCAGGGTAGAAAGACCCTAATGGCAGTTTATCTACAGGCCCCCAAACAGTAGTCTCACTGTAGGGTGTAAGTTGAATAAGGAGTTGAAATAGGCCTGTCGCGAAGCTATTACTACAGTTGTTATGGGGGATTTCAACATGCAGGTGGACTGGGAGAATTAGGATCTGGGACCTCGAAGTAAAGGTGCCATTAGGAATTAGTGACCATAATATGATAAGTTTTAATCTGCAATTTGAGAGGGAGAAGGGAGAATCGGAAGTGTCAGTATTGCAGTTGAACAGGGAACTATGGAACTATGAGGGAGGAGCTGGCGAAAGCTCAATGGTTCAATACCCTAGCAGGGATGGCAATCGAACAACAATAGCAGGTATTTCTGGATATAATGCAGAAGGTGCAGGATCAGTTCATTCCAAAGAGGAAGAAAGATCCTAAGGGGAGGCAGGGGAACTGTTGCTGACGAGGGAAGTTAAGGACTGTATAAAAATAAAAGAGAAGAAGTATAACATAGCAAAGATGAGCGGGAAGCTGGAGGACTGGGAAACTTTAAAAGAGCAACAGAGGATAACTAAAAAGGCAATATGCGGAGAAGAAAATGAGGTATGAAGGCAAACTAGCCAAAAATATAAAGGAGGATAGTAAAAGCTTTTTTAGGTATGTGAAAAGAAAAAAAATGGTTAAGACTAAAATTGGGTCCTTGAAGACAGAAACGGGTGAATTTATTATGGGGATCAAGGAAATGGCAGAAGAGTTGAATAGGTACTTTGGATCTGTCTTCACTGGGGAAGACATGAGCAATCTCCCAGTTGTAATAGTGGCTGAAGGACCTAGGGTAATGGACTGTTAGGTCTGAAGGCTGATAAGTCCCCAGGACCTGATGGTCTGCATTCAAGGACACTTAAGGAGGTGGCTCTAGAAATCGTTGATGCATTGATAATCATTTTCCAATGTTCTATAGATTCAGGGTCAGTTCCTGCAGATTGGACGGTGGCTAATGTTATCCCACTTTTCAAGAAAGGAGGGAGAGAGATTTGCGAAGCGGAAATCATGCTTGACTAATCTTCTGGAATTTTTTTGAGAATGTAACTATGAAGATGGACAAAGGAGAGCCAGTAGATGTAGTGTACCTGGACTTTCAGAAAGCCTTTGATAAAGTCCCACATAAGAGATTAGTGAGCAAAATTAGGGCATGTGATATTGGGGGCAAAATACTGACTTGGATTGAAAATGGACTGGCTGACAGGAAGCAAAGAGTAGTGGTAAATGGGTCCCTTTCGGAATGGCAGGCAGTGACCAGTGGGGTACCACAAGGTTGGTGCTGGGACTGCAGCTGTTTACAATATACATTAATGATATAGATGAAGGTAATAAAAATAATATTAGCAAATTTGCTGATGACACAAAGCTGGGTGGCAGGGTGAAATGTGAGGAGGATGTTATAAGAATACAAGGTGAATTGGACAGGCTAGATGAGTGGACGGATGCATGGCAGATGCAGTTTAATGTGGATAAATGTGTGGTTATCCACTTTAGTGGCAAGAACAGGAACGCAGATTACTATCTAAATGGAGTTGAGTTAGGTAAAGGGGAGTACAATGAGATCTAGGTGTTCTTGTAAAAAGCTAATGACATGCTGGCCTTCATAAAAAGAGGAATTGAGTATAGAAGCAAAGAGGTCCTTCTGCAGCTGTACAGGGCCCTGGTGAGACTGAACCTGGAATACTGTGTGCAGTTTTGGTCTCCAAATTGGAGATGGACATTCTGGCTATCGAGGGAGTGCAGTGTAGGTTCATGAGATCAATTCCCGGAATGGCGGGACTATCATATGTTGAAAGATTGGAGCGACTAGGCTCATATACACTTGAGTTTAGAAGGATGGGAGGGGATCTGATTGAGACGTATAAGATTATTAAAGGATTGGACACTCTGGAGGCAGGAAGCATGTTTCTGCTGATAGGTGATTTTAGAACCAAAGGACACAGTTTAAAAATATGGGGTAGCCCATTTAGAAGAGAGTTCAGGAGAAACCTCTTCACCCAGAGAATGGTGGATATGGAATGCTCTGCCCCAGAAGGCAGTGGAGGCCATGTCTCTGGATTCTTTCAAGAAAGAGACGGATAAAGCTCTTAAAGATAGTGGAATCAAGGATTATGGGGTTAAGGCAGGAACAGGAGACTGATTGTGGATGATCAGCCATGATCGTGATGAATGGTGGTGCTGGCTTGAAGGGCTGAATGACCTCCTCCTGCACCTATTGTCTATTGACATCTATCCTATAACTATCACCCCTCAATTTAAAGCTATGTCCCCTCATGCTAGCCGTCACCATCCGAGGAAAAAGTCTCTCACTGTCCACCCTATCTAACCCTCTGATTATCTTATATGTCTCAATTAAGTCACCTCTCAACCTTCTTCTCTCTAATGAAAACAGCCTCAAGTCCCTTAAAATTTCCTCATAAGACCTTCCCTCCGTACCAGGCAACATCCTAGTAAATCTCCTCTGAACCCTTTCCAAAGCTTCCACATCCTTCCTATGATGCGGTGATCAGAACTGTACGCAATACTCCAAGTAAGGCCATACCAGAGTTTTGTACAGCTGCAGCATGACCTCATGGCTCAGAAACTCAATCCCTCTACCAATAAAAGCTAACACACCGTATGCCTTCTTAACAAGTCTATCAATCTGGGTGGCCACTTTCAGGGTTCTATGTACATGGACACCGAGATCTCTCTGCTTATCCACACTACCAAGAATCTTACCATTAGCCCAGTACTCTTTATTCCTGTTGCTCCTTCCAAAGTGAATCATCTCACATTTTTATGCATCAAACTCGAATTGCCACCTCTCAGCTCAGCTCTGCAACTTATCTTTGTCTCTCTGTAACCTGCAACATCCTTCAGCACCATCCGCAGCTCCACTGACCTTAGTGTCATCTACAAATTTACTAACCCATCCTTCAACACCCTCATCCAGGTTATTTATAAAAATGACAAACACCAGACCCCCCAAAATTTGCGGTACACCACTAGTATCTGAACTCCAGGATGAACATTTCCCATCAACCGCCACTGTCTTCTTTCAGCTCGCCAATTTCTAACACAAACTGCTAAATCACCCTCAATCCTATGCCTCTGTATTTTGTGCAATAGCCTACCATGGGGTACCTTATCAAACACCTTACTAAAATCCAAATACACCACATCAACTGCTTTAGCCTCAACCACCTGTTTGGTCACAATCTCAAAGAACTCAATAAGGTTGGTGAGGCAAACTTACCCTTCACAAAACCATGTTGACTATTCCTAATCAACTTATTGCTCTCTAGATGATGATAAATTCTATCTCTTATAACCTTTTCTAACACTTTACCAACAATTGAAGCAAGGCTCATTGGTCTATAATTACCAGGATTGTCTCTACTCCCTTTCTTGAACAAGGGGACAACGTTTGCAATCCTCCAGTCTTCTGGCACTATTCATGTGGACAATGACGACATAAAGATCAAAGCCAAAGGCTCTGCAATCTTGTCCCTGGCTTCCCAGAAAATCCTAGGATAAATCTCATCTGGTCCAGGGGACTTATCTATTTTCACACTTTCCAGAATTGCGAACACCTCCTCATTATGAACCTCAATACCATCTAGTCAAGTAGCGTGTACCTCAGTATTCTCCTTGACAACATTGTCTTTTGCCAGTGTGAATACTGAGGAAAAATACTCATGTAACACTTCTCCATCTCCTCGGACTCAACGCTCAACTTCCCACTGCTGTCCTTGATTGGCCCTAATCTTTTTCTAATCATTCTTTTATTCCTGATATACCTGTAGAAAGCTTTAGGGTTTTCTTTGATCCTATCTGCCAACATCTTTTCATGTCCCCTCCCGGCTCTTCTTAGCTCACTCTTTCGGTCTTTCCTGGCTAACTTGTAACTCTTAAGCACACTAACTTAGCCTTCATGTCTCATCCTAACATAAGTCTTCTTCCTCTTGACAAGAAATTCAACTTCTTTTGTAAACCACGATTCCCTCACCCGACCACCTCCTTCCTGCCTGACAGGTACATATTTATTCAAGATTCCTTGAATAAGCTCCATATTTGAATTGTGCCCATTCCTGCAGTTTCCTTCCCTATCCTATGCATCCTAAATCTTGCCAAATCGCGTCATAATTGCCTTTCTTCCAGCAATAACTGCGGTATATACCTATCCCTTTTCATCGCTAAAGTAAACATAACTGAATTGTGGTCACTATCACAAAAGTGCTCACCTACCTCCAAATCTAACACCTGGCCAGGTTAATTACCCAGTACCAAATCCAATGTGGCCTCACCCCTTGTTGGCCTGTCTACATATTGTGTCAGGAAACCCTCTTACACACGTTAGACAAAAACTGTCAGAAGTGAACAAGTGTTACAACAGCTTTAGCAGGCTATCAGCTCGCTATTTCAAATGTCTCAAAAATCTCAAGCCCTCTCACTTTAAATCCTGTTTGCAAGTAGGGTCAAAGAACGCATTTGGACATTCCTGGATAAATTGCTCATGTCTGTGCTTTTTCTGAAACATAAGCCCAAAGTTTCCAATCTTCCAAGTGAGGCAGGTAGAGGGATCCTGAATGTAACACTGGAGGAGTCTGAGCACTTGACCTTGTCCAATAGGTGTTACAACACGGAGTAAACACTTCTGCTAATTTAAACCAGGCACACAGAAAAGTTCACCTCATCTCAATCTGTTAAAATATGAGTGGTAAAGAACTACCAAATGTAAAGAAAAAAATTAACAATTTATTCTTGAACTCCAAGTTTAAAAAAAAGAGAACACTAAACAACTATCTACACTGTTATCCTCCTTTGTCTGATCGAGTTATCTACCTCCCACTCTACAACACTATACTGATCCAATAAAAAAGCCCAATTAAGTTTAACAAGAAGTTCAAATTTCAAAACCAGTCAGCTTTCGGTCTTCACTTTGTATTTTCCTCTGCAGATTTCTCCTGGGTATTTTCTTCGGTCTTCTGCTGCACAGATTTCATATGAACTGGTACCTTTCAGAGAGCAATTCTGTGGGCGCATTCTTTTAGTGCTCCTTGCCACTCTGGCTAACTATTCAAAATACCCGATTTTATATACCCCAAAACACTGGACCAGCTCATTGGCTTGATGTCATCAAAACATTAAAATTCATATTTGATTGGACTTTGGTATCTTGGGGCATAATTTAAACTGATTGGCCAAATTCAAATTTGTTGTATACCATGACAACTTGGCTCCAGCTATTTGTTTCACAGCCAAATGTTTCATTTTTTAATTTCTCAGCACACTCTGTGCTCTTCTAGGTCTGTGCCAGATTCCACTCTCTCTTAAAGGTACAGTATACACCTACACCTTCATAACATAGGTATGACAAACTTGCTCTCTGTGTGGATGAGGAAAAGAACTGAAGGACAATGGGAAAACTGACCACTGCACTGTGGTACAGGAGACCATTCAGATGGTTCAGCAAAAAGAAAAGTGGTAGTGGGCAGAGGATTCTATAAATAGGTGTACAGATAACATCCTTTATATGCAGGATTTAGAGTCTGGCATTGTGTGTTGCTTGCCTAATGCAAGGTAAGGAACATCTCGAACTGGCTTGAAAGGATATTTGAGTGGGAGGGGAGGGATCCAATTGTTCTGATTCATGTTGGGACCAACCAAATAGGCAAGAGTAGCCAGTTGCCTGTTTGGGAAATATCAGGAATTAGGAACAAAGTTAAAGAAAAAGACGACAACAGAGCTATGATCTCTGGACTATGAACTGAGTTATGCACTTAGGGAAGTAAGTGCATAACTAAACAAACAGTGCGGGAAAGAGTGGTTCCACTTGGAGGGGCACTGGCATCATAGAACATAGAACATAGAAGAATACAGCGCAGTACAGGCCCTTCGGCCCTCGATGTTGCGCCGATCCAAGCCCACCTAACCTACACTAGCCCACTATCCTCCATATGCCTATCCAATGCCCGCTTAAATGCCCATAATGAGGGAGAGTTCACCACTGCTACTGGCAGGGCATTCCATGAACTCACGACTCGCTGAGTAAAGAACCTACCCCCAACATCTGTCCTATACCTACCCCCCCCCCTTAATTTAAAGCTATGCCCCCTTGTAATAAATGACTCCATACGTGGAAAAAGATTCTCACTGTCAACACTATCTAAACCCCTAATCATCTTGTACACATCTATCAAGTCACCCCTAAACCTTCTTTTCTCCAATGAAAACAACCCCAAGTGCCTCAGCCTGTCCTCATATG
>NC_057716.1:6860078-6884524 GCF_004010195.1 Chiloscyllium plagiosum | reverse complement strand
ATCTTTGGAGTTATTACTTCCCTAAAGCTCCGATCTATGACCCCCTCTGCCTCCTGAATGATCCTAAGTTCATCCAACTCCAGCTCCAGTTCGCTAACACGGTCTTGGAGGAGCTGGAGATGGGTGCACTTCCTGCAAGTGTAATCAGCAGGGACGTCCATGGCATCCCTCACCTCAAACATGTTGCAAGAGGAACATTGCACTGCCTTCACTGCCATCCCTCTGAAAGTAATCAGTACTGGAACAGGAAAGAACTGTACCATTGGGACAACCTCCACCTGCACGCACCTGGGACTAGGATGGTAGTGGAAAGCCTAAATGGAATAGTCACAGATTTTAAACAAGTTAAAGGTGGTGGACGAATCAGGCGAGGTATTTCAAGTTTCTAGAAGTAATAGGACAGAGTATGGAAAGGGTCAGGCATCTAATTTCAGATACATGGACAACTATGAGAAGAGGGGCATTCAATGTAGGACTGAGGTGTGGTACTTAAACATAAAATAAGGTAATTGAGCTTGTAATGCAGATCGAAATTGGCTGGTACGATGTTGAGCACATCACAGAGATGTAGCTGAAAGGGAATCAGGGCTGGGAACTAATATCCAAGAATATGTGTCCTATCAAAAGGACAGGCAGCTGGACAGAGGGGGTGGGGTGGTTTGGAGGGTGGGGGATGCTGGCTGTGGTTTGCCTTGTTAGTAAGAAATGAAATTAAATCAATTACAAGAAGTGACATAGAATCGGAAGGCATGAAATTTCTGTGAAGGGCATATCAAATGAGCAGCGGTTGAGAACTCTGGGTCTGTACTTAGTGGAGTTTAGAAGGATGTGGGGAGTGTCTCATTAAAACTTACAGAATACTGACAAGGTGAAAGTGAGGACTGCAGATGCTGGAAATCAGAGTCAAGATTAGAGTGGTTCTGGAAAAGCACAGCAGGTCAGGCAGCATCCGTGAAGCAGGAAAATCGACGTTTCGGTTTTTGCCTGAAACGTGTGGAGTCAAGAGTAGCTGCATGACTCTATACTGTTAGGACTCAGGCCAAGATCCGGGAGTTATTATGCTGCTTGGTGTTGCAGGCAGAGCTTAAGAAATGCCCTGAAACTTTGAGGATCACAAGAAGCTGGGTTTCACTAAAAGGTCAGCACAGCTGAGAACGGGAGCTGAAAAGCCACATAGGTATTTGCTTGATAAGCCCATGCAAGATTAGAGCTAATTAAGTACTGGAGGGCAACTTTTAAAAAGCAGAGCACTGACCAGGAAAAAACAATATTGGAGCAGAACTTCAATAGTCATTGAGGCAGGTCATGATGGACGAGCTCTTAAAAGGGAGTTTCAAGGCTAGATCAGTAAAGTGAAGAATTATAGCGACTTGTGAGGTTTATTGAGATTTGATGACCCACTGTCTCTTTAAGAACTGCTGAGAAATCTGTGGAATCTACCTTAATTGCATTTAACTATTTTTATATGTACTGCAGGGGTTCAATAATAGTCTCTTACCCAAGTTTACATGTTAATTCTGGGTGCTAAAAATAAATTGTACACCTATTGTGGATTGTATTATTGTTCCAACTTGTAAAGTCTCATTGTTTGTTCAAAATCATGGAGTTTGTGGCCCTGGATCTCACAATTTGTCTGCTTCTAAAATAAAACAGGTATTGGTCCTTAAATAGATCAACATAATTTGGTGATCTCATCAGAGACCACGATATAAAGTTGGATGTCTGGTCTGGGATCATAACACACCTATATTCGCTGTCCAAACTAACATTCTACACCAATCTGCACAATTCAAGAACCATTCTTGACTAATGGACAATGCCCATCACATCTCCTAGTCCATGGACAGTGCTCTCCAGGATAACACAAAGTGAACACCAACCACACCACCCCTCAACCAAACCATGGATAAGGCACACAATCACTCACCCAACTTGCCTTTTAGAATCCCTTGTTCCTGTTTGTCCATTGCCAGAAGAATTGGCATTGTCAAGGATGGAACAGGTTTAACATTTTCAGGAGGTGAGGGGGGAAGGAGACAGTAGGTAAAAACAATGACTGCAGATGCTGGAAACCAGATTCTGGATCAGTGGTGCTGGAAGAGCACAGCAATTCAGGCAGCATCCGAGGACAGGCAAAATCGACGTTTCGGGCAAAAGCCCTTCATCAGGAATCACAGTGTCAAAGGTGAGGAAGGGGAAAACTGTTGGGATGGAGGGAGGGTGTGAGTACTGTTGGGATTAGTGGTGAGGAAGGGATTTGAATGTTGCCAGGGGTTGAGGGTAGGAGGAGCACAATGTTTGGGGTAAGGGGGTATTAATCCTAAACAAAGAAAAATAGGTTGCAGGATAATTAATGATTTTAATAATATTTTTGAAAAGATTATCTACTGTAAAACAGCTGGAAATAGCACAATTAACACATGCTTTAGAGCATTTGAACTCTTAACAGAATACAAATAGTGTAATAAAAAAGGACAACAGTTTGGCTTCCCCTGACTGTACCGCACTATGAGGGATGTTGAATTTCAGGCTGAAAAGTTGAGCTAGGTGCTAACACAGCATTAGGAGCAGCATGGCAATCTGGCAGTGATTGTCACTCCATGAAGATTAGGCCTTAAGACTAAAGGAAATAGGTGCAACAATAGACCATATGCCGCATCGAGCCTACTGTGCTATTCAATATGATCATGGCTGATCATCAGCTTGAACTCCTCCTTCCTTCTTGCTTCTCATATCCCTTGATTCTCTGAGAGAATAAAAAATTGTCTCTCATCCTTAAATACATTCAACAATACTAGCAATTCTTAATAATGAGGAGTAGATATTTCCAAAAATTCATAACTCAAATCTCAATCCAAAATGATCAGTTGTTTAATCTAAGTCTGTGACCGTATGTTCTAGCTAACCGAACCAGGAGAACAAATTTCCTTGTGCCTACGCCATCACGTACCTTTAGAATTTTGCACATTTCAATGAGATAACGTCTGATTCTTTTAAACTCCAGAGAGTATAGAGCTAACTTACTCAGTCTCTCAACTTAGAGAACTATCTGGTGAACCTTTGCTGAATTGCTTCCAATGCAAGTATATTCAACTTATGTATGGAGGCAAAGACTGTGCTTAAAGTGTGATCTCAAAGCCCTGCTTATTCTTGTACTCGTTCCTTGTGTTTGCTGTATCTAACAAACACACAAACAAGGAGCAGGAGTATGATATCTGGTCCAATGAGCCTGCTCTGCTATTTAATAAAATCATGGCTTATCTGATTGTAATCTCAAATCCACATTCCTGCCAACATCTAATAACCTTTCACCCTTCTGCTTACCAAAAATGTATCCACCACTGCCTTAAAAATGTTCAATGATTCTGCTTCCATGGCCTTTTGAGGAAGAGCATTTGAAAGGCTCATGACCCACAATGAGAAATGTTTTTGCCCCATCTCTGTTTTAAATGAGGGTCAAATAGTTTTAAACAGTAATCGTCCATTCCAGGTTCTCCCATAAGGGGAAACACTCCCTTCACATCTACCTGTCGACACCCTCGGAATCTTACATGCTTCAATCAAATCAGGGCTTAATCTTCTAAATTCTAATAATGCAAACCTAGCCTGTCCAATCTTTCCTTTAACACAACCCACCAATTCCATGTATTAGTCTGGTAAACCTTTTCTGAACTGCTTCAAACACATTTATACCAAAAAAAAATCATATGATTGGATTGCTACAGAGGAAGAGAGAGATGCTGCCAAATCTGCTGAGTTTCTCCAGCACTTTTTGTTACTATTTCTGAACTCCATCTTTCACAGTATTTAGCTTTGGTCCTTCTGAACATAAGCATAAGTCTTACAGCTTTTAAAAAGTATCCCCTTTTTCTATTCTTAGAAATTTTCTCACATTTATTCGATTCTGACATAACCTCCCAGCTCTAGGTCTCAACTTTGATAGGAAATGTAAGCGACATGTCTCCTTAACCACCTTGACCATCTCTCCTATTATCTTCAGAGTCCTATAGACACAAACCATAAGATTTGTTTGTTCCTCTAGATTTTTCCAAATCTTAACTACTTGTTGTATGTGTTCTGGTTCTATTATCCACAAATGCATAACTTCATACTTCTTTAGATTAAATTTCATTTGCCAATTTTCAGTCCTAAATAGTATTTAATCCAAACCTTAAGTCTGTGCAGGCACATTTAATTCCAAACAGGAATCAGTCTGCTGTACTCCATATATAACATTACTTGGGTCTGAATGCATTCAGATTAGCACAGCCAAAAATCAAGAGGTATATATTCTCAGACTCATTTGAAATTCCATCAAAACAAAAAATAATGGACAATTTTTTTAAACAGACTTCAGCAATCTTTATTTACTTCTAACAAGAAAGACGCACAGGCAGTTTATTACCTGTGTGCACAAAACAAAGGCAGACAATTAAGAACGATTTACATTTGACAGTAAGTTTAGACAGAAATTAAGGTATTCCAGTAATGTGGGAAAGAAAATCTAAACATGACACATACTTTATTTTTGAAAAAGTTCATGTCAGCCTCACTATCTCCTTTACTATCTGTTACCATCACTATTACCTCTGCTGCTGGAAGCTCAGGAGAAGCTGTGCATCTTTCTGAAAGGAAATATGGACACTGGCAATCTGCTGTCAGCAATAGTGAAGGGATTAACACAGTCTTGCTCTCTGCCTCAGGCCCCACCTCAAGGAATATAACTTCCCTCTGAAGCCAGTTGCCTGTACCCAGTGACTACCTACACTATATGTGTCCAGAATACTCCAGAATGAGAGTATGGCTCCAGCAATACTCAAAGTTCAGCACCATCCAGAAAACACAAGTCTCTTGATTGGCATTGTAACTCCACCTTTTATATTTACTTCCACTACTGCTGATGCATAGTGGGGTAGAAATGTAACTGCAACAGCTCACCAAGCTTACAAGATACACTGCAACAGCTCACCAAGGCTCCTTTGACACTACTTTCCAAACCTGCGATACTAACCACAAGGTTAGATGATGTGTTGAGTCAGCAACACCTGCAAATTTCTTTCAAAGTCACAAGTCATCCTGAGAGAAACTATATCAACATTGCTTCACTGTCACTTGATCAGAATCCTTGAATTGCCTTCCAGAAATTACCTTCTCAAAAGGTAATTAGTAATGGGCACTAAATGCTGGTCTATTCAGTACATCCATCTTTCCCATGAATTAAAAAAAAATGGAGATGCAGCCATTGTTGTGCACTAGGTGCAGTCATTTGAAGCCATACCTGTAGTTGAACATTATTCTTTCATGGGATATGGACAGGCTGGCAAAGCATGAATTTGTTGTCTATCCCCAGATGCCCTTGCAAATGAGTGACTATCCAGGATTTTTTCAAAAGGCAGTTAAGAGTCAACCACATGCTGGGTCTGGCGTTAAATTTAGACCTTATCAGGGAAGAATGTAGCTTTATTTTCCAGGGTTATTGAATTAAAATTCAGTTAGATGCCGCTGTGGGCAATGAACTGAACCAATGCCCTCAGAACATTAGCTTGGGCCTTTGGGTTACTAGCCCAGCGACATCAACACCACACCACCATCCCACCCAGTAGACAGGCAAGCTTGGTATCCCCACTGACCCTGAAGACAACCCAGAGCAGTTGGGGGAGAAGCAGCCACTTTCTGGCAACCATTCAAGCACCTAGTGAAGCAATTTATGCTGCAAATCCAGACATCAACTGGGTCTAGACTGCTAAAAAGCTGACTGGCAGTGGCTGGGTTTGGATGTGCGCTTGAGTGGCAGCTTCAAGAGTCAGCCCAAGTGCAAGACTGAGACTGATCCTGGTCTCACCACTGGCCAGATTTTCCAGTCCTCCTGAGACTCTCTCTTCTTGGCCTTGGTTGCATTGGAAATCGCAAGTAGATGTAGGAGTAAATGGTAACCAAGTGTTGGGACTTCTTGACCTAGAAGTTGGAATTCCATAAAACGAGATAAATATTTCATTCCTACATGTAACTAGCATCAGTGTATAAGTGATTCTCTTATTCTGTAGTTCACAGCAGATTCATATGTGGCAAAAATAAATGAGATGTGTAAAGAAAATTCATGTAGGAGGCCAATATGATTCAGAATAGGCATGCTCAAGAGATGATTCACGAAATACCAGTTTGCTTTACTCAGGTCTGCCTTCTCATAAACTTACTGACAATTTAGTAAGTCAATATCAATATTATACCTAGGTTAAATAGCACATGGAAAAGCTCTATAATGTTGGATTGCCCCCAAAGGCATTGTGTAGGGCTATACATGTGTAGTAATATTAGTCCATGGTAATTGATTCTGGTGATTATAATTATGCCTGCCACTGAAGGTGGGAGAAATTCATGTTTTTAAACCTATTTGTTAGTTTGTAAAAAATATGGGCTGCATTTTGGCTATCCAGCAGTTCAAATCAGGAAATATCGTAACTCCAGACTTGTCAAAACACAGTGTCTGCACCAGGAGAATAGGTGAGAGATTTGGTCAGGCCCACAAACAACAGAAGAAATAATAGATGTCTCCATGTGTGGATGAATGTAGAGGTGAGCTACTTAGAATACGTGCCTATGTTGTCTGAGACTTTATCCCAGTAGTTTGAGTTGTTAGACTCTTTAGCCCTCACCCCTCAATATCTGTCCCCACGCCCCAACTCTTCAGACCCTTCATGCCAAGTCAATGCTATCTCACAAATCCCACATATCTCCCTTGTGTCTTCATACACTCCATGCCAAATTATCACACCATCCTCTGCCATGCCACCATATATATCCTTCATTCCAGTCCAACATTTGCCCCCAACCATGTGCAACGCCCCCTCAAATTCTCCTTCCCAACTATCTCCCTCCTCCACACAACTGTTTGCTCGATAATTGCATATCCAGTGGCCATGATGAAAAGAACCGAGAAGTCATGCAGATGAAACAAATAAAATGCCGACATTCTTATATAGCTCTCACTCTGCACACCGGGTTGTTAAAAAAAAACTAATGTTCATAAAACTAATTCAAAGCTTTTCAATCACTAGTGGTCAAACCCTTATAAAAACAAGCATTCTTCTATTCAGGCTCTACATCAAAGATAGCTAATTATTTAATAGACCCTTTAAATAGTCAATTAAGTCATGAATTCAGAACCTCATGCTGAGATAACTGTAGTTCTTCAAAAGAGGCAAAGTATCCATAATGACATCATGATTGTTCCTGAGGCATTCTCAACAAAGAATTCTATTAAAAGTGAACATTTTTCTGACCTATGCTTGTCGAGGAAAACAGTCGAACAAAGGGAATTTTTGTAACTCTCACTGATAGTTGCAATCTGCCCCTTTGAAATTTTGAAGACTGGGACATTACCCACCATTCAAGAGTATTTTGTCTGCTACAATATGAGTTAAAACCCTTTCAAAAGTCAAAATAGGGTCTATTTTAAACTTAGCATTAAATTTATATTGCCCTGCCATGTTTAGATTTCTCAGTTGTGAGTAACATCTGATCCATTTCCCTTATCAGCCAAAACTGCATGTGTCAGAAATGGAAGCGAGACTTCCACATCCAAGTCCCACCCACCATTTATAGAAAGACTCCAAGTTGTGGGTTATTTTATTTAGAATGATGTTGATTATTTTAGAATGCTGTAGATTGTCTTAATTGCTGTTGTGGGATTTGTCACAGATGGAAAATTTACTTAATTTTTCTGCACAGGTTGTTGACTATGTACTATCTTGAGCCTGTTCAGTGAGGTTCAAACTCGTAATAAAAAATAAATCTCTGCTTTATTGTTATAAAGCATCAATGAGGAATGAAAAATCTCATGGAAGAGAGCTATGTAATTGTAATCACGTTGATTTAGCACAATGTGGTTGAGCCCTCTCCACTTGTCAGTTTTGTCACTAGTTGTAACACCTCCAACAAAGAGCAAAGGCTCACAGCACAGTAGGTGTTTCAATTGAAGATGCTTTAATAAAATCACAATAATGTAGCTTGAAAATTTGAACAGATTTTAACTACCTAAATGAGTGGACTTGTATAAAATATCTTGCCTTGTTCACTCTCAAAAATGCCATATTAACAAGTAAATTGCACTAGCACGAATAATCTAAGCTCTCTTGTAATAACAAATGAGAATGATCTAAATTTAAAGTCTGCAGCCAAAAATAAATGTACTGTGACTCAAACATTGGCATGCTGAAAAAAATCTTCAGCTCATCAGGGTTGCATTGTGAATAAAACTTCTGCATGACTGTACCAACTAATAATCATATTGGAGACAAAACATCAACCTTGGACTGGATTTTACACTTTTTGCCGAAGTTTGGGTTGTAAGAGGTTTTTTGGAGGGATTTCCTCTGCAAGGCTTAGCGGGCTTTCTCACCGTATCTTACCAAACTTGCTGCTTTAACTACCTATCTGTCATAACCAAGCCTGGCTGCATATTATAAGCACCATTCCTAAAACACTTGCCATTCACAAATGTACACCAGAATACAGGCACCCATATTAGGCATGCCATCTTTAAAAGGCCACTGTGCGCTCAGATCAGCATCAGCATTCCGAAGCTGCTCTGCTTGCTCAAGAACAAATTGTGATCATGTTGGAAAAGGAGAAGACAGCACCACGATTCTCCAAAGGGAATGTGAGGTCCTGGTCGAGGCAGTGGTGCAACAGAGGGCATATCTCTTCCCAGAGGATAGGTAGAGGATAGGCATGCCACTAGATTGTGGCAGCCTGGTCCGAGAGTGCCAACTAGGTCAATGCCATCTCCATAATGTGGAGGAATGGTCAGTGGGCTGTAAAAAAATCAATGCCTGTGATGTGAGCCAGTGCTCTTTGTTGGAGGTGTTACAAATGGTAACAAAACTGATAATTGGAGAGGGCTCTCAGCAAAGAGTTTAGCTCCACCACATTGAGCGAAGTCAACATGATTACAATTACATACTATGCCAGGGTAAATAAAACACTCTTCACTCTTCTCAAAACAACTCTAGCTCTGTCTCTGTGCTCAATAAACTAATGCTCTACCACTCTCAATGTTGCCTGCCACATCTTCTCTCACCCACCCCAATGTCTTACAGCGCAAACGCAACACGGCCCTCTAACCTGCTTCCTCACTACCTCAGAACACCTCAGCAACTTCTAACCAGCTGCACCAGCACTAATAGCTGTGCCACTCACTTTTATCACACTCTGACCCTCTCTCTCATTACAGGAGTAGACAGCCTATAATAGGGCAGGGCAAGTTCGCGTGGGTGAAGGACTGCTTGATATTAGGTTTCCTATATGCTACAAGGAGAGAATCCTAATCCTCACAGCTGAGACTGAGATCACTCTTGTGGAGGTGCTGAATCATCCAGGTTCTTTCAACCTCCAACCATTTTTTATCTCAGTGCAACTCTCACATTAACCTGCCACTAGTCTCAGTCATTGCACACTACTTCAAAACACTGACCATTATGTCTCTCTTGTGTCTTGCAGGTAAAGCCAGCTTCACCTCTACAGTGAACCAACCAGCTCCGCCAGAAGCCACCTCCTCAATCTCTGAGGACAAGAGTACCGAGGCCTCTGAGGGAAACATTAGCAAGGTTACCTCCTTTATCCCTCCCCACAGCCCAGAAACTGCCACTTCGGTGATAATGTTATGCTTTGAGATTTTGGTAACGTAATGTGTTGAGCACCTCACTGTGACAGCTCCACAGCTGGCCATGGAAAAAATAGCCCAGGCCACTGGTACTTGGCTCCAAGCAATAGAGAGCCATGTAGAGTTGACAGTGAGGGACTTCAAGCACAGGGAGGATCAGGAAAGAGAGAAAAATAGGTATATGCCCTCATTGCTCAGAAGCTGCAACAGTTTGGCAACTCATGCAGTTGTCTGGCTGCCTGCATGGACAATTTGGCATTTGCATTGCAAATCAAGTTCAGCATTCTCAGGATATACAGTAGACACACACACACCTGGACACCATCCCTCGCAGTAACTTGTCCTCGGGACCGAAGGCATGGGGAAACTGACAGAAGTCTTACTGAGGCACTTTAGTGACACAGCTAACAATGGACTGTAATTGATTTGCACTTTTCTATTAATGTCATTGATTCTACCCAGCAGTGTCTGTTGCTGGTGCAGCACTCAAAGTGGAGCAATGCATTAGGATGTCAAAGCCAAAACATCTGTGTCATACACAGTACATAGGCCTGTGTGCCATATTCTTTCCCTTTAAAAGTGCTAGTCTTGCCAAGTTTTACAGCCTCCACCCTCACAATTCAAGTCATTTACCCTTCCCACTCTGAGTATCGATGCTGCTCTTTCCTTATTGCATACTTTCAGTTAGTAGCATGATGGAAGGCAACAAAGAGCACAAACATTCAAATCCCATCTGTGGCACCCCTTCTTATAGGCCCCATAAACTTTGAACCTCTCCAGGTCCCTAACCAACCTATCTATATTTGCCTGCACCTGCCCATTTCTCATTATCAGGCTCATTATTACTTAATTCTGCTTCATCAATTTGAGCTCTTCTATTCTATCGTGCACCAGACAAAAACTAGATGACAAGCATTGCCAACATGGAAGTTAGAGTGGGTTCAGCTTCCCGCTCCTCCAGATTGGACATTAACATCTCAGGGACACCTTCCATGGGCAACAGCTACATATCACCTGACAACTATCAGTGGAATGCTGCACCAAAATACCTTGTTCACAGGTGCAGAGGACCCAGCACACAGACTGGACCAGACTGCATCTCGCAGTTGCTCACTTGCTCTTTTAGCACTCACTCGCAATGTGCTTACTCACAGCATCCCCACCTTACCTTGCCTTTAGTTTTAGTACTTTGGCACCTCATCCAAACTTTAAAGGCTCAGTACATCTGCCTTGCCGTTCAGGTTAGTCCAGAAACAGAGACAAGCAGCTTTTCATGTTAGTTAGCAATCATCAATCAAGGGGTGGACATTTTGCTAACTGGCGCTACGGCATATCAATCCCACACCTGTACCATATGCCAAATGCATAAGCGGCAAACTCACTACATGTTCTGCAAGCAAACGGCCATGCCTCAAAATCTAAAGTGAGCAGTTTTCAGTCAAGTCGAGGGTGGCACCCTTTAGTCAGCGGGTTCCACACAGTAAGTCAAAGGCAGGCCTCTGATAATAGTTCAGAGACTGGGCATGGTCAGTTAGCTAGTTCGGATGGTCACAATCAGAGGGTTGTAGTTCTAACGTTTGGACTCACGGAAAGATAGCCACCATCAGCCTGTGAGTCCAGTGCAGCCAGTCAGGGAGTCACAGGAAGACAGTTGGTGAGCAGTACAGATACCAACCAGGGGTTTGGTCACTCATCATTCATTAAGTCATGCAAGGGTGTGGCCATGATCAGTCCTGGAAGCCCATCAGGAACTTATGGAGGGGTCATCATGGGTCAGTCCTGTGGAAGGCAGGCTTGGGAACATGATTGGAGTCAGAATTCCACAATGCGGGGGGGGATTAAAATACTGAACAGGAGGTAACTTAATACATAATATGGGAAGATGATGCAGCATAGGAGGGAAAGGGATCATGTGGAAGGGGTACTTGACTTCCATGGAGGAAGTGTGCACTACCAGACCTGGCATGAGTCTCCAGCAGATGGAGACTCAGAAACATAGGTTGAACAAGACCTGGCAAGTGAAGCACCTATTGGGTTGACTGGGAGGCTAACATGAATGTTTACATTTGGGGATTCATCAAAACAGACAGGCTGAGCCCAATACTAACTATTCAAGAAGCAACAAAAGTTGCTTTCCATCATGATATAAATAACAAGTACACAATGGAAATTAAAACGGCTGTGACCACATCCAGAGAGGGCCATGTAAGAGTTTCAATCTTAGGGGATTTCTAGGCTGAGTGATACGAGGCCCTTCAAAAGGCAACAAAAGAAGTGTGGATGAGAGTAGATTATCAGTCCACACCTGAGCTAAGATATGACATACAGAAAACAAACTTAAATATTTATTACATTAACAAATGCTTCTTTGAGAGATTTTGCAGTTATTTCAAGTCAATTCAACATATTACAAGTATCTTTTTCTCAACTATTATCAACATAAATTACATTTTGGCAGCATTTTGAACATAGAAAATTTTGGAGAAAAATCAACTTTGTTCCAACATAGCCCACGAATGATTGGGCAAAGCATATCAAAATGCTCTGCCACTGGCTAAGACCATGAGAATCTGATTAAATCCTCAAATCCACATTCTCGTCTACCTCCAATAATCTTTCAGCCTCTTGATTATCAAGAACCTATCAACATTTGCTTCCATCACCTTTTCAGGGAGGAAGTTCCAAACTCATAACCCTCTGGGAAAAAATTGCATCATCTCTGTTTTAAACATGTGACCCTTTAAGCAGTAATCAGTAGTTCTTGACTCTCCCATAAAATATCCTCTCCACATCTACACTCTCAAGACCCCTCAGGATCTTCTTATGCATTTCAATCAACTCACGTCTTATTTTTCTAAATTCCAGTGGATATAAGCCTCATCTGTCCAACCTTTTCTAAGACAATCTGCTCATTCAGGTATTAGTTTACTAAACCTTCACTAAATTATTTCCAATATATTCACATCCTTCCTTAACTAAGGAGACCAATACCAACATTATATTCCAGATGTGGTATCACCATGCCCTATATACCTGAAGCATAAACTCCTGATCTTTTTATTCAATTCTTTTTGTAATAAATAGCATCCCATTAATTTTTCGAATTATTCACTGTACCTGCATAATAATTTTCTGTGAATCATGTAGCGGATCCCTCACCATCTCAGAGTTCTGAAATTCCCCATTTTGATGATTTTTAAAAACATTTTCCCTCCAAAATGGACAACTTTGCATTTTTCCATATTTTACTCCATTTGCCAGATCTTTTCCCACTCACTTAACGCATCCATAGCTTTTTGTAGCCTCCTTAAGTCCTCACAACTTACTTTTACACCTATCTTTTTAACATCAGCAAATTTGACAAGCACACCATCTGTCGGTTCATCCAATCCTATTCTCAGTACAATACTGAATCTCAGGTGGTTTAAACTGTGACATTATTTAGCAAACTACTGAACATAAATTCACAGGGAATACATCCTAAGTTTCTTTGGTTGCTCAACATGAAACATTTCAAACAATCAATTTACCAGGAAAACACACATTCTGATCAGTTCATTTCCCAGCCAGGTCCTTCTTCAATTCATTTTCTCAAATCACACCCATAGGCAAATCTCGACCTTGGTTTAACAATGTGCAGGTTAAAGTCAATTTTTCTGAAATTATATTCATTGTTATATAGTTGTAAAAGAAGGCTTGCTGGAGGAAGAAAAGTACAGCAGATTAAGCAGCATCTGAGTAGAGATTACGTAATGTCATTTTATAATTGACTATTAACATTTCCGGTCCATCATCTTTCATCAGATTTGCAAAATGTTAAAGAAAGATATCGAAGATTTTCAGCAGGGGACAGGTGGGACAAGAGCCAAATAAAGATTGTGATAGAGTGGAAGACAGATTTAGTGATAGAAAATCCAGAGCCAAAGGAATTGAGATGGGGAAATAAACAAAGAAAGAGAACATGTACCCACAGCAGGTGTATTGCGCACTGAAAGAGAACAAAATGAAACAAGCAAAGGGAATAAAATGAAGCACCAAGTTTACAGACTTGGATTCCAGCCTTCGGGACTCAATGTGGAGTTCAACAAGTGTCTAAATGGAAGATGAGGTGCTATTCCTCAAGCTAAAGTGGAGTCTCACTGGAAGTACAGTCAGCCCTGGATAGAAATGCCAGTATGACAGCAAAGAGTGAATTAAAGTGGCAGTCCATCAGAACATTGGGATCATGCTTGTGGACACAAACGAGGAAATCCACAAAGCGACCACCAAAATGGTGTTTGGTCTCCCCAGTGCAGACAAGATCAAATTGTGAGCAGAAAATACGAGTTTGAAAGAAGTACGCATAAATTATTGTTACATTTGGAAATAATGAGCATGCACTTCACATATAACTATTAAAAAAACTGAAGCTAAGACTGTATGTACTGTTTAATGTAGTTGCTTGGTTACCAGAATGGTTTCCATCACAACGAGTCTCACTATTTATATATAAATCATCTGAATTGCTCTTATCAAATCACTTCTCATGATATTGTTATAAAACCATTACAGCTCTCAATTTTTGAAAAGGTAATTGTACAGTATAAGGAAAGCTATCAGCCATGGTCATGTTTAAACTGTGATGCTATTGGGAGACTTGGTACAAAATTGCAAGTGTTGAGCCATGAAATGACTCCTTCGAATTCTGCTGTCTGTTACAGATTCCATAGGATCCCTACAATGCAGATAGAGACTATTCAACCCATGAGTCTGCACCAACCCTCCAATGAGCATCTTACCATATCCCCATAATCCCACATTCGCCAAATGTAAACCACCTAGCCACACTGTGGGAAATCTAACATATCTAATCAACCTAACCTTTGGACTGTGGCAGATCTGATATTTCCAACATCTAACAGTGTGTATAAAATTACTGAATGTAGGATTCTAGGAATTACTTATTTGGAACATTATTATCATTGCAAAAAGTAAAACATGCAGAAATGACAGTGTAGCAGCTACAACAAATTAACAGACGTTCTGCAAGCAAACTAAAATGGGATTTTAAATTATCATACTTCTAACATCTAAAGCAAATACATTCTCTTGGACACTTGAAAAACCTTAACACTAATAACCCTAATGTGCAGGGACTGTATTTTGTGAGCATGCTCTTGGTTACAGTACTTTTATGGTACTCATATCCATTTGTGAAGGCTTCATGAAACAAATGTTTTCTACTGCCTGTTATTTTCATATGATTGTAAATTGGTGGGATTGAATTTGTTGAACTTAGTCATGTACACACAATATACATCACCTTTAAAATGCACTTTCAAAGATTGGTCACTGGTTAGACATATACAGCCATATCAGCATAAAATGTGTGTGTGTGACTTTGAACAAAAAAATACAAATGATAGAGGTTATTGCTAAAAAGAGAAACATTTTGCTTAAGGTTTTCATCATGCACTTAATCTGGAGAAATGCAAGAATGCCAAATATCAAACTGCTGATTAATTAGTGAGTTGACTGTCATTTGGGGAGGCATTACTATGGGAAATTCAACAAGGAAGTACAGACTCTCTACTTTCTCCAAAAATGCAAAATAGGTTCAAGGTTTGAACATATTCCTTCAGTTTGCATAGAATCAACTATTAATATACACATAATTGGTATACACATCATTTGGCAACTGCTGTCCAATTATTGAATCACATCCAATAACAGAAATTTTGGATTGGGTTTTACAAGTTTGAGTTGAATCAATATGGTCCAAATTTTGCCTATTATGAATAAGATGAACATGAACATGCTGTCATTTCAAACATATAATAGTAGGGAATATCGTCATGCTGAAATCCAAAGACAAAATTGTATAGTTGTGTTATGGGTGAAAAGTCCTTCTGAATGGATCGTAACCATGAATTATCACTAGCATGGCCATTGCATTGCTGCAGTGTGAAACAGCTTCCTTAATCTGTTGTACAAACTTTTGAGCTATTTTATCTTTCTAGAGTAAGATGATATAGAGCAGACACTACTTAGCTCCATAAGTGGCCCCCATTGGCCAATTTGTGAGTTTATGTGAAACACAGCAAACAATGATCTGATAAAGATTGCCAGTGATCCACAGGATAGTTTTGATGCACTCTACTTCTCCATCAAACTTGCAAAGTAAGCAAATGAAGCTGGTACCCTGTTTACAAGATTATTGATAATGTCAATATCATAACACGTGAAGTTGTACACTGGGATTCTCACAAAAAGCTTTGGAAACATGTCTCTCTTTACAGCAAAATCCAAATTAATGGGTTATTATGTAGTTTATTTGTGTTTAATCAATTATGATTCTCACTTACCTTTTTGCCAGTAAGAGATTTTTTACAGTGAACAAAGCAAGCTTTATTGAACTACTGAATTCCACAGCATTACTTTATTGGTGGAAAATATGCCTTCAATGCATATGTTAAGAACATCTAGAAATATCTGCTTGACTCTTCACTGCTGTCAGTTGCTTGCTTAAGTTGTCTGAGTATTCTTGGGAGTTAATAACATTGTTCTATAGATAGCTTAACATAGGTGTATGACATCAACACCCAATCTGACCTATACAGGATACTTATCCTTTTGCATATGTATTTTCCAAGCCATCTAAGTATGCACAATGAGCTATGCCCACATACAAGCAGCATTTAGTGCAAATGATAAAAGTATCTTCACAATGATCTAAAATAATAAATATATTCTACTTTCTCATTTTAATAAATCCATTTATTTAAATGAAACAGTAACTTTCTACTCTGCCCTACAGTCAATGATCTCTGTTTTTCCCTGAGCCCAAGGGCTAAATCTTATCATATTTTGACAAAGTGTCAGGCCTTTTTTGAGTTTCATGAAGGGTTTCTCTCATTGAGGCCTCGCAAGTTTTCCAGGTTATAGGCTCAAACTTGCTTCATTAATTACTCACCACATCCTTATGCCACCACTGCCATCTGAAGCTAGCCCAATTTGCCCACTTGCACTAGCCAGAAGCAGTTACTACTGTTGGTTTATGGTAGCATCCGTGATGCTGACACTATTTTAGAACTGTGCATCTGATCAATTTTTGGCAATTTTTCCAGAGTAGTGACAAAGCAGTCACAAATCAATGCTTCTCACACCAAAGATGTCTTCTCACACCACATATCACTGTTTAAATACCAGGCCACACAGCACACCTGTCTTTAGCCAAATCCCATCTTACAATCCTGTAAGTTACTGCCACATTTTCCTCAATGGCCTCTGTAGCCCAGTATGTTAACATTGTTTAACGTGAGATCATAACATTCAGGGATACCTTCGGTCACCTCAAAATGCACTTTTACTTACAAACATCAAAAATGAACCAAATCAAACAAACTGAGGTTGCATGTAGCTCTTTGAATAGAAATAAATTACTTGCATGTTGAGCACCAACAATTTTACAACCACTGAGTGATCACTACGCTCAGCTATTGAATCCGGATGTCAATTAAGTCCTGTCTGGCTTATAGCACCCGATGCTGCTTTGCTTTATTGTGGTAAAGGTGATTTTCCTCTTGCTCCCTGTCCTTACCCTGCTCTTCAAATGACTGCTCCTGCTCTCCCAGTTCATCAGCATACATCAAGTTGACTCTTTCCCTCTCCAGCTGTGCACAGCACAGCATGGTGGGGTTATGTAGCACACTCTGTCTGGGGTATACTCAAAGGCTGTACCAGAGTGGTCCAAGCATTGACACCTCATCTTCAGCGGACATATCATTTGTTCCACCATTGCCCTAGTCAAAGAATGGACTGCACTCCACCTCAGCCTGTGGTTGCATATTAAGAGTAGTCAGTCATGGGTGCAGTGAGTAGACCTTCACCTCCAGTAACTTGTAAGGCACCTGAACCCTCAAATGTAGAAGGAACATAAGAGCTCTCAAGAATATGGACATTGTGAGGATCACACTTGCTGTGGCTGGATGCATCAGTCACACTTGGGAGCAGAAGAAACAGAACAGGTCCATGTCAATGTGAACAGTCAGCATTTGCATCATGGACAAACAACGGCTTTACGAATTCCTCCATTCAGTGGGAGATAGGCTATTCAGAATAGGAGGATGGTGCAATGACTTATCCTGGTACTCTGGCATTGGACTTTATTCTAATGAATGCACCACGAACCATGTGGCAAATACTTCTATCAGACGTTCTTGCACAGTATTCATTTTCAAAGGACAGGCTTCTTGTATTAGAATTGAAAACAGTGAAACCCAACTCTGCAGGGTCCATGGATTTGCCACGAGAGGAGACAACATAGATTAAGAATTGCCAGGGTGAAGACTACTTCTTACCACATCTGGCACAGCCTACCCTGATCGTCATTATCACAGCTGTCAAGTGGCACCCCGCAAGAACATAGAATATTATTCATTGCTTATGCTGATTTGATCATTAATGTGCCATTTTGGACCTCATAGTTTCTCATAGCACCCTCTCTTAAATTTGTTAAATATAGTTGAACGCATGTTCAGTTCCCACAAAGGATCCCAATTGGCATTATTTAAAGGCATCACTGTGTAACTTCAATTGAGCAATTCAGCAATTTTAATGCCATGCACTGTCAAAGGGCAATGTCTAGATTCTCTCTTGTTGGAGATGGTCATTACATGTCACTTGTGTGGTGCAAATGTTACTTGGCTGTTGTCAGCCCAAACCTGAATGTTGTCCAGGAGATGGAATGCTTCACTAATTGAGGTGTCACAAACGATGCTGAACATTGTGTAATTATCATTCATTCCCACTTCTGACCTTGTGATGGAGAAAAGCCTATTTGTAAAACAGCTGAAGATGTGTTGGTTGGAAACTACTAGATCAATCCTTCCAGTGATATCCTAGGTCTGAGATGATTGACCGCCAACAATCACAATCACTTACCTTTGTACTAGGCATGACTTCAACCAGTGAACAGCTTTCCCCTGTTTCCCATTTTCTTCATTATTACTCAAATTCTTTGATGCCACATTTGGTTAAATGTTGCCATGCTATCTAGGGTAGTCACTGTCACATTGCCTCTGGGGTTCAGCTCTTTAGTCCATGTTTGAGTCAATTTAGTAATGAGATCAGGAGCTGAACAACCCTGGCTGAAGTCAAACTGTGTATCATTGACCAGGTTATAATCAAGATAATGTCACTTTTCAGTTCTACCGGTGATTATTTACAGACTATTGAAAAGTTAATCAAAGTGCAGTCTTGTTGGAAGAGTACTGAGAAGTTATTTAAAGCAAGAAGGTATGTTTCCCTAGATTGCAAAGAGTGATGTTGCCAATAAATCACAGTTCATTGTTTGTCATTGCACAGGTTGCTGACTTTCTCTGGGGGAGACTGTAGATGGCCTTGCAGAATGTCCTTAAGCAGTTGTGGGCATTGACAGTCAGGCTTCAGTCTGGAATACTTGTGTGGATGGCAGGAGTCTGGGCTGGCTGGTTATCAGACATCCATTAAAGCATTCATGGAGCAGCAGGGGTAGGAGCACAAAAACTGCCTTCCCTTGGAATGGTGTCTCAGCAACCATATTTGGTGAAGCACAGATTTTGGAACTTTGTGGCATTGCCAGTTCCTTTGACAGCAATATCCACAACCATAATGGCAGAAATCAGAGGGTTCCAGTCACTGAAGTGTTAATTTATATCGCTTGCAAACAATGGAGGGGAGATGTGAGGAAGAATGTGTTTATGCATTGAGAGGTAATGATCTGAAATTCTTTGCTTACAAACATGAAGTGGAGATGATCAAAGATGTTGAAACAAAACTAGATGGAACCTGGTGTAAATAAACTTGTAGAGCTAAAAGTATACAATGGTAGAGAAAGACTTCATAGATTTCTGTACATAAAACTGGCATTAACTTGACTGACCAAGTGGTCTTTTTGTGCGGTAATGATTCTATGGATAATGATGCACTATGCTCGTGACTGCTCACTCACCAGCTGCAGATCTTGTCTCTGTAATACACTGTAATGTGCTTGCAGTAAACTGATGGCAATAAGCTTGATATGAAGTGATTGTAATTCTGCCACAGCTAAGAAATTCCATGTTTAGACTCTTGCCGTAAAATCTCCGAAAAAAATTTAACCACGCAGTGTATTTTACATCTTAGGTGGTTGTGAGAATTTTTCAATGTTATTCACTTTAGCCTGCTCAATGAAATCATTGATGCAAGGTACATGACATTCCCTGTAATTGGTGCCAGATCAAATTAGCATTGAGAAAGATGAAATGTTTACTAATATCACTAGCTCTTCACAGGGTCAGAGCGAACACCATCAATGCATTGCTAACTGTAAGATCAGGATAATTACTGAACGTAAAATGATTAGGAGAATAAGCAGGAGAAATGGTCAGAAGCAGTTGTGAGGCTATGAATACACAATTGGAGTTAGCAAATAGAACAGAGACCATGTCAACATCTAGGTAGACAGTTAGAGTCAAGAGAAATATGGGTAAAATGTGGGGACCTGAAGATTTAGAACTATTCCTTGTGTAGAGGATAAAATGGAAATAGGCTGGTCAGATCAAATGGCCTACTTCTATGTTGTAATTTCAATTGCTCAACTCATTCACTCTTTGCTTGTGCTTCAATGAAAGTTTCCAATCCAAAATGGTTAATTAACCTTTAAGTTATGAAGGCCTATGGGAAAATACTCATTCTTTCACTAATGAATTCAGCAGCTTTCCAGGCACATTCCAACTGCTCCAAAATGAAATATAACATTTGTTTAAATATTCTGCATTTCCCAAGAAGTGCCTCTGATTTAATTGTTTATCTAAAAGTGTAAAGCTATGGCACTTACTTTGGATGACATAAAAGTACTGAAATAATTTAATGTGGTACGTAAAGTAAATTGATTATATTGTTCTAGTACATTGCAAGGTTTCAATTAATATGTTTAAAATGTGAATTGTATGTTAAATAATTAAGGGCCAAAATACTGATCCTAACCCTTCCCTAATTCATTTTATCTGAGAATGTGGATTTAAACACTTTGGAGATTGCTAAACTCACTAGTAACTCCTCTCACTGCTAATTCCTTCTAATATTTCTCTCCACGCTGACGTTTACACATATATTGTCCTTCACTATTGTGAAGACTGATGCAAAGTATTCATTTTGGACTGTGGGCATGACTTTCAGGTCCATACATGGATTATTTCTCTGGCCCTACTCTTTCCCTAATTATTTTATTGCTTTTTATAGCTTTGAAAAACCTCTTTGGGTTTTCCTTCATTTCTACCTATCAATGCTTTTTCATGCACTTCTTAGCTTTTCTATTTTCATTTAAGATCTCCCCACCTCCAAATTTTTTGGACTCCTCAAGGAACTCTTTTATGTTTGAGTCCTCGGTATCTGCCATAACTCTTTTTTTTCATAATGCTATACCTTATAGTTCTTCTCCACTCTTGGACCCCTCCTTTGGTTTTATGGGAACATATTTGCCCTGTACTCTGACTGTTATCTCTTGAAAGCCTTCCACTGCTTTATCACAGTTTTATCTCTAAATTAACTGTTTCCAGTCCAATTCTCCAAGTTCCAAAGAAGGGTCACTGGATTTGAAACATTATCTCTGCTTTCTCTCCACAGATGCTACCAAACCTGCTGAATTTTTATTAGCAATTTCTGTTTTTATTTCAGAATTCCAGCATCTGTAGTTTTTTTTATTTTAATGTCTAAATCTAATTGAGTTATCATCATGATCTCTAAGATGCTCTTCTACTGATGCCTTCCACATGTCCAGGCGCAATTACAAATAATAGGCCCAGAACTGTCACCTACCTTGTTAGGCTTTTTACCTATTGGTTATAAATGTCTTCCTAGATAAAATTTACAAACTTTGCTCCCTTCCTACCCTGCAGAACAGAACTATCCCAATAAATATTTGAGTATTAAGAACTCCAACTATTATACTCTATTGTTCTTAAACTTCTTTGAAATTTGATAACATATTTGATCCTCAATCTTCCCCAACTATGTGGATGTCTATAATACACAACCAACAGTTTATTACTTCTACCAATATATCCTCATTTGACAATCCTTCCAAGATGTCATTCATCATTGCTATGTCATTGATGTAATTGATTCCTTGAACAATATTGCAACAGCCTCTCCTCTTCTATCTCCCTCTCTATCTTGTCTCATTACCCTATAACCAGAAATGCTGAGTTGCCAATCCTGGCCATCTTTCTGCCAAGTCTCAGTGAAAACTATGACATCATACTCCTTACTCTATCTGTGCCCTTAGCTCATCTGTCTTATTCCTCAGGTTCCTTGCATTAAACATATGCCATTTAGCCTTGCTAATCTCACTTTTTTCATTTGGTCTAGGTTTCTTCTGCGTTTCAGAATCACTTACTCAGAGAACAAAGAACAGTAGAGCAAAGGAACAGGCCCTTCAGCCTCCAAGCCTGCGCCGCCACATTTTGCCTTTGTGTATTAAAACTGTCTTCACTTACACGATTCATATCCCTCTATTCCCTTCCCATTCATGTATTCATCCAGTTGCTTCTTGAACACTGCTATTGTGTCTGCTGCCACAACCTCCTCTGGCAACACATTCCAGGCACTCACCATTCTTTGTGTGAAACATTTGCCACACACGTATCTTTTAAAGTTCCCCTCTCTTACCTTGAACTTACGTCCCTTAGTAATTGACCTCTCCACTCTGAGAAAAAGCCTCATACTTTACACTCTATTCAGGCTATTCACAATCTTCTATGTGGTAGCCCATCAACCTCCTGTATTCCAGTGAAAACAAACTCAGTCTAGCCAACCTTTTCTCATAGTTAAAATCCCCCATACCAGGCAACATCCTGGTAAATCTTTTCTGTACACTCTCCATAGCATCCACATCCTTCTGGTAGTGAGGTGACCAGAACAGTACACAATATTCAAAGTGTGGCCTAATTAAAATTCTATAAAGCTACATAACATAACTTGTCTATATTTATATTCAATGCTTCTTCCAACATTTGCCATAAAGCTTTTTTACTCCCTTACCTACCTGCGCTGCAACCTTCAATGACCTGTGGACCTGCATACCTAAATCCCTCTGCATACCAATATGCCTAAGGGTTCTGCCATACACTGTATAATTTCCATCTGTACTTGACCTTACAAAATGCATCACCTCACATTTGTCCGGATTAAACTTCATCTATCATTTTTCTGCCCATGCCTCCAACTGATCTATATCCTGCTCTATAGATAATCCTCCTCACTATCCAAAACTCCATCAGCCTTTGAATCATCCACAAACTTACTAGGTCCCAGCACTGATCCCTGTGGAACACCACTAGTTACAGTTCTCCATTTGGAAAGCAACCTTTCACCTCTGTCTCCTATGACTAAGCCAGTTCTGTATCTATCTTGGCAGCACACCCCTGAAAACATGTGACTTCACCTTTTGTACAAGTCTGCCATGAGGGTCCTTATCAAAGGCTTTACTGAAGTCCATGTAGACAACATCAACTGCTTTTCCTTTGTCAATCATCTTTGTCACCTCCTCAAAAACTCGATCAAGGTAATTAGTCATGACCTCTTCCAAACAAAACCATACTGTTTATCGCTAATAAGTCCACTTGCTTCAAAATGAGTATAGAACATCATTCTGAGAATCTTTTCCAATGATGCTCCTACCACCAATGTGAGATTCCCAAGCCTGCAATTTCCAGGAGTATCCCTGCTACCCCCCTTAAACAATGGAACAACATTGGCTATTCTCCAGTCCTCTGGGACCTCAGCTGTGGCCAAAGAGAACAAAAAGATGTCTGTCATTGCTCCAGCAATTTGTTTGCTTGCCTCCATCAATATTCTGGGATAGATCAGGAACCAGGAACTTACCAACTTTAATATTTTTAAGACACATAACACCTCTTCCTTTTAATCACAAATTGGCTGACAAGCACGACAATCCCTCCCCTGAGAACATCCTCCATCAAAACCTTCTCTTTGGTGAATATCAACACAAGGTATTCATTTAGGACCTATTCACCTATCTCCTCTAACTCCACACACAGTTTCCCTCCTTTGTCCGAGAGTGGGCCAACCCTTTCCCTGGCTCCCCTCTTGCTTTTTATATATTTATATATATAAAACCTTGGGATTCTCCTTAATCCTGATTGTTAATGGCTTTTTATGGCCCCTTTTAGCCCTTCTAATTCCTTCTTTAACTTCTTTCCTACTTTCCTTATATGCTTCAAGGGATTCATTGTTTGCAATCCTCCTAGATCTTACGTATGCATCCTTTTCCTTTCTGACCAAGGTCATAACATCGCTGGTCGTCCTGGTTCATGTAACTTGCCATATCTATCCTTCATTCTTGCAGGAATGTGCTGCTCCTGAACTTGTATCAACTGCTATTTGAAACACTCCCACATGTCCAATAAAGATTTACCCTCAAACAGCCATCATGTTTAACTTCTAATTCCATCTCAGCTTTTCTCCCATTTGAATTAGTTGTCAGGATCCCATCCCTCTGACAATCTAGTTTAAATTGCTCCAATATAATTAACAAATCTCTCCACAAAATGTTTGGTCTCACTTCTGTTCAAATGTAACCTATCCAACTTGGATAGAATCATAGAGATGTACAGCATGGAAACAGACCCTTCGGTCCAACTCATCCATGTACCACCCTCTGCGTGCAAACGTTGCCCCTTAGGTCTCTTTTATATCTTTCCCCTCTCACCCTAAACCTATGCCCTCTAGTTCTGGACTCCCTCACACCAGGGAAAAGACTTTG
>NC_057716.1:6851441-6859846 GCF_004010195.1 Chiloscyllium plagiosum | reverse complement strand
TCTGAACCCTTTCAAGTTTCACAACATCCTTCTGATAGGAAGGAGACCAGAACTGCATGCAATATTCCAAAAGTGGCCTAACCAATGTCCTGTACAGCTGCAACATGATCTCCCAACTTCTGCACTCAATATTCTGACCATTAAAGGAAAGCATACCAAATGCCTTCTTCACTATGCTATCTACCTGTGACTCTTTCAAGGAGCTATGCACCTACACTCCAAGGTCTCTTTGTTCAGCAACACTCCCCAGGATCTTACCATTAAGTGTATAAGTCCTGCTAAGATTTGCTTTCCCAAACTGCACCACCTCACATTTACCTAAATGAAACTCCATCTGCCACTCCTCAGCCCATTGGCCCATCTGATCAAGATCATGTTGTAATCTGAGATAACCTTAATCATTGTCCACTACACCTCCACTTCACTCAGAAATAGTTCCAATGCCTGAGAAATCTAAGGCTCTCCATCCTGTCACCATCTTTCCAACCACACATTCAACTTCGCTATTGTTCTTTTCCTTCTGCTCACTACTGCGTGACACTGGGAGATATCTGGAGATTCCTACCTTTAACATTCTGCTTTTCAATATCCTACCTAACTCCTGAAAGTCTGCTTTTGGGACCTAATTTCTCTTTCTTCATATGCCTCCCCCTCCCCCAATTTATTGAAATTCACCTAATAAGGAGCCCGAGCAAAACTAGAATCAATAGGTTTCAGGGGCAAACTCTCCACTGATTGGACTAATACCTACAATAATACAATTCTCGTTTATTGTCAAGTGTACTCCATTGTAGGAGTACAGTGAAAAGTATTCACAATGTCTGACGACATCGTGGGTACAAGTACCTTGGTACAATTCTTGGGGATACAGCAGAGGAATAAAAGTAGTTGCATTACTTACATTACTTGCATTACCTGTCTCATAGGAAGATGATTGTGGTTGTTGAAGGTCAATCATGGCAGCTCTCGCACATCTCTGCAGCACTTCCTCAGGTTAATGTCCTAGGCCAAATCATTTTGAGCTGCTCCACCAATAACCTTCCCTCTGTTATGAGGTCAGAAGTAGGGATGTTTGCCGATAATTGTCCAACGTTCAGCACTATTCACGAATTCTCTGATACTGAAGTGTTCAAATACAACAAGATCTGGACAATATCCAAGCTTGGGCTAATAAGTGGCAAATAACATTCACACCATACAAATGCCAGGCAATGACCATTTCCAAAAGAGACAACCTAATCACCACCTCTTGATATTCATTGGGGTTACCATCATTGAATGCCCCTGGGGTTAACATTGACCAGAAATAATACTGGATTTGTCACATAAACACCATGGCTACAAGGGTAGGTCAAAGCCTAGGAATACTGCAGCTCATGCCTCACCTCCTGACTCCTCAAAGCCTATATACCAGTACAAGGCACAAGTCAGGAGTGTAATGGAATATTCCCCACTTGCCTGGATGAGTGTAGCTCTAATAATGATCAAGAAACTTGCCACCATACAGACAAAGCAGCCCACTTCATTAGCATCATATCCACAAGAATCCATTCCCATCTCCACTGACGCTCAGTAACAGCAGTGTGTACTTTCTACAAGATGCACTATAGCAATTCATCAAAGATCCTTAGACAGCATCTTCCAAATTCACGAGCACTTCTACCTAGAAGGACAATGGCAGTAGATACATGTGAACGTCACCACCTGCAAGATCCCCTCCAACCCACTCACCATCCTGACTTAGAAACATAGCAACATCCCTTCATTGTCATTGGGTCAAAATCCTGGAATTCCTACCCTAAGAGCATTGTTGGTCAACCTACGCATGTGGACTTCAATGGTTCATGAAGACAGCTCACCACCACCTTCTCAAGGGAGCTGGAATTGGGCAATAGATGCTGGCCAGCCACTGACGCCAATATCTCACAAGTAAATTTTAAAAAGTCCTAGTCTAGGATGGCCTGTTCTCTAATTGTAGACAAAAAGGAGGCTGGAAGAATACAGCAAGCCAGGCAGCATCAGGAGGTGGAGAAGTCGATGTTTCAGGTGTAACTCCTCTTCAGGACTAGGGATGAGTGTAGGGGAAGCTGCAGTTAAGGGGAGGCAGGGGCAGGGTGATGAAGTGGGGATAGGTGAAGACAGGTAGAGGGTATGACCTGGTTGGTCAATGGGAGGATTGAATCCGGTTGGTGGCAGGGAGGAGTGGAAGGGAGGAGGAGTCGCTGGGAAGGGAGTCTGGGAATGAAAAGAGAGGTTATTTGAAATTGGAGAACTCAATGTTAAGTCCTCTGGGCTGTAGGCTGCTCAGGCGGAAGATGAGGTGTTGTTCCTCCAATTTGTGGTTTGGTTCATTGTGGCAATGGAGGAGGAAGGGAGAAGGGGAATTAAAATGGGCAGTGACTGGGAGGTCTGGTCAGCCCTTGTGGGCCTGCCTGAGATGCTCGTCGAACCGTTCCCTAAATTTATGTTTGGTCTCCCCAATGTAGAGAAGACCACATCAGCAGTACTGATGCAGTAAACTAGGTTGGAAGGGAGGTGGGTGAACCTTTGTCTCACCTGAAAGGACTGGTTGGGGCCCTGGATGGAGGTGAGGGGGTGATGCACCAGTAGGTTTTGCACCTTTTCTGGTTGCAGGGGAAGGTAACTGCACTAATCAAACACTGTTGAAGGGAACGGTCCTTGTGGAAGGTGGAGCTGGGTGGGGATGGGAAGGTGTTCTTGGTGGTGGGGTCTAGTTGGAGTTAGCGGAAGTGTTTAAAGATGATGTGTTGGATGCGAAGACTGGTGGGGTTGTAGGTGAGGACAAGGGTGACTCTGTCTTTATTGCATTTGGGGGATTTTAGATCAGTGAAATGGGGAGTGGAGGTGGTGCAGCAGAGGGCTGTCTGGATGACAGAGGGAGGAAAAGCACATTGTACAAAATAGATGGACATCTGGGATGCTTGGAAGTGGAATGTCTTCTCGTCTGAGCAAATGTGGCAGAGGCGGAGGAATTGGGAGAACGGGATGGAGTTCTTGCAGGATACTGGGTGGGATGAGGTGTGGTCCAGGTAGTTATGGGAGTCTGTGGGTGAATAGTAAATGTTCATCTGGAGACTGTCGCCAAAAATGGAAATGGAGAGGTCAAGAAAGGGCAGGGTGGAAGTTGTGGGCAAAGTCAATGAACTGCTCCAGTTCAGCTTGGGTGCAGGATGCTGCACTGGTGCAGTCATCGATGTAACGGCGGAAGAGTTAGGGAACAGTATCTGTGTAGCTACTGAAGAGGGAGTGTTCAACATAGGCTACAAAGAGGCAGATGTAGCTGGAGCCCATTTGGATGCCTATGGCCACTATCTGGATTTGGAGGAAATGGGAGGAGTTAAAGGAAAAGTTGTTGAGGGTGAGGACCAGTTCGGCGAGACAGAGTGGGGTATTGGTCTCTATTTGGTTCATCAATGTATTGATCCAGAAATTTAAAAATCACACAACACCAGGTTATAGTCCAACAGGTTTTTTTTGGAAGCACTAGCTTTCAGAACACTGTTTCTTCATCAGGTGATTGTGCTTCCAAATAAACCTGTTGGACTATAACCTGGTCTTGTGTGATTTTTAACTTTGTACACCCCAGTCCAACACCGTCATCTCCAAATCATTGAGCCAGAAAACCATTCCATACATACTCCAGAAATTCCTCCTCCATATCGTAGTTACTAATTTGATTTGTCCAATCTATATGCAGAGTAAAGTTAAACATACACAACATGCAATCTTGCATTGCCTTATACGTTTAAACATGTATCATCTCCTTTGTCCTAAGTCTCTGCTTCTGCATCTGCTTACACTGTATAAGTTAGTTGAAGAGTTTTTAATTTCTTTTTATGTTATCTGTTATTCCATCTTCACATTCTTTCTTTGTAACCTTATTTTCATCTTCACTTCCCCCCTCAACTTAGTGAGTTTCACTCTTAAAGAATTCATCTAACATGCATGCTATGTTGGGGGGCTTTATTATACTTTCTCCCTTGTCATCAGCGGCTTTAGTGTTTTGCATTTCCATCTTGTTAGAATGCATTGTTATATCTGAGGCATCTCTTTAACATCATAATTCATTTCATTGCAGACTTCTGACAAATGTCTGATCCATTTTACTCTAGATAGATTCCCTCTCGTCACATTAAGTTAGCCATCTTCCAACTTAAAGTGATTTAGAATTTTCCTTGATCTTCTGCAGACACTTGGCCCACCAACCTGCAGTGGAGTGAAACATGAAACTTAGCAGTAACCTGCAAGTTCCAGCTCACCACCTACTTCTAAAGGCCTCCATCTTGGCTAGCAATCCCCAACATTTCAGGGCACATTTCATGGGCAGTAATTGATTTCATCAGCACGGAGGCTGGCATTAGATGAGCAATAGTCTCACAGTACATCATGGACGCACTTATAATAAATTTCACCATTTCAACAATGCACTTGGAACCTTATGACATCATTGTATTGCAATTCTACTGCCAGAATTCTTTGCACTCACTGACAATCAACCATCTCATGCATTAGTTCCTTGAAAGCGGCGACATGGGTAGACAGGGTGGTGAAGAAGTCATTTGGCATGCCCACCTTCATCAGTCAGAGCACCGAGTATTAGAATTGGGACGTCATGTTGCAGCTGTACAAGACATTAGTAAGGCCACATTTGGATGACCTCATACAATTCTGGTCATCCTGCTAAAGGAAGGATGTTATTAAACTGGAAAGGTACAAAAAAGCTTTACAAAGGTTTGAGTTACAAGGAGAAGCTGGACAGGCTTGGACAATTTTCCATGGAGTGTATGAGGCTGAGGAGTGAATTTGTAGAGGTTTATCAAATCATGAGGGGCATAGATAAGGTGAATTGCCAAGGTCTTTTCTCCAGGGGAGGCACAAGTTTAAGGTGAGAGGAGAAAGATTTAAAAGGGACCTGAGTGCACCTTCTTCACACAGATGATGGTGCGTATACAGAACGAGTTGTCACAGGAAATGATAAAGGCAGGCACAATTACAATATTTAAAAGACATTTGGTCAGGGACATGGATAGGAAAGGTATAAAGGGATATAGGCCAAACAGGCAATGAGACTAGTTCAGTTTAGGAAACCTGGTCGGCATGGATAAGTTGAGCTAAAGGGCCTGTTTCTGTGCTGTATTGACTCGATTGCACTGATAATCACTCAGCCAGCATGGCCCCTTCACTAAGTTGGTGCACATGCTTCGACTACAGGTTTGGTGGAGCAGCTAATACGGCTACTGAAATTGGCGATCTATAGATAGAACAGTCATTGGAGCAAGGTGCTCTCCAGTATAGTCTGGATGGAGTGTGTCACTCAATCTTTGCTTGCTGTACATCGCACAGTTGAAGCAGGCAAAGAGGCAAAGTAAAGATGCTGAATGACTGGGAGAACAGCAGCAGTCATCCAATGAGAGGCATTAGTCCATTGAGCTAGAGGAAGCTCTCCTTGTTTATGGCAGAGTTCAACTGCATTGGGTGCTGCAATCCAGACAAAAGCTGACTGACAGGCGGTTCTAGTAGATGTGAAGTATTGATTTTTAAACAGCAACTAAAGAGAGAGAATGGGGTTTTATGTGTGAGGATTTATCTTCATTTAGTCTTTGACAGAAACAGGTTGTCATTGCATATGCGCTCTGTACTTGATGAGAAAAACAGGAATGGACTACAAATATAAAGGCTAAGTTGTAGAGTGATGGCAAAGTCTGTTTCTCTGACACTATGCGCCCCACCTACTACTGAGATCCTGTTGCAAGGTGGTCTGTTGAAAAATGCTGCCACGATTTCTCAAAAATTTGTTGCTCAATTTGCTTTCTCTATTTAATTAACTATGGTATTTAATTACATTATTTTGGATGTGTAATCCTACAGGACTAATAAATAATGCAATGGTTACCTTCCCAGGCTTTTGAGCAAGCAATTGAAACTTAACTGACCATCAGTGAAGGTACTTATTAGTCACCAGAAAGTAATTTAATATCTAATTATAATCAACATCCTGATAAGGGATCTAATGGTGTAGTGGTAGTATCCATACCTCTGAACCAGCAGGCCCAGGTTCATATCCCACCTGCTCCTGAGGTGTGTAATCTCTCTGAACAGGTTGATAAGAAAAATAGGTTAAATAAAATTTCATCAACATCTTGTAATGCCATGCCTATCTACAAACAATACACTGTAAAAAATTAGCTACTTCATTAAAAGTCAAGTTATGGTAGAAAAGTAACAACAAATATTCAGTCCTCCCACCCAGCATTTAAAAAGAATGTAGGTCAGAGATAATGCTACAGTGTGGCATTGACTGCCTGTTGAGTTTGCTCACAGTGCCTGCAAGAAGCACTGATATTTCCTTTGTGTCAAGCATATGCTTGGAAATGCATGGATTTTTGCAGAATCAAGCCAACTTGGGATGTCTTGTGGATGGGTCCTAATTCTAGCTACTTTTACCATTATATCATAAAGGTGTAGATAGCCATCTCACACACAGTGACCTTTCCTTCCTGTTTTGTGCAAGCCAACCATCTTCATTCCCACCTGCAAAATCTGTGTGAAGTCAGGACCCTATGTAAGAATACATGTTTCACATTACTTCGAAAAATTCATGAGCTGCAGGAGAACCCCAGTCCCAAGTGGGGAATCAAAAAAAGTCACCTGCTCGTGGATTTCTTCCATTTACAAGCTCTGAAATATAAAATAAAAAAATTCATTCAATTTCAATAGTTAGATGCTATATAGTAAGTTAGATGTGATTTATTACAGGGTTCTCACTGTCTTGCTAAGATTAAGTTGATCAGCACTTTATAAATGTTGAAATGCAATCTTTTCTAATTTGGAGAAGTGCTATTATGCATTCAAAACTGAAAAAGAAGTTCCTGGAAATTTCTAATTGTCATGATCTTAAAGTGATCCAACAGCTTTCCTTAGAGAAAGAAATCTAGACCTGTTTCATGAAAACAGTGATTGACCAGCTACGTGATATAACTTAGTAAAAGCCATCGCCATTTGTTTCTACAATTTCATTCGACATCACTATTTGTAAGCTATAATGATTTACAATGAATGCTTGAATAAGTTTCATAAACTCTAGAAGCACTTATTTCAGACGGGACTTGTAGATAGTTTTACAGTTTTAAGAGGTTATTAAAGGATTATTTGTCTCTGATGTGGTAAGTGTATAGCTGATTGTTTTCACAGCAGACTGACCATGATAGGTCTTTTATAGGTTCATTTAATAACACTTTTTTTCAATTTAGAGTATATTGTTAGAATCCTCACTGACTTTTCATTTTTTAAAAATCATTTTTTGGTTTCAAGCTGAGAGCTGAAGGTAACGTTTCAACTCTGAGCAGCAGCCTGTTTAAAAAAAACAAACTTATGTGCTTACAAGGCCAAGCCTAAAAGTTTACTGCAGGTTGATTCTTCATTCAAAGAATGCTCCAGAAATTTCAGTTCAGGAGATGAATTATCCTCAAACAGATGGCAGATGTTGAATGTTAACTGAGGCCGCATCGGGAGACAATCAGTCTAACAACAGAAACCAAAGTTTGAATTTGTTTTGAACTGGGTTAAAGCCAGAAGTACTGTGTCTCCAAAAGCTACATGATAGAGGTTTGCTTGCTCCCTGGTTATTAAAATTATTGGAATTTTATAGAATAGAATCTCAATTATAAGTATTAAGTAAATATTCCTTGGAGCCTGCTTAAAACTTTTTGCACACGTCAGAGTGTTCAGATACCTACAAGGTACACTCCCATGTGCCCTTGATGTTACAGATTGTGAAGTCTGCTTATGCACACTGGCCAGTTACATCTATTAACTTTTCTTTCTTTTGATTTATCCCTTAACTGTGTATGTTTGTCTAACTGTAGTTGTGGGAATGGGAGCTAGAATCAATTAAGTTTGGGTTCATATAAAGACATTAAATTGATTATCTTGATGCTTAACTTTGCTCTGCTAAAGCTACTGCCTTATTAATATATTGTTAAATCTTTCATGTAAACTATAAAACTGGTGTCAGATACTGGTTATACACGAAGTCTGATACTGGTTATTCAAAAAATCTGACTGGAAATTATTGTGGTCAATTTTGAGGTTGAGTATTTTAACTTTACTGAGTTGTAAATGTAAGGATAGGGAGGCTGATTTTCTTTGGTTGCCTGTCTCAGTGTTGTCACATATCAAAGGTGAACTCTATTGGAATATTCATTTTTTAAAAATGTTCAATTCAAAGACATAGCTCTTGAGGTCTGCCTGTGCTGAAAATTGAATGAAGACGTGCAGAAAGTGTTTGAGGGAGATGATAGGTCATGTGGGTGTAAGGGTTAAAGAGAGTATTAAGGGGCAAGGGGGTGAGGATAAATGGATGAGGTATCAGTGGGAATTGAGGG
>NC_057716.1:6839180-6850941 GCF_004010195.1 Chiloscyllium plagiosum | reverse complement strand
GAATTGAGGGTTCATGTGGGTATCAAGGACTATTAGATATGGAAAGGTACGAGAGGAAATGGGTGGGCAAGCGATGAAGTGAGAAATGCCCATGCATCACTATATCTGGGCTGAAGCCTCAGCAAACAGATGCCAGTGCTTGATCCTATTTATATCACTAGCAGTAAGCAGACTGTGGCCCACCCATCCAACAAACCTGTAAGGACAGCTCTAACTGATGAGTGACCAAAGTGCAGACTGGTCTCTCTGTAGCTCACTGACTAAATTATTGCAAATCCTTGGACCAGTTTCACTGAACCTGCAGGACTGACTGCAGCCCAGTCTCCAAACTGCAGTGATACAACCTATGACCACCTCAAGTGCTTGAATTACCATGTCCAAGCCACTGGACTGTTATTGGATGGTGCTCTTGACTGACTATGATAGGATCCCCTGACTGATGATAATCCCACTTGACTGACTGACGACTACTCCCCCTAGACTTTGAGATATGGCCATTTGGCTGAAGAATATTCAGTGTGTTTGTTGCATAAATTGCTGGTGTATGCTTTAGGTGTGACACTGATGTAGCATAGTGCCATACAGCAACTTGTTGCACCCCCTTGTCTGGTCATTGATGACAACCATGACAAACTAGGTCTGCAGTACAAGTTGACATGAAACAAAAGTACTTGTAAATTCTGAATGAGGTGGAAAAGCACAAAAAGATAAGGCAAGGTAAGGTAAGGCTTCCAAGTCAGTGAGGTCCAAGCCATCAAGCAAACAGCATCAGGATGCATCCTGCTCTGATGACACAAAGTGACCTGGCAGTGGTATTACAATGCAAGGCATTGGGTGCTCCAAAATGCAGCATCCAAGTGAAGACTGTAACATGAGCTGCTTCAGTACTGAAGCAGGCCCGGACCAGAAACCTGACTGAGCAGATTCAAAGATGAAATCACAAGAATGATGGGCACAGATTTAGGAAACAGCAGTATATTTGAGGACTTCAGTGAGGAAAAAGAGCTTGGAGAGGGGAAAGTAGTTTGCGAGGTTGGAGGAGTAAAGAATAGGATTTTTTGAAGTCAGGGATGATAATAGCACATATGAAGGTTTCGGAAATTGTACTTGAAAAGAGAGAATCATTAATTAAATCAGGTAATTTGGGGTCCAAGAGAAGTTGAAAGGTCAGTAGTTGGTCAGTCTAAGTTTTGATGCAGCACGTCTCATAAATGTGGGTCTCATAAACAAAATGAAATCGGACACAGCACTGCAGGCAACAGGGATTGAACCTCGAGAAATTCAACACATTAAATGGTATGAGTATTAAATTGGTATGTGCAGAAATATTGTTGTGAACTGCAAAACAAAGGCTAGCTAGATGAGAACTTTTAAGTACAGTAACAAATAATTAAAGGAAGAATGTTTAACTGCAGTCAGCACAATAAAGGTTGCAGTGATGCAGTCAGCATGGCAGTGAAACAGACTAGGAAGAGTGGCCTGCAGTCAGCATGGCAGTAAAGCATTCTGAATTTCAAAAGAACTTGCAGTATGAGGGGAAGGATCCAGTTGTCGTGTTCCAAGTAGGCACCAATAACATATGTAGAACTAGAAAAGCGATTCTGCATAACAAGTATGAGGACCCAGGCATCAACTTAGAAAGCAGAACCTTAAAAGAATCATTACCTGATCCAAATGCAAATTGGCATAGGGTAAATAAGGTTAGAGAAATGAATACATGGCTGAAAGACTGGTTTGGGAAAACTGGATTCCAGTTTGGGGGCAGAGTGCCAGTACTGGGGAAAGTGGGAATCATTGGGACAGTCGATACTCTGAACTATTCTAGGACTGGCGATCTTGCAAACCACGTAATTAGAGTGATATTTAAACTAATGGGACAGGAGAGTGAAGAAAATGTAACAAATGGAGGAATTAATGTGGGAAATAATAAGTAAACAATGATAGGAAGGCACAGAGAATGTAGATCCAAGAGCAAATTAGCAGATAAGGCAAGAGATTACTTTATTTGAATGCATGTAGAATTGGAAACAAGACTCATGAACTAGTTGTACAAACTGATACAAATAAATACAATCTATTATTGAGACGTGGCTGCGGAATGACTTAGATTGGGACCTGAATATTGAAGGGTATGTAACATTTAGGAATAACAGGAAGCTAGTAAATGATGGAGAAGTGGCTGTATTAATTAAAGGTGATATTAACACAATAGAGAGGGATAATCTTATTTAAGGAAACCAGGATAAAGAAACAATCTGGATAGGGATGAGGAATGATAAAGGCAAAAGGTCTCTTGCAGGAGTTTTATACAGGCCCCGAATGATATAACCATATGGTAGGATAGGGTATCAAAGAAGAAATAATGAGAGCTTGTCAAAAGGATACAGCAATTATTTGTTGGGCGATTTTAACCTAAGTACAGAATGGATGAATCAGATGGGAATTCATTAAATGTTTTCTGGACAATTTCTCAGACAAATATGTTGTGGCACCAATAAGAGAGCAGAATGTATTAGATTTGGTTTTGACCAAGGAGATAGGATTATTTACTGACCTCATAGTGAAAGACATAGAACATAGAACAGTACAGCACAGAACAGGCCCTTCGGCCCACGATGTTGTGCCAACCATTGATGCTCATGTGAGGTAAACCTAATGTACGGACTCTCAAATTTCTGTGATCATATGCATGTCCAGCAGTCTCTTAAATATCCCCAATGACCTCGCTTCCACAATTGCTGCTGGCAATGCATTCCATGCTCTTACAACTCTCTGTGTAAAGAACCCACCTCTGACATCCCCTCTATACTTTCCACAAAACAGCTTAAAACTATGACCCCTCATGTTAACAATTTCTGCCCTGGGAAAAGGTTTCTGGCTATCAACTCTATCTATGCCTCTAATTATCTTGTACACCTCAATTAGGTCCCCTCTCTTCCTTCTTTTTTCCAATGAAAAAAGTCCGAGCTCAGTCAACCTCTCTTCGTAAGATAAGCCCTCCATTCCAGGCAGCATCCTGATAAACCTCCTCTGAACCCTCTCCAAAGCATCCACATCTTTCCTATAATAGGGCAACCAGAACTGGACACAGTATTCCAAGTGCGGTCTAACCAAGTTTTCATGGCTCTTAAACTCAATCCCCCTGTTAATGAAAGCCAAAACACCATATGCTTTCTTAACAACCCTGTCCACCTGGGTGGCAATTTTAAGGGATCTACGTACCTACACACCAAGATCCCGCTGTTCCTCCACACTGCCAAGAATCCTGTCTTTAATCCTGTACTCAACTTTCAAGTTCGACCTTCCAAAATGCATCACCTTGCATTTATCCAGGTTAAACTCCATCTGCCACCTCTCAGCCCATCTCTGCATCCTGTCAATGTCACACTGCAGCCTACAACAGTGCTCTATACTGTCAACGACACCTCCAACCTTTGTGACGTCTGCAAACTTGCTAACCCATCCTTCAATCTCCTCATCCAGGTCATTAATAAAAATTACAAAGAGTAGAGGCCCAAGAACAGAGTCCTGTGAAACACCACTCACCACTGACTTCCAGGCAGAATACTTTCCTTCCACTAACACTCGCTATCTTCTGTCGACCAGCCAATTCTGTATCCAGACAGCTGAATTTCCCTGTATCCCATTCCTCCTGACCTTCTGAACAAGCCTACCATGGGGAACCTTATCAAATGCCTTACTGAAGTCCATATACACAACATCCACCACTCGATCCTCATCAACTGTCTAGTAACATCCTCAAAGAACTCAATAAGATTTGTGAGGCATGACCTGCCTCTCACAAAGCCGTGCTGACTGCATTTAATCAATCCATGCTCTTCCAGATGGTCATAAATCCTATCCCTCAGAATCCTTTCTAAACCTTGCAGACGACAGAGGTGACCATAATATGACTGAATTTTATATTCAGTTCAAGGAAGAGATGTACGGATCAAAGACTATTATTTTGAATGTAAACAAGGGGAATTATAAGGGCATGAAAACACAGCTAGCAAAAGTGAACTGGAAATTTGGGTTAAGGGGTATGTGAATGGACGTGCAGTGGCAAGCATTTAAGGCGATATTCCACAAAATCAAGAATAGATATATTCCAACAAATAAGAAAAATTCTATGGCCAAGCTATCTTATACCAAGAAACATCAAAGATAGCATTAAACTAAAAGAAAAGACAGATAAGTGTGCAAAGATGGATGGTAGGTCAGAAGATTGGCCAGAATATTTAAAAAAGCAAAGAATTCCTGGATGATTAATAAGATGGGAAACATTAGCGAATAAGAGAAAGTTAGCCATAAATATAAGAATTGATAGGAAAAGCTTCTTCATATCACGGATATACAAGAATATAGAGTTGAGATTAAAATCAAATCAGCCATGATCTTGTTGAATGGAGGAGTATACTTAAAGGCCGTGTGGCCTAATCTTGTTGCTTATTTGCATGTAATACACTTCTGGCTGTCCTCCCGTATTCCAACCTTTAATCTCTCCTGGTTATATCCCCATTGTCTATCACTGGAGCTTGTTGACTCAAATTCTGTGCAGATCAAGCAAAGTCCTAGCATTAAAATTGTCATATTCATTTTAAAATCCTTCCATGGCTTCTTTCACTTCTATATTTCTGAGCTCCTTCAGAGCAATAACTCTCTCAGATCTCAGATAGTTATGCTCATCTATTTCTTGCTCTTCAGCATTCCTAATTTTATTAGTTCATCACTAGTCATCTTGCTTTAATCTTCCCAGGTCCTAGACATTGGAATTCAATCTCTAAACTTCTCTAGCTCTATACCTCTCCTCTTTCCTAAAGGAATATATATTTTTATCAACCTGCACAGTAAGAGCTCTTTTGTCTCTCTTCTTGCTATGAAGATATTTTCAAAACCTACTTATTTGACCACTGCTTTACCAACTGCCTTCATATCATCTTACATTGTTTGGTGTTTGGATTTGCTTTATTACACTCCTGTAAAACATCCTATGATACTTTACTGTGTTCAAGGAGCTATATAAATATAAACTATAATTGTGGAATTGGTAGGAGACTTTATATGGAGGGAGTGATTTAGAGAGAAAAGTGGGGCAGTGAACACAAAGGACAGAAAGCAAGAAGAGCAGAAATTCAGGTTGAAATCGCCAAAGTCGCGAAGTTGTTCAGGTTAGAAACAGAGACAAGAAAATAGAGAAGATATCTCAGTGAGGTAGTTATAGTAGTCTAGAGTAGATGGTATAGAACAAGCATTTTAAATAAGAACATGGATATCGAGCAAAGCAAATGCTCAAAGGAGAAGGCTTACACCACAACAGCAATGTTTTGAGCACAGCCAGTGGCATGGCATAGCATAACCAGGCAAGAAAACATAAGGGAAATATATCACTGCTCCTCAGCCATGTCTCTGTCAAGGCCATGATGTCAATTTTGTCAGCTATAATAAACTGAGGAATAACCAGGGCATTGATCACAAGTAAACATACATTCCCAGGAAGACAATGTAGAGAGAGGTGATCCAGTGATAATGGCCATAGGGTCAAAGCTAGAATTGAGGACAAATACTGGAAAGTGATTGGTGAAGATAGCCCTTTCAGGCAGTTGGCAGGAAGGACAAAGAGAAATGGAGTGGGCAATCAAGATTCCTGTTCATTCGAGGACAGTGACTTGGGTCTTAGTGAACTTCTCAGGGGATGCCAGAAGCAGAAAGGCAAGCTATAAATTTATCTTCATATGGAGTCAAGCCTGGCATGGTGGCAGAACAGTTAGAAAGACAAGGAATGCAAAAGAGTTTGGATTTATGGGTGTGGAATACTGAATTGGGAAAAGAAAGGACACGTGACAGTGGGAGATGAGTAAAGAGACAAGAAGAAAATGGGACAGAGAAAGACGAAGAAGTGATTACTTGGGTCCACAGCCAAAGTCAAAATGCATACATAAATAGGCATCAGGAAAGTAAGGAAACAGATGGCATAGTTACATGTCAGGTTAAGAGTTATACTTTGAAACATGTAGTAGCAGAGACATAATACATAGGAGAAAATAGTTTTAAAGTCGGAAGCCAATAAGGTTGATGTAAGTTGGATGAATTCAGCTTCAAATGTCCAGATGTGGGGATAAGTGACTGAAATCAGAAATTTTTTAATTTAACATTGAAGATCCTTTTCTCAGTTGCAAGTAAATAGTCACTGAAAAGCTTTTATTTGTCACCAACTGTAAATGTTAAGTAGTTTCATTCAAAAAGTTAGGAGGTATGGGATACAGGGAAATTTGGCTGCCTGGATTAAGAATTGGCTAGCTGAAAGAAGACAGTGAGTGGTAATGGATGAAAAGTATTCCACCTGGAGGTCGGTGACCAGTTGTTTCCTGCAGGGGTGTGTTCTTGGGCCTCTGCTCTTTGTAGTTTTTATAAATGACTTGGAAGAAGAAATGAAAGGGCGGGTTAGTAAGCTTGCCGATGACACAAAGGTCGGTGGTGTTGAAGATAGTGTCGAGGGCTGTTGCAGACTACAACTTGACATTGATAGGATGCAGAGCTGGGCTGAGAAGTAGCAGATGGAGTTTAACCTGCATAAATACCAAGTGATTCATTTTGGAAGGTTGAATTTGAATGCTGAACACAGGGTTAAAAACAGGATTCTTGGCAGTGTGGAGGAACAGCGGGACCTTGGGGCCCATGCACATAGATCCCTCCAAATTGCCACCGAAGGTGAAAGGGTTGTTAAGAAGGCATATGGTGTTTTGGCTTTCATTAACAGGGGGATTGAGTTTAAGCGCCGCAAAATGTTGTTGCAGTTCCATAAAACCCTGGTTAGACCACACTTGGAATAGCCGCCTCATTATAGGAAGGTTGTAGATGCTTTAGAGAGGGTGCAGAGCAGATTTACCAGGATGCTGCCTGGACTGGAGGGCTTGTTTTATGAATAGAGATTGAGTGAGCTTGGGCTTTTCACACAGGACAGAAAAAAGAGAGGTGACTTGATAGAGGTGTACAAGTTCATGAGAGGCACAGATAGAGATAGCCAGAGACTTTTCCCCAGGGCAGAAATAGCTGTAACAAGGTGTCATAAGTTTAAGGTGATTGGAGGAAGGTAGAGGGGAGATGTCAGAGGTAGGTTCTTTACGCAGAGAGTGGTGAGTGCACGGAATGCATTCCCAATCGTGATAGTAGAGTCAGAGACATTAGGGACATTTAAGCGACTGCTGGACAAGCACACGGACTGTAGTAAATTGAGAGGTATGTAGGTTAGATTTTAGATTAAGATAAATGCTCAGCATGACATCATGGGCCGAAGGGCCTGTCTGTGCTGTGCTGTTCTATATTCTAGTTTCTTCTCTGCAAATTACAACCTATTTTCTACCATGTTCTATTTTACTGACTAGTCAGGATTCATCACTGCCAAAGTTACCATAGTAACAGCACAGTTAGTTCACAGCTTTTATCATAATTACATTGCCACCTGTTTGGTTAGCAAAATCCATGATGAATGCACAGTATACACAGAAAACAACTTCTTTATCGTGTTTTCAAATACAGTATGCAAAATCCAAATGCCCCTGCCTTTGGACATGGGGGCCACAATTTGCAGCATGCAGAAATCTATTGAAAGTGGGATGGATAAAATACAAAACTAGACCCTCTCATTTTCACACTACAATTGTAGCTTAGCCGTTAGTGTCCTAGTGCAGTTCCAGCATCCTTTTTAAGATAGGTGTTTTCTGCATACTCCAAGGGATAGAGTAGCATTGAGAAGAAACCATGTGCTCCAAATGTGCTACAAATTCACATTCCAGTTTTGCTGCAGGGTACGCAGGTAAAGACCTCATGGAGGCAAACTACAAAAAATCTACAAGAAAAATGCACACTGCGTTGTCTGTCAAATTACTTCCAGTCATTGACCAGCTTGCAGCAGTTTGGATCCAAGCTTGAATGTTTCCCACCACAGTGATATCCATGGGAGTATTGCCAAGTTAAAGTGGCCTCTGTTAGCCTCTGTCTCAGCTTCCAATGTAGTTAACTGCAGTATCCTTCAGGTGAAGGTGTAGTATCTAATTCATTGAAAGCTGAAGCTGCAGTAAACTGTGGATCCCACAACCTTGAAGGAGGTCTGGAGTGTGCTAGAACTCATCATAGTGTCATGCAGCATGGAAAAAGACTCTTTGGTTGAACGAGTCCATGTCAAACATAATTCCAAATGAAACTAGTCCCACCTGCCTGCTCCTGGCCCATATTTCTCCAAACCTTTTCAATTCATGTATCTATCCAAACGTCTTTTCAACATTCTAATTGTACCAACTTCCACCACTTCCTCACGAAGTTCATTCCACACATGAACCACTCTCTGTGTAAAAAAATTGCCTCTTATGTCTTTTTAAAATCTCTCTCCTCTCACCTTTAAAATGTGCATCAGTCTTGAAATCCCACATTCTAGGAAAAAGATAACTACCATTAATTCTATCTATACACATTATTATTCTATAAACTTCTATAAACTGCGCTTCAGTGAAAAGATTCTGAGCCTTTCTTTATAACTCAAACTTTCCATACCCAGCAACATCCTAGTAAATCTCTTCTGAACCCTCTCCAGCTTAATAATATCCATTACATAATTGGGCGGCCAAAACTGGACGCAGTATTCCAGAAGATGCGTCAGTAATGTCCTGTACAACCTCAACATGACTTCCCAACTCCTATACTCAAAGGACTGAGAATTGAAGGTAAGTGGGCCAAACTCCTTTTTAACCACCCTTTCTACATGTTACACAAACTTCAAAGAATTATGTACTTGCTCCCCTAGGTCCCTCTGTTCTACAACATTACCCAAAACCCTGCCATTAATTGTTAAGCCTACCGTTACTGTCGTACCAAAATGCAACACCTCGCATTTATCCAGATGGAACTCCATCTGCCAATTCTCAGTCCATTGACCCATTTAATCAAGATCCCTTTGGGTTGCAAACTTACTAACCGTGTCATCTTGAGCATTATGATACAATAGAAGTGTTCCATGTCTTTCCAATTGAGATTGTCCCTAAAGTGATTCTGCCATCCTCCTGGGAGTCTCCTAGCACAATTGGGTTGAGCTACTGCTTCAGGAGCCAAGCATACAAATAACACCTCACTCAGTGGAGCAGTTTTTGAGTGATTAGTGCCTCTGCTGAGTTTGTTAGCTTTGGAGAAGACACTATTGCTGGATCATCTATCTTGATACTTGATTGGAGTATCTTGCAAAGGGCACAAAGGTGGTTATACTGCTCCAGTGTTTTGAAGGTGCCTACTGTCGATTACCCAAGTCTGTGAAGCCCACAGGAGCGCAGGGATCAGTGATCGAGGATCATAGTCATAGGTTTCGGAACCTGGAAATTTTCTATCAAATTTTCCAGCTCTTGGTCAGCTGAAGGCTGAGCTGTCTTAGAGGCGATGATGAATTTCATCTTTTAAGCCTGCCTTCAAGAGGAGGCTCCAAAGATATGGAAAATGGTCCACATTTTTCCAGCATCTCATAACTGATTTTAATCAATGGAGGCAAGTGTTTCACTGTGGGAGCTGCTTGGAGGAAAACCTTATTTTTCTGATGGTTGAGCAAAAAGTTCATTTTCTTACATTCTCTGGAAATGATTGTATCATAGAACCATAGTCCAATAGGACAGCACTGAAAACTCACCAATTGGCAACAAACAAAACTGGTTTCTAACTAATGCGTTTCCAGCAATCAAACACATCACTGGTTCCAGACAAAGTGGATAGTAAAAGGGATATAATCACCCCAGAACAATTTCATCTTCAATTTAATCTCATCTCAAAAGAAACACACTCCCCAGCGACACTCCGATGCCAACAATACCACCCCCACCACTCCTGCCTGAATAACAGCAAGTTCTGATCTGAGGCAGTTCAAATCTATTGATTCCATCTTCCAAAAGTCTCAAGGCAGAGACATAGGGTTATACAGAGTCATGCAACTCTCCAGTATTGAAATGGTACTTGACAGTCTGCTTAGATGGTGTCAATCATTTGAGAGATCATCGAAGTAAAGATTGATACTATCCTCCACACACAACAAAGCATTTCCTATAAGAACATAACCACAGGTTATGATTAGTGTTAAGGATGGGATCGGCATTAGGGTTAGAGTTGGCGTTGTATTCCCACTGATTTTCAACCCCATTCTTAAATCCAGCTAATGCCACTGAAGCAAACTTGATCACTGCTGAAGTTGAGAATGACTCATCTAGCATTGAGCATGGGTCTAATTTAGAACTTTCTTAGTTGTCATAGATCACTACCTCATAATTACATGCCTTTATTTTCAAAGCTTATTTAGTGCTCTCATTACCATCCCTCCCCGCTTATACCTGGTAGACTGCTGTCTAGAACCGGTGCTTCAATCTTGTCTTGATCTTTGTCAGCTGCTTGCTGTTTATGAAGGTTCTAAATGGGTGAGGACCCCAAGATTTTGGGAAAGCCATGACAGATGTTCAGGAACTCAGATGGCTCCATCTCAAAGCCAAAGCTAGCATCCGTCAGCATTAAAACCAGATCAGCCACTTTGACCATATATTACAGTCACCATTCTGGACCTCATTAATATCTGCTCCCTATGCAATATGACATTGAGAGAATAGACTACTTCACAAATAGACTGCACACCAGATCAAACAACAGCCATCAACAAGTTGTACAAACAGTCTGTTTTCATCATGAGAAACTCCTTAGTTACTCATGGTTGGAAGCCTTGTTGGCTTAGGCGCAGTTCTCATGCAAAAAGAAAAGGCCAGGCAACCCATCAATTGTTGTGAAGACAAACAGATCATTAATGTCCATTGGACAACACTATTTGCAATTAGAGAAAGAAGCACACTCAATGATATGGAGTATCTTATGCTTTCTACTTGCATGGAAGCAATTTGAATTGATAACAAAACATTGATCACTGGTTAGCTTGTTCAACAAATTCACATGACAAACTACAGCAATAGATACTCTTAACTACTCTGTGCTGAGTACCAGTCAGGCAAGCTCAACCCAACAGACTTCCATTCATGATATGTGTTGTCAAGAGTCAACTCTACTAATCATGAGGAAAAGGTTGCTAAACATAGAACAATACAGCACAGAACAGGCCCTTCAGTCCACGATGTTGTGCCGAACATTTGTCCTAGCTTAAGCACCTATTCATGTACCTATCCAATTCCCGCTTAAAGGTCACCAATGATTCTGACTCTACCACTCCCACAGGCAGCGCATTTCATGCCCCCACCACTCTCTGGGTAAAGAACCTACCCCTGACATCCCCCCTATACCTTCCACCCTTCACCTTAAATTTATGTCCCCTTGTAACACTCTGTTGTACCCAGGGAAAAAGTCTCTGACTGCCTATTCTATCTATTCCCCTGATCATCTTATAAACCTCTGTCAAGTCACCCCTCAATCTTCACCGTTCGAATGAGAAAAGGCCTGGCACTCTCAACCTATCCTCGTACGACCTATTCTCCATTCCAGGCAACATCCTGGTAAATCTCCTCTGCACCCTCTCCAAAGCTTCCACATCTTTCCTAAAGTGAGGCGACAAGAACTGCACACAGTACTCCAAATGCGGCCTAACCAAAGTCCTGTACAACTGTAGCATCACTTCACGACTCTTGAATTCAATCCATCTGCTAATGAATGCTAATACACCATAGGCCTTCTTACAAGCTCTATCCACCTGAATGGCAACTTTCAAAGATCTATAAACATAGACCCCAAGATCCCTCTG
>NC_057716.1:6829795-6838321 GCF_004010195.1 Chiloscyllium plagiosum | reverse complement strand
CACTGAAGTAAGACTAACTGGCCTGTAATTCCCGGGGTTATCCCTATTCCCTTTTTTGAACAGGGGCATAACATTCGCCACTCTCCAGTCCCCTGGCACCACCCCCATTGACAGTGAAGATGAAAAGATCATTGCCAACGGTTCTGCAATTTCCTCTCTTGCTTCCCACATAATCCTAGGATATATCCCATCAGGCCCGGGGACTTGTCTATCCTCAAGTTTTTCAAAATGCCCAACATATTTTCCTTCCTAACAAGTATCTCCTCTAGCTTACCAGTCCGTTTCATACTCTCCTCTTCAACAATACGGTCCCTCTCATTTGTAAATTCTGAAGAAAAGTACTCATTCAAGACCTCTCCTATCTCTTCCGACTCAATACACAGTCTCCCACTACTGTCCTTGATCGAACCTATTCTCGTTCTCGTCATTCTCATGTTTCTCACATACACATAAAAGGCCTTGGGGTTATCCTTGATCCTACTCGCCAAAGATTTTTCATGCCCTCTCTTAGCTCTCATAATCCCTTTCTTCAGCTCCCTCCTGGCTATCCTGTATCCCTCCAACGCTCTGTCTGAACCTTGTTTCCTCAGCCTTATGTAAGCCTCCTTCTTCCTCTTTACTAGATATTTAACCTCCCTCGTCTGCAAATTTACTGATCCACCCTTCGACTCCCTCTTCCAAGTCATTAATAAAAATTACAAACAGCAGAAGACCCAGAACCGATCCCTGCAGAACTCCACTTGTAACTGGGTTCCAGACTGAATATTTACCATTTACCACCACTCTCTGACTTCGACCAGTTAGCCAGTTCTCGATCCAACTCCCCAAGGTTCCCTCACATGACCATCTCTTTCCTGAGCCTTTCAAGGTATCTGAGTTTGATCCAGGACCACAGACTGAAGTTCAGAATCTTGTGTTCGTCACATGCCAAGGCAACTTCACTTTAGTAATGACATTCCCTACAATGCAAGGTCAACAGTGGAGATGATACCAGTGCAGGACCACAGGTCCTCAAATAATAATGTCTATGTTTGCATTCAACAAGACCTTAAGGGAAAAGCAATGGTCTGATGGTATTACTACTGGACTTTTTAATCCAGAAACCCAAGGAATGTTCTTGGACCCAGTCTGAATCCTCCCATAGCAGATGATGGAATGTGACTTCAATAAAAATCTGGAAACAAGAGTATAATGCTGACCATGAAACTACTGTCGATTGTCAGAAAACTAATCAGATTCACTAACGCCCTTAATGCCATCAAGGTTTGGCCTACTACAACTCCAGATCGACAGCAATGTAGTTGAAAAAAACATGGTCAAATTAGTTGCAGGCTTTCTTGTAGATTTCTTATAGTCATTATATATCAGATGCTTAAGATATTTTATTTTGAATGATTTTTTGGAACTTACATAATCCAAAGTAAAAATGCCATAAAAGAAACCACAAAGATGGAACAATTTTTTCAAACAGAGTTTGTGTGAGAGAGGCCTCCACATGTTTGTAGAGTTTCAATCTGTAGAAGGAATTTTTTAAATAATGTATGTTTGAAACTTAATACTTCAAAAAAATTTACATTAAAAAATTCGAAGAAGAAGTGATTGTTTTATATATGGAGCTTGTGTATAGGCCTGAACATGGACATTGTTATTACCCGGAGATTGAAAGCTGACAGTTGGAGAACTTGAGGAGGAGGCTTTTTTTTATTGTTTCAGCTTAAAAGTTTAATATTTTTAATCTTTTGCATGAATAATATTAAATCTTATGGTAAGGAAATGTAGTTTAGCTTTATACATAAGGTGCTATTGAGAGCTTCTTCCATTTAGGCTTAATGTCACTGAGGGTATTCAAGAGACAGACTGTGATAACAAGTAGATTTAGAGAAGTGATTACACAGCAGGATCAGATAGATAGATGGGTGACTGTCAGGAAAGGAAGAAGGTAGTTCAGAAATCTCCTGATTCCTCTATCAAACAGATATTCTGCTTTGGGTATTGTTGAAGAGGATGGTCTCTCAGAGGAAAATAAAAGTGGCGTCAAAATGGCACAAGAATGAGTCTTCTGTTAAGCAGGAGAAAGTGAGGTCTGCAGATGCTGGAGATCAAAGTTGAAACTTTATTGCTGGAACAGCACAGCAGGTCAGGCAGCATCCAGGGAACAGGAGATTCGATGTTTCGGGCACAGGCCCTTCTTCAGGAATGAAGAAGGGCCTGTGCCCGAAACGTCGAATCTCCTGTTCCCTGGATGCTGCCTGACCTGCTGTGCTGTTCCAGCAATAAAGTTTCTTCTGTTAAGCAACATTTAGAAGAATAATTGTTATTGGGCACTCTCCTGTCATGGGCACAGACAGGAGATTCTGCGGCAGTGAGCAGCAATCTAGCATAATATGTTGCTTTCTTGGTGCCAGGGTTAAAGACAGGTCAAAATGTTTGCAGCACATTTTGAAAGGGGAGAGTGTAAAGCCGGAAGTTGTTGTACACATTGGTAGGAACAATATTGTAAGAGAAAGGGTTAAGACTGTGCAGTGAAATTAAGAGGTTAAGTAGAAGGTTAAAAGACAGAACCTCGAAAGTAGTAATCTCTCATTTACACCCAGTGTCAAATTCTAATAAAAGAAAGAATAAAAAGGATAGGGCAGATAAATGAATGGCTGGTGATGCAATGTGCAAAAATGCGGATTCTTGAATCATTAGGATTTCCTCTGGGGTAGAAAAGACCTGTTCAAAGGGGATGTGTTTCACATGAACCTGAAAGGGACAAATATCCTTGAAGGATCATTTGCTGTTCTGTTTTGGAGCCTGTAAACTATTAGAGAGAGGTGGTGGTGGTGTTCCTAAGTAGCAGTGAAGATAGAAAGATGGTTCTGAATCAAAAAATGGCAAGAAAAGAAAGACTATAGCAAGTCAGAGAAGGAGGTATCTGAAGAATTAATCTGCATTTATTTCAATGCAAAGTATCTTATAAGTACGGCTGATGAACTCAGCATATGTCAGAACAAGGGACCGGGATGCCATAGCTATTACAGGAACTTGACTGAGGGAAAGATAGGACTGGCAGCTCGGTGCTCAGGTTTTAGATGCTAAAGGCAAGATAGAAAGGGAGGCAAGAGAGGAGGGTGAGTGGTGCTTTTCATTAAAGAAAACATTACTACTGTAATCAGAGAGGATACTTTTTAAGGGATCATCCAATGAAAATATATGGGTTGAAATAAGAAAGGTGTGGTCACCGTGATGCAATTGTACTATAGGCCCCCCAATAGTCAGAGGGAAATTGACAACCAAATATGTAGAGATCTCAGATATATGTAAGAATAATAGAGTTGTAATGGTGGGGGATTTTAATTTTCCAAACATTGACTGGGATTGCCAGAGTGTTAAAGGTTTGGATGATGAGGAATTTGTTAAATGTGTTCAAGAAAATTTCCTTTATCAATATACAAGTAGCTGGAACAGTGGCTCAGCGGTTAGCACTGCTGCCTCATGGTGCCATGGCCCTGGATTTGATTTCACCGTTGGGCAACTATGTATGTGGAGTTTGCACATTCGCCCCGTGTCTGCTTGGGTTTCCTTCAGATGCTCCAGATTCCTCCTACAGACTGGGGATGTGCAAGTTATGTGGATTAGCCATGGGAAATTCTGGGTTCCAGGGATCAACTCAGGGTGGAGGTTTCGGTCGGATGCTTTTCACAGAGTTGGTGTAGACTTCCACAATTTGGTGATTCTATGATTCTAAATGTTCCCACTAGAAAAGGAGTAGAGAATGTGGTACTGGAAAAGCACAGCAGGTCAGGCAGAATCTGAGGAGCAGGAGAATAGACGTTTCGAGCAGAAGCCCTTCATCAGGGATACTAGAAAAAGAGCAAAACTTTACCTTGTCTTGGGAAATAAGGCAAGGCAAGTGACTGAAATTTTAGTAAGGGAACACGTTGGGACTAGTGATCATAATTTTATTAATCTTTAAGTAGTTATGGGAAAGGATACGCCTTCCATAAAAGTTAAAGTTCTTAATTGGAGTAATGAGACAAGAACTTTCAAAAGGTGATTGAAGTGGACTGTTCACAGGTAAAGGAACGACTAACAATGGAAGGCTTTCAAACGTGTGATAACAGAAGTTCAGAGGCATTATGTTTCTGTTACAGTGAAAGGCAAGGCCATTAAGATTAGGGAACAATGGATGAATAAAGATATTGAGGTTCCAGTCAAGAATAAAAGAAAATAATTATATATTAGATGAAGACAACTGGGATCAAATGAATCTCTTGAAGATTACCAAGATTGTAGGGGCATTCTTAAAAGAGAAATCAGAAAGAAGAGATATGACTTAGCCTTGGCAGATAAGGTTAAGGATAATCCAAAGAGATTCTACAAGTACATTAAGAGAAAAAGATCAAAACAGAGAGAGAGAATAAGGCCCCTTAAAGATCAATGAGGTTCTCTTTTTGTTGAATCTCAGGAAAGGACAAAGATATTAAATAAATATTTCACATCAGTTTTTACTGTGAAGATAAATGGAGGCTATATATGGAGAATTCAGGAAAATTAATATTTATGTTTTAAAAACAGTTCATATTACAGAAGAGGAAGTGCTGGAGGTTTCAGAAAACATAACGGTGGATAAATGTCCAGGACCTGATTAAATGTAACTCAGGATGTTATGGGAAGTTAGGGAGGAAATTGTGGGGCTCCTAGCAGCAATATGTATATCATCTATAACCATGAATGAGGTGCCGGAGGACAGGAGGGCAGCTAATAGAGTCAAACAGCCCCTTCGGCCCAACCAGTCCATGCTGAACATAATCCCAAACTAAACTCGTTCCACTTGCCTACTCCTGGCACAAATCCCTCCAAATCTTTCCCATTCGTGTACTTCCAAATGTCTTATAAACTTTGCAATTATGTGTAGCTAGCTTTTATTTAGAGTTTTTGATTTAGTTCAGCAGCAGTGTGTGTGAGGAAAGGCTTCTGCGACAAGTCGTCGGGTACTCTCTCTCTCTATTTCAAGCCTGTAAGCCCTGGTTTGATTCATTATACTCTTTGTGCTAAGAGATGTGTTTATTGGGACTGTTGCAAGTACTTTTGGAACAGCATCATTAAGTCGGGATAGTCTGTTGGGTTTTTGGATAGGATAAGATATCTGGTATTCTATTTTCTGTTCTTTGTGTTTCATTCCATAATTTTGTAAAAATATTCTGTTTGTTTAAAACTTGGCAATCGGACCAGCTAATTCACTCCAGGAATCTCCACCATACACTTATGTAAAACAAATAGCAAAGTTACGTTATGGGCTACCTGCTTAAAAATGTTTGAGGGGTCGGGTCTGGTCCATAACAGATTGGGAGCTTGTCTGGGATTTAAATAGCGAGTGATAGGTTTTAGTGTCTTTCATTTTGGGTGTTTATTTGGTTGGTTTAGATGGTGTTCAGATAGCAATGGCTCTTTCAGTCACCAAGGAGGTTCTGGAGGTGGAAGAAATGACCTTGGGGATTTTACAAAAGCCAAATAAGACCAAGCCGTGGGAATTAGTAGACAAGCTGCAGTTGAAGTTACCTCCTAACATGAGGAAAGATGATGATTGCAGCAGTAGCTCAGCATTTAAATTTTCTGGAAACCCCATCAAGATCTATGGAGATAGCTCAACTTCAAGTGCAAATAAAGAAGCTTCAGTTAGAAGCAGAAATGAAAAAGTTTGAGTTACAAATAAAATCAGAAGAGAAAGGAAAAGAATGAAGGGCTTTAGCAGGAGAGAAAGAAAACAAATGAAGGGATTTAGCAGAAGAGAAAGAAAAAGAGAGTTTGAACTGCAGACAATGACATTTAGAAAGGAAAGTCAGCTTAAAAGGATGGAGATGAAGGCTGAAGTTAGGCTTAGTGAGGAAGAGAGTGAAGATGAGCAAGTCCCTGGTAGTCAAAAGCCTGGTGAGAAACTGTTTAAGTATGTTCAAGCATTGCCTAGATTTGATGAGATGGATGTGGAAGCCTTTTTCATCTCATTTGAAAAACTGGCTAAACAAATGCAGTGGCCAGACACCATGTAGGTTTTGTTGATCCAAACAAAATTTGTAGGTACAGCTTGTGAGGCATTCGCATCAATATCAGAGGAGGTATCTGGGGAGTATGAGGAGGTGAAAACAGCCATTTTAAATGCTATGAGCTTGTACCAGACACCTTTAGACAACGTTTCAGGAATCTAAGGAGGGTCCCTGGTCAAACTTATATTGAGTTTGAAAGGATCAAAGAGTAATTTCGATAGATGGAGAAGAGCTTTAAAAATAGAGCAAACTTATGACGCACTTAGAGACAATTATTTTGGAGGAGTTCAAAGATTCACTGCCTGACGCAGTGCAAACTCATGTGGAATAGCAAAGAGTTAAAACAGCAAGGTTAGCAGCTGAAGTGGCTGATGATTATGAGTTGGTCCGTAAAACACGGTTTGTCTTCCAGAATCAATTTCAGTCCATGAAGGAGAGAAGTTGGGGCAAAGAGAAATCCTCACGTGGAAATGGAAAGGTAGATCTCGGTGAAGATCATAAGGATAACTCACCACAGGGTGAAAAGGAAACCCTTAAAGGGACAAAGAAAGTAAAAAGCTCAGGTGTTTTCACTGCAATAAAGTAGGCCACATGAAATCACAGTGTTGGTGGGCTAGGAAAAAGCCAGATGTAGGAATTAAGGACAAGTCTGGGAGTTTTGTTGGAATGGTAACAAAAAGCACAATGGAAGCTAGAAAGCTGCATCAGAGTTTCCAAGCTGAGCAGAGGTTGGTTAAGGAGGAAGTGCCGAATCTGCTTAGAAAACATACCTGCAAAAGTAAAGTTTGTTCACATAGGCCAGGAGTAGCAGGTAAAGAGGTTACAATATTAAGAACACAGAATCCTCTCAGTCTGTAATGCTGAAGAATGAGGAGATATGTATTCTTGAAGGACTATTGCCAGAAAAGGTACTGGTAACAGGAATTCATGATGAGACAAAAAGCGCTCAATTACGTAAAGTGAGACTAGAGTCTCCAAAAAAGAGTGGAGAATTTGTGGTAGGAGTACTGGACAAACTCTCAGCTCCGGGAATACAATTTGCCCTTGTGAATGATATAGCTGATTCATGTGTAGGCATGCTACCTACTGTGGTTGAAAAGCCAGTGGAGACTCAGGCAACTGAATCAATGCAGGATTTTTATGCTGGAATCTTCCCCGATTGTGTGGTAATGAGGTCACAGATTCACCAATTGAAACAGGAGAGATCAAAGCGTATAGATAAGGAAGCTGAAGTGGCATTAACAGAGACTATGTTCGATCAGATAGTTGAAGCAAAACAGGAACAAATAGGTAATCATGCAAATATTTTTAATTCTGCAAAACTCATTGAGTTACAGCAGAAAAATGAAATTTTAAAGCAATTGCATCAAAAGGCATACACAAAGAAGGAATCTGAATGTATCCCTCTGTGTTATTACGTGAAAAATCATGTCTTAATGAGGAAATGGAGACCATTGCATATTCAAACAGATGAGAAATGGGCAGAAATTCATCAAATTGTCTTGTTAGTGGAGTATAGAAGAGAGGTGTTGTGAGTGGTGCATGAGCTACCACTTGGAGGTAATTTAGGAGTGAGGAAAACTCAGACTAAAATACAAAGACATTTCTACTGACCTGGACTGCACAAGGATATAGCTGAATTTTGCCAGATGTGTCATACATGTCAGGTAATTGGAAAACCACAGTGGTAATAAAAGCTGCACCTTTAATATCGATTCCAGCATTTGAGGAACCATTTACAAGAGTCTTAATTGATTGCGTGGGTCCCCTACCTCAAACAAAAAGTGGGAATTAGCATTTGTTAACAATAATGGATATATCGACTAGATTTCCAGAGGCCGTCCCATTATGCAATATCACAGCTAAAAGGCTTGTAGAGGAATTACTCAAATGTTTTACTAGATATGGACTACCCACAGAGATACAGTCAGATCAAGGGTCAAACTTCACATCCAAATTATTCAAGGGAGTTATGGACAGCTTAGGAATAAAACAATTCAAATCTACTACATAATATCCAGAAATGCAAGGAGCGCTAAAGACCATGTTGAGGGATTATAGTCAGGGTTATCCAGATGATTGGGATAAGGGAATTCCATTTGTGCTTTTTGCAATCAGAGATGCACCAAACGAATCGACCAAACTCAGTCAATTTGAATTAGTCTTTGGGTATGAAATGAGAGGAACATTAAAATTGATTAAGGGGAAGTTAGTAAGTCAGAATTCAGAGACCACGCACTTGGACTATGTGTGAAGTTTTAGTGAACAATTAAATAGAGCTGGGAGTTGGCTAGACAGCATTTAAAAATATCACAGCATGCAAGGAAATAGGAAGCAGACAAGAAATCAAAAGTTCACAATTTTGCTATTGGGGATAAGATATTAGTGTTACTTCCACTGATAGGTGAACCTTTAAAGGCAAGGTTTAGTGGACTTTATCAAGTCGAAAGGAAATTGAGTGAGGTGAAGATTTGGAGATGCCGGTGTTGGACTGGGGTGT
>NC_057716.1:6814032-6829295 GCF_004010195.1 Chiloscyllium plagiosum | reverse complement strand
AGGTTTAATTGGAAGCACAATAGCTTTTGGAGCGTCGCTCCTTCATCAGGTGGAGTGAGGTGAACTATTTGTTAGGGACTCCAGACAGGAGGAAATCTCACAGATTGTGTCATGCTCAAAAGGTATTTTGACAAGGAAGGAAAGCAGGAGGAGAAAGTGATAATGATACAAAACAGAGGGAAGAACCAAGTTCAGAGTTTTCTGAACTGGACATTCCTCAAAGTAAATTGGACAATGAGGAAGTTGTCAAAAATTGGGATAAATTATTGAATTACCTTCCTGAGAAAAGTCAAAATGACCTGATATGCGGAAATAAACTGGCAAGTATTAACCGAATTCTAAATGATGTAGATTTGGAGATGCTGTTCCAATTAAGCAACATTCTTATTGCCATAAACCTCTAAAGTTGGCACAGGTTCAGAAGGAGATTGAATGCATGCTCCAAGAGGACATAATCGAAGTGAGTTATAGTGACTGGAGCTTATCTATAGTAATGGCGCAAAAGCCAGATGGTACCCAACAGTTATTTGTGGACTATCGTAAAGTCAATGCAGTTACAAAGACTGATGTATATCCAATTCTGCAGTTGGAAGACTACATTGAAAAAGTGGGACAAGCAACTTACATTTCTAAGTTGGACTTACTCAGAGGCTACTGGCAGGTATCTTTGTAAAGACCAAATGCAATTTTGGCTTTCGTAATGCCAAATGGATTGGATCAGTTTAAAGCCATGCCATTTCATATGATAAACACTCCAGTCACAATAAGGTCATTGCCGGATTACCCAATCATGTGGTGTATATCAATGACCTGGTAATTTTTAGTCACTTACGGAAAGAACATTTACAACATTTATCGGACTTGTTTGATCGACTTCGGAAGGCAGGCTTGGTGATAAACCTAGCTAAAAGTGAATTTGCCAAAGCCCAAGTCACTTTCCTGGGCCATATTACTGGACATGGACAAATGGCCCAATGGCGAAAACAAACGTAATTGGAGAATTTCCCATACTATCGACAAAAAGAACAATACTATGGTTTCTGGGATTGAGTGGATTTTATCGAATGTTTGTGCTAAAGCTCCACTCACTGAATTGCTAAAAAAGGGCAAGACGTTTCAGTGGACAGCAGACTGACAGAAGGCATTTGACAGCTTGAAGACTGTGTTAACCACTGCCCAGGTATTAGCCACACCTGATTACGCAAAGGCTTTCAACGTGACTATCGATACGAGTGATGTGGGTGTCAGTGCTGTGCTCCTGAAGGAAAATGACGAGAAGATTTAAAGACTTATTGGGACTTCTCCAGGAAACTGAATGTTCATCAGCAGAAATATTTAACTGTTGAGAAAGAGACTTTGAGCTTAGTATTGGCATTATATTTCAGTGTTTATATTACCAGCGATGCATCTGAGACAATTGTATACACTGATTATAACCTGTTGAAATTTGTGGAGAAATTTATGGTCAAAAAATGCCAGCCTGTTTAAATGGAGCCTGTTGTTACAACCATTCAATTTGAAGATTGTGCATATGGCAGCTGGAGGCGACATGTTTGCCGATGCATTATCAAGACTTCAATGAGAGATGGAGGCGCTCGGTGGTGGGAGATCCACAGACTGAATCCAAATGTGGATGTGCATGCTTGCATGTTTATAGTCAATCAATGTATATGTGTTTTAGGGTACTAACCACTATTTTGGGGGTTTTTGAAAAATGAAGCCATCTTTGGATATTGATGGTTCATTTTTTTAAGGGGGGAGGTGACACAATGCTGGTCTTTTTACAAGGTTCCTATGCCCTTGAGTCTTTTTCCCACAGAGGGGTAGTTGGCCAGGCTCCAACCAGGTTGAAAGGTTTGTAAGGTTTACTGGGACCCTTCTTGTTTACCCCTAACAGATAATGCCTCCGACCTAAGGTTTTCATGTCTTAAGAAAATAGTACAATCAAAAGATAGTGACCAGCTAGCTGTGTAGCTAGCCTTCATTTAGATTAGAGTTTTTGATTCAATTCAGCAGCAGTGTGTGTGAAGAAAGGCTGCTCGGGCAAGTCCAGTCGGGTACTCTCTCTCTTTCTAACTTCAAGCCTGGTTTGTTTCATTTTTACTCTTTGTGCTAAAGGATGTGTTTATTAGGACTGTTGCAAGTATTTTCAGAACAGAATCATTAAGTCAGGATAGTCTGTTGGGTTTTTGGAAATGATAAGTTATCCGGTATTCTATTTTCAATTCTTTGTGTTTCATTCTGTAATTTTGTAAATAAATTCTGTTTGCTTAAAATTTAGCAGTCAGACCAACTAATTCACTCCTGGAATACCAACTACATACATAGCTAAAACAAATAGCAAAGTTACGGTCTGGGATACCTGCTTAAAAATGTTTTCGAGGTCAGACCTGGTCCATAACACAAGTTCCTCTCGAAGCCATTCACCATTCTGACTTGGAAACATATCACCAATACTTCAGTGTTGCTGGGTCAAAATCTTCTAATGACAGAGTATTTCATCATCTCCCTTGGCATTTAATGATGTACCATCAATGAATTCCCCATCATCAACATATTGGAGGTTACCACTGACCAGAAACCGGAGTACCACCAGCTACGTAAAATGTGTCTGCAACGTTAAGTCAGAGTCTTGGAATAATGCAGCACATTACTCCGTTTCCATCAGGAGTGTGATAGAATACTGGAAAAATGCACAAACACTCAACAAGTTGGCAGAAGAAAATTCAAGAAAAACCAGCTTTATCAGCAACCCATCCAGCACCGTAAACATTTAATTGTTCTTGGTGCAGAGTGGCAGCAGTATATACCATCTACAAACTACACTGAGCAAGTCGCCAAAGCTCCTTTGACAGCAGCTTCCAAACCTATGTTTGCTATTGAAGAACAAGGTCAACAGAAACATAGGAATATCGCAATATCACCACACCACACTCCCCCTTTACTTTGGGCTATATCACCATTCCTTCCACGTCAGTGGGCAAATGTCCTGGAATTCCCTCCCTAACATCACTATGTGTGTGTGTGTACTACATGTACTGCCACATTTAAAGAATTCAGTTCATCGCCATTTCAAGGGCAATTAGCGATAAGCAGTAAATGCTGGGTTTACCAGTGACACTTTATTCCCAAGAAAGAATAATACAGCGTCATGTACCAATAGCAGTTATCTAATTCCATCAGCAGATCTATAGGAGGTGATGTTGGAAGCATGTTTTTCAACTGGAAATCTGTGTCCAATGGAGTCCCACAAGCATCAGTATTGAGGCTTTGTTGTTTCTGGTTCATATAAATGAATTAAACTTAAGGGGGATGTCACGTTGAGGTTGTACAGATCATCAGTGAGGCCTCTTCCTCAGGTTCGCAGTTAATGCAAAATTGGAGTGTTGGTAGTGAGGTGTATAGCCTTAGATTAAAGGAGGATATATATGGGCTAGTCAGATGGGCTGATCAGTGACAAACAGAATTAAATCCAGATAAATTTGAGGGGATGAGTTTGGCAAGGACAAACTAGGCAAGGGAATATATGATGAAAATGAGGAGTCTGGGAAGCACCAAGGATTGGAGGGTGCTTGGTATGAATGTACACCAGTCCCTACAGGTATCAGGATAGGTAAGGAAAGTGGTTAAGAATTCACATGGCCTACTTGCATTTATTGGGGAGGTATTAAGGTTAAAAACTGGGAGATTATGTTAGAACTCCATAAAACATTGTTTAGGCCGAAGCTAGAATACTGTATGCAGTTCTGGAATCCATGTTATAGAAAGGATGTGATAGCATTTGAGAGGGTGCACAGGAGACCCACCAGGATGCAGAGAGATTGGACAGACTGGGGCTGTTTTCTTTAAAATAGAGGAAATTGAGAATTGAGATGTATAAAATTATGAGGGGCCTAGATACTGTTGACAGGAAGCAACTTTTCCCCTTGATGGAAGGCTCATTAACCAGGAACATAGATTTAAGACAAGAGGCAGAAGGCTTCGAGGAGATGTAAGGAAAACCTTTTCATTCTTAGAATGGTGGGAATCTGGAAGACATTGTCAGTAAGGATGGTAGAAGCAAAAACTTTCATTATATTAATAAGCATTTCGATATGCACTTGCAATGCCACTGCATACAATGCTGTGGGCCAAGTGCTGGAAAATGGGATTAGAATAGTTAGGTGATTGTTTTTGATTGTTGGGGACAATGGGCCAAAAGGCCTTATTCTACGCTATAGAATTCAATGACTAAACACATTGCATGTGCACCCACCAAATGACTATGTCTCAAAGTGCAACGGGGAGTAATCTTTAGTCAAGTGCCGGTTATGGGGGTGAGGGGTGGAGATGTGTTGGTTGGAGTTTGCTATCAGTTAAGGAGTCAAAGTACAGCTCATCAATGGTATTGGGTATTCAAAGTCCAGGGATTTGGGCATGGTCAGTGACTGCTTAGGGCAGTCAGATCAGGGGCTCCACCTCATTGCAGAGTGGTATTTGGGCCACAGCCATTCCTACTGGTCCTATGCAAACAAACAAACAGTCTGGGAATTCACAACACATTAGTTGGGAATCTACAGTGAGTCAACAGTCGGGACTGTCTATCGAAGTCATTCAGGTGGGTGGGTCATGCTCGGTCCTGGAGAGAGGGGAGTGAAAGTCATGGGGGAGTTATCAGGTGATACAGCTACAGAAGGGAAATGGAAGATTTCAATGATTGGGATTGGAGGCAACAACCTGAGTTACATAAGGGACAATGGTGAAGGGGGTGAAATTTTGTATATAAATGGGAAGAAATAGTGCATTGAGGTACATTGGCATACTACAGGAAGGGGCTTTATCGGCAGTTACCACCATTATAGATCCAACCTGCATGTCATGATAGTTGGCAAGTCTAAACTGCAAGGACATAATTCAGGGTAAAGGATGAGAGTTGCAGTCATAATTCCAGGTGTTGTGTGGGAACATGTGGGCATCAGTAGTGATGAGTTGTTCAACATAGTCACTTAATTCATAAATGCAAATTGCAAATCACTGCAATCAAACCAAGTGTGCCAAGTCTGTGCTGTGTTTTTGTCTCAACATGTGAACTCCACTTGTGAGCAATGGAAGGCCATTCAAGGGGCAAATACATCAAGCATGCACTTGCATAGTATAAACTTAAGTCATTGAAGTCACAGCATTGTGCATGTGAAATGCATGCAGTACACAAATGTGTTGGGTGCAAATGCTGGTCACAAGTAGTTTTGAGCATATCACTGGTCATTATAGATTGAAGACAGTCATCTCTGTGAAACATAAGTAATCACAGGTGACTTTCAAAGTGGCACCTGCAGACATAATGGTAACGCAAGATATCATCGGCTGGAAAAGGGCAGCTGAAAAAAAAGTGCATGGCTTACGGCAATTGAAGACTTTCCTGTATGTGATTGCCCATATGGATATCATGCTACACTACAGTAGGCATTGTGGAAAGAATAGCAGGGTCGTACGGCTGTAAAATGGCATGTGGCTAAGGACAAGTAAGCTATCTGGATTGGTACTTACAGAACGGAAGATATACAAATGTACAGTTATATGTCTAATTATTGAATTGAATTTATTGTCACATGTACCAAGGCACAGTGAAAAGCTTTGTCTTGCAAATAATACAGGCAGATCGCAGAGTTAAGTAGCATAGATAGTAAATAATAGGTAAACAGCGGCAAAAACAAAAACACAGGTACAGGTCAGCTATGTTATCTATGTGCCCTGAGAAGCATTATGGTTGCTGTCTTAATGTGGTTGACGAACCGCAACTCCAACTGCCAATGCTTGATTAGATGTGCTGCAGATGTTCAAAGATGGCATTGATCCTAGTGATCCCAAGAACCTCAGGGGTCTGTCCAAGGCTCAATCATCTTCAGTTGCTTATCAATTACTTTCACTCCATCACAAGGTCAGAAGTGGAGATGTTTGCTGGCGATTACACAATGTTCAACACCTTGTGTAAAAACCTAATTTGGATGTGAACTAATTCAGTCCATGTCCAAATGCAGCGACACCTAAACAATATCCAGGTTTTGACTGACAAATGGCAAGTAACTTATAGAATACACATGTGCCAGAAAATGACCATCTCCAACAAAAGAAAATCTAACCATTAGCCCATGACATTTAAAGCATTACCATCATTTAATTGCCCACTATCATCACCTTGGTGAATACCAGTAACCAGAAACCGAAGTGGGAACCAGCCATATTAATAATGTGGCAACAAGGGTAGGTCTGAAGCTAAAAATCCTACAGCAAGTAACTTACCTCCTTACTCCCCAAAACTTGTCCACCATGTACAAGGTACAGATCAGGAATATGATGGAATACTCCCCATTTGCCTGAACCAATATGGCTCCAACAACACTCAAGAACAAACTCTAATACAAAGCAGCTGGATTAACTGGCACTCCCACATCCATAAACATTCAAACCTTCCACCACCTAAACTCAGTTGCAGCAGTGTGTACCACTTACAAGATACACTAGGGGAATTCACCAGGGCTCCTTAGACAGCATCTTCCAAATCTACAACAACTACCATCTAGATGGGCAAGGACAGAAAATACACTGGACCCCACCACCTGCAGTTCCCCTTCAATGCAATCACTTTCCTTTTAAACATGCTGTTGTTCCTTCATTGTTGTTTGGTCAACACCTTGGAACTCCCTCCTTATCTGCATTGTGGGTGTACCAACACCAGCCAGGGATGGGAAATAAATGCTGATCCAGTCAGAGTCACCCCTTGCATGAATGATTTAAAAAAACAGCAGTGAGGAAAACATCCAATTATGATGAATGCAATAATCAGGCTAGCATCGGATGAGTGAGGCAGTATAAGGGAGTGGTGCATGTTTAATGAGGCAAGTTTGGAATGACAGCACAAGAAAACTCTCTCGGCCTCCTGAAAAGAAGCCCTTCATGAAACTCAACAAAATGACACAGCTGAATTCTAGGAATTCTAGTAATACCAGCCTATGGTTTAAGACGTTGTTGTTGATCTCCATTTTCCAATTTATGGGCATTGAAACCCAGAAGCTTATGTGTTCTAGGGGTGGATGGTTGAAATATTTGAGGTGCAGGCAACTTCCAGATAAGTGTGTTGAGCTACTGGCATTTAACAGATGTCCTAATACAACTCGATCTCTGCTGTCTATACCTGATGTATGGTTCCTTCTTTTTCTTAACCGAAACCTCAATTTCTCAAGTCATCGAGCATTCTCTACGCCTACCAGCATGCCTTTCATCCTAACAGGAATACAAAGTCTCTGGATTCTCGTTATCTCATTTTTGAAGGCTTCCCATATTCAAGCTGTCCTTTTATCTGTGAACATATACCCCCAATCAGCTTTTGAAAGATCTTGCCTAATACCGTCAAAAGTAGCCTTCCACCAATCTAGAACTTCAACTTTTAGATCTGGTCTATCTTTTCCATCACTATTTAAAACTAATAGAATTATGGACGCTGGCCCCAAAGTGCTCCCCCACCGACACCTCAGTCACCTATCCTGCCTTATTTCCCAAGAATAGGTCAAGGTTTGCACCATCTCTAGTACTTCCACATATTGAATCAGAAGATTTTCTTGTAAACACTTAACAAAGTCCTCTCCATCTAAACCCTTAACACAATGGGAGTCCCAGCCTATGTTTGGAAAGTTAAAATCCCCTACCATAACCACCCTATTATTCTTACAGATAACTGAGACCTCCTTATAAATTTGTTTCTCAATTTCCCTCTGACTATTAGGTTGTCTATAATACAATCCCAATAAGGTGATCATCCCTTTCTTATTTCTCAATTCCACCCAAATAACTTCCCTGGATGTATTCCCAGGAATATCCTCCCTAAGTACAACCGTAATGCTATCCCTTATCAAAAATGCCACTCCCCCTCCTCCTTGCCCCGCTTTTTATACTTCTCAAAGCATTTGCATCCTGGAACATTAAGCTGCCAGTCCTAACCATCCTTGAGCCACATCTCTGTAATTGTTATGATATCCCAGTCCCATGTTCTTAACTATGCCCTGAGTTCATCTGCTTTCCCGTTAGGCCTCTTGCATTGAAATAAATGCAGTTTAATTTCTCAGTCCTACCTTGTTCTCTGCTTTGTTCCTGCCTGCCCTGACTGTTGAGTCGCTCCTTTTCCCAACTGTATCAGTCTCAGGTTGATCTCTTTCTCCACTATTTCCTTGGGTTCCACTCCCCCATCTTACTAGTTTAAGTCCTCCCTGCAAAATCTGTGACCAGCAGTGTGCCACAAGGATCATTGCTGGGACCACACCTTTTTGTCATTTATTTTAATGATTTGGAGGTGAACATAGGAGGTATGGTTACTAAGTTTGCAGATGATACAAAAATTGGAGGTGTTCTGGACAGCGAGAAAGGTTACCTCAGAGTACAACAGGATCATGATCAGATGGGCCAATGGGCTGAAGACTGTCAGATGGAGTTTAATTTAGATAAATGTGAGGTGCTGCATTTTGGAAAGGCAAATCAGAGTAGGACTTATACACTTCATGGTAAGGTCCTGGGGAGTGTTGCTGAATGAAGAGACCTTGGACGGCACGTTCATAGTTCCTTGAAAATGGAGTCGCAGGTAGAAAGGAAAGTGAAGGAGGCGTTTGGTATGCTTTCCTTTATTAGAGAGAGTATTGAGTATAAGAGTTGGGAAGTCATGCTGCGGCTGCAGCTGCTGCTGTGAAGGATGTTGTGAAACTTGAAAGGGTTCAGAAAAGATTTACAAGGATGTTGCCAAGGCTGGAGGATTTAAAATACAGGGAGAGGCTGAATAGGCTGGGGCTATTTTCCCTGGAGTGTCAGAGGCTGAGGGATGACCTTATAGAAGCTTACAAAATTATGAAGGGCATGGATAGGGTAAATAGACAAGGTCTTTTCCCTGGGAGGGGTGAGTACAGAACTAGTGGGCACAGGTTTAGGGATGAGAAGGGAAAAATTTAAAAGGGACCAAAGGGGCAACATTTTCATGCAGAGGATGGTGCGCATATGGAATGAGCTGCCAGAGAAAGTGCTGGAGGCTTGTACAATTACAACATTTAAAAGGCATCAGGATGGGTATATGGATAGGAAGGGTTTCAAGGGATATGGGCAAAGTGCTGGCAAAAGGGACTAGATTCGGTTAGGATATCTGGTCGACATGATCGAATTGGACCGAAGGGTCTGTTTCTGTCCTGTTCATCTCTATGACTTTAATTCAGTAAATTTAGGGTGGATCCATATCCAGTCACCCTTAGGCCATTTGGCAATTAGCAAGGCCAATCTTGATGTTCTGCAGACACTGGAGGGTTGGGGGGATAGGAAAGAGATTGAACCTATTGGCCAGGACTATTCTTATGAGGTTCAAACAGTATCTAACTGACAAAATTTATATGATGTAATCTTTATGGTGAATTTCAACAATATCGTGAAATATGAACTCAATACTCAAGAGTCATGGAGTCATATAGCACAGAAACAGATGTTTTGATCTAACCAGTCTATGCTGACCATAATCCCAAACTCAACTAGTTCCATCTACCTGTGCTTGCCCCAACTCCCTCAAGCCATTTCTTATTCATGTACTATCTTAATGTATTTCAAACTGTAACTGTACTCGCATCCACCACTTTGTCTTGAAGTTCATTGCACACGTGAACCATTCTGTGAAAAAAAAATGCTCCTCATGTCTTTTTTAAATCTCTCTCCTCTCACCTTAATATAGTCTTGAAATCCCTCATTCTAGGGAAAAGACACCTGTCATTCAGTTTACCTTTACCCCTCATGATTTTATAAACCACTGTAAGGTTCACCCCTCAACATCCTTCACTCCAGCAGGACTTATACACTTAATGGTAAGGTCCTAATGAGTGTTGCTGAACAAAGAGACCTTGGAGTGCAGGTTCATAGCTCCTTGAAAGTGGAGTCACAGGTGGATAGGATAATGAAGAAGGCATTTGGTATGCTTTCCTTTATCAGCCAGAGTACTGAGTACAGGAGTTGGGAGGTCACGTTGCAGCTGTACAGGATATTGGTTAGACCACTGTTGGATTATGGTGTGCAATTCTGGTCTCCTTCCTACCGGAAAGATGTTGTGAAACTTGAAAGGATTCAGAAAAGATTTACAAGAATGTTGCCAGACTTGGAGGATTTGAGCAATAGGGAGAGGCCGAACAGGCTGGGGCTATTTTCCCTGCAGCTTCAGAGACGGAGGGGTGACATTATAGAGGTTTACAAAATTATAAGGGGCATGGGTAGGATAAAAAGACAAAGTATTTTCCTTGGGGTGGGGGAGTCCAGAACTAGAGGGCATAGGTTTAGGGTGAGAGGGGAAAGATATAAAAGGGACCTAAGGGGCAACTGTTTCACGCAGAAGATGGTACGTGTATGGAATGAGCTGCCAGAGGAAATGGTGGAGGCTGGTACAATTGCAACATTTAAGAGGCATTTGGATAGGTATATGAATAGGAAGGGTTTGGAGTGATATGGGCAGGGTGCTGGCAGGTGGGACTAGATTTGGTTGGGATATCTGGCCGGCAAGGACGAGTTGGACTGAAGGGTCTGTTTCCATGCTGTACATCTCTATGACTCGATGACTCAATCCTCATAACTCAAAGCCTCCCATTCCCGGCAATATTTCAGTAAATCTCTTCTGAACCCTCTCCAGCTTAATAATATCCTTCCAATAACAAGGTGACCAGAAGTGGACACGGTACTAAAGAAGAAGCCTCGCTGACGTCCTGTACAACCTCAACATGACATCCCAACTTTTGTACTCAAAGGTCTGAGCCTGCTAAATGTCTTCTCATTCACCCTATCTATGTGATGTAAACTTCAAAGAATTATGTATCTGAATCCCTAGGTCTCTGTTCTACAACACTACCCCCGGCCCTACTTTTAATTGTGTATGTCCTGCCTTTGTTCATTTTACCAAACTGCAATACCACACATTTATCCAAATGAAACTCCATCTGCCACTCTTCAGCCCATTGAACTAATTGACCAAGATCCCTTTGTAATTTTAGAAAACCTTCTTCACTGTCCATTATACCAATACCACCAATCTTGGTGTCACCTGCAAATGTAATAAATATTCGTTCTATATTGTCATCTAAATCATTTACATAAATGATAAGCAAAAGTGGACCCAGCGCTAATCCCTGTGGAACATTGCTGGTCACAGGCCTCCAGTCCAAAAACAACCCATCACTATAATTCTACGTCTCCTGCCAATAAACCAATTTTGCATCCAATTGGGAAACTCAGTGTTATACTTATACATTCCATATAATTATATACAATTGTGAAAAAATGTTCCTCATTTTGAATTTTCTTGCATTCAGCAAAGGTGGAGTTAAATTTCACTTCGTGCTTTTGTTACAGTCTTTGCTGTAACTTCAACAGGTTAGCTAATACTATTACTCACTTTTCTGCAAAAGCATTCATTTTATTGACAATACCACTAAAACAAATCCAAAAATATTTGTTAGGTTTTGATAAATTTAATGAAATTAACAGACATCTTGCAAATACAAATAAATACTTGAAAGCACACACAGCTTAAATGGAGAAAATACAAGGAAATTGCCTACAGAGCTTTCTTCTCTCTAATACACATGCAATTATTTTTCATTTCCTGAAAAAGGCTCAAAAAGAAAAATCAAATAAACTTATGCTTCAACTTTTCAAAAACATTTTAGTTTAAATGATCTGATATTTTTTTGAAAAAAATATAATTTGTCTTATCTCCAACAGAAAAAAAGTGCTGAAATTGGCTAGGTATCATTCTGGTTGTCGGTTTGCTCAATGAGCTGATGGGTTTGTTCTCAGACCTTTGATCACCATGCTAGGTAACATCATCAGTGAGCCTCTGGTGGAGCACTGGTGTCCTGTTCCGCTTACTATTTACGTGTCTTGGTTTGTTGTGATGGGTGATGTAACTTCTAGTTCTGTTTCTGACAGGTTAGTAAATAGGATCTATATGTTTGTTAATGGAGGTCCGGGCCTCTATGAATTCCCACACATGTCTTTGGTTGGCCCGTCCCAGGATGGATACATTGCCCCAGTCGAATTGGTGCCCCTCTTTGGCTGTGTATATGGATACTAGTGATAGTTGGTCATGTCTTTTGGTGGCTAGTTCATGCTTATGTACCCTGGTGTCCAGTTTCCTGCTGGTTTTTCCAATGTAATGTTTGTTGCAGTCCCTGCAGGGTATTTTGCACATAATGTTCATTCTGCTGGCTGTGGGTATGGGGTCCTGTAACTCCATCAGTAGTTGTTTTAGTGTAGTAGTAGGTTTATGGGCTTCTAAGATGCCTCGGGGTCAGAGTAGTCTGGCACTCATCTCTGAAATGCCTTTGGTATATCATTGGGTGACTAGTCTCTGTGTGTGTTCCTGATGAAGGGCTCTGGCCTGAAACGTCGATTCTCCTGCTCCTCGGATGCTGCCTGACCTGTTGCATTTTTCTAGCAACACACTCTTGACTCTGATCTCCAGCATCTCATATTCTCTACATGTGTGTGTGTGTTGTCTCTTCCTGTTTTGGTCCATTATGCAGGAATCAGTGGACCACGCTTATCGGATAACCATTGTTCCTGAATACATTGTATATGTGTTTCTCCTCGGCATCTTGTAGTTCCGGGGTGCTGCACTGTGTTTGTGGCTCATTTAAATAATGTCCACTTGCAGCTCTCTTTGTGGGTGTTGAGATGGTTGGTTCTGTAGTTGAGTATCTAGTCTGTGGTGTGGCTTTCCTGTAAACATTGTTCTGTAGTCCTCCATTGGCTTTTTGTTCTACCATGACATCAAGAAGAGGAGTTGGTTATTGTTCTCTTTCTCACTGGTGAACTTTATACCCTTGAGGATGTTGTTTCGGTGTTTGTGGTTTCTTCTAGTTTGTCGCATTTCGTGATAACAATGGTGTCATCCACATAGTGGACCCAAAGCTTAGGCTTGATTGTGGGAAGGGCTGTACATTCTAACCTCCGTATACCTGCTTCTGCTATAAGTCCTGATATTAGTGATCCCATTGGCATTTCGTTGACTTTTTTGTATATCTTGTCATTGAAGGAGAAGAGGCACAGGGTCCAGTAGTTTGAGAATGCTGTCCTTGCTGATGGAGTTGGTGCTGTTGGGTGTTTGTGCTCTTGGTTTGTCTAGCAGTGAGGCCAGTTTTTCTTTGGCAAGGGTGATGTTTATTGATGTGAATAGGGCCGTCATGTCGCAGGAGAACACGACCTTGTTGTCCTCTATCTTGGTGTCTTTGATGATATTAAGGAATTCCTGGGCAGACTGGCTAGAAGACTCTTGGTTGTGCCTTCTACAAGGTATTTAAGTTTTCATTGTCGTTCCTTTGCTAGCCTGTATGTCGGTGTGCCAGGAAGTGAGTCTATGGCTCTGAGGGGATCCCCTTGTTTGTGTAACTTTGGTAGTCTGTAGAATCGAGATGTGTGGGACTCTTCTGGTTTCATTCTTTGGAGATCTGTCTTATTAATTTCACCTGTCTTGTGCAGTTTCTTCAAGGATGCTGTAATGTGGTTTGCTAGTTGTGGAGTCAGGTCCATTGTCATCTCTTGATAGGTGCTAGTATCGGTTAGTAGTGTGTTTTCTTTTTCAATATACTGTGTCTTGTTCAGGATGACAGTCATGCACCCTTTCTCCACAGGCAGGTAAAACAATATTTCTGTCTTTTTTGAGTCCTTCTAGAGCTTTCTTTTCAAATGTGTCAAGGGTGTTCCCTTATTTCTTTCTGCTTGGTGTTCGTAATATTGTCTGTCTGATGGTCTGCTGGGTTTCTTCTGTTTGTCTGTTGTCTTTTAGGGTGGATTCTGGTACTGCCAGGAAGTCCTTTTTGTCCACATCCCTCTGGTTGTAGTACATCCCTCATACTAGGTCAGCTTTTTCAGTGTCTGTGAATGGTCGGTGAATGTGCAAATTCCACACGTCCAGTTGCCTGAATCGGGAATTGAACCCAGGTATCTGGCGCTGTGAGGCAACAGTGCTAGCCACCATGTCGCCACAATGGTGGGGAAGTTTCTGTACTTAAGACTATAAATCAGAAATAAACTCTCAAATCCAATATCCTTTAAAGGTGTGTCTTAATTATTATGTAATAACCACTCAAGTATTGTTTTTCTCATTGTTTCATGAGCAGTAAATATTGCTGATTAGTCCAGCATTTATTGCCTATTCTTAATTGTCATTCAGAAGGTGGTGGTGAGCTGTCTTCTTGAACAGATTACTCTATATGGTCTAGATACAGTGTCGTTGTGAAAGAATATTTCCAAGTCAGGACGGTAATGTTCCCATGCATCTGCTTCCCTTGTCTTTGCAAGTGGTACAGGTTGCAGGTTTGAAAGGTGTGGTTGAAGCAGCCTTGATAGGTTGCTGCAGCGTATCTTACAGCACATTGTTCCCATTGTGCGATAGCGGAGGAGAGAATAAATGTTTAAGTGGTGGATAGGGTGCCAATCAAGCAGGATGGTGGGGATGGGACAGTGTCAAGCTTCATGAATGCCTTTGGAGCCAAATTCATCAAAGCAAATGTAGAGTAATCCTTCACATGACTGCTTTATGGGTGGTGGGCAGGATTTGAGGAGTTCAGTGTTTATAGCTGGAAAATACCTTTGCAAGTATGCTAGTAATTAATTTTCTCACTGCAGAATTCCCATCCTCTGTCCTGCCACTGCATTTACATGGCTGTTCCAGTTCAGTTTCGGGTCAATAGTAAAACCTAAGATGTTGATAGCAGAGACCATGGTGCTAATGCCATTGAATATCAAGGAAAGATGATTAGAATATCTTGTGCAGGGGGTGGTTATTGTCTGGTACTTGTGTGTCATGAATGTTAATTGTCACATCAAAATGAAGCATAGATATGTATGGAGTTGCAAACCTTCAGATTTTAATTACCACATTAGATTTTAAAACAGTTAGAAGTATATTTTTCTTTCTCTTTTACCTCTGCAAGCGGGCATCACAGCCGCCGTGTATTTGCCACGGGACTATGCCTACATCAGGAAACTATAAGAATTCATTTTGGGTTTTAAACAGCAATTGCAGCTTTAAACCCACAGAACTCAGCAGCTGCCGGTCCGTCCACGTGACCGGGAGATAGGAGACAGAGGACAGATCAAATCCACACTAGACCAACACTACCCATGACTCATAGACCAAAACTCCGGAATTAATTAATATGGAAACCCATCTCCTAATCACATCAAGAGACTGACTGAAACACACCCATACCCATCGATAC
>NC_057716.1:6811278-6814019 GCF_004010195.1 Chiloscyllium plagiosum | reverse complement strand
CTATTTGCACCTACTCCAGTGATGATGGGGAACTATCATCCCATTCATCCTCAAATTCCACACATCCTGACAACTAAAAGTATATAATTTGTAGCAGCGCGCGGGAACAGGAGAGCAGCCGAGATTCGGACCTCGGTTGGTCTCCGCCGGCGTTACTGTAGCAATAAACGTTACCGATTGTTGAACCGAACTCTGGGCTTGGACTGATATCATTTCATCTGCGCTAACAATTGGGGGCTTCGTCCTGGTTAACGACGGCTGTTGGATCCCTGCGACGGCACTGGGTGAATATTTTTACTCTTTTACTTCTCGCGTAAAAGTCTCCCAGTGCCCCGCAAGGGACTTCACTGCCGGCTGTTATCTGAACCTGTGAACAGAGTGAGTCTGGCAGTCGTGTAACGGTAGAGTACTCTTTAAAAGTGTGTGTGTGCGTGTGAGTGATCCTTCGTGGGTGGGCGATTGGGGTCGCGGAACACTAGTAAAAGTGTGCGTGATTATTATTATTGTCGTTTATTATCAATGTGCTACTGTGACTGACGGACTACTTTGGACCGACGACTTTAGGTACGAGACCCCAACAGATTGACCCCCCCTGTTTAAAAACCGACCAAACAACCCTTCCTGGTTGACCTCTGCAGTGGGAGTTAAGGGACCCCATTATACGTTGAGCCCGGTTTTAGTGCCTGCCTTGCGTATGCGGTAGAGGCTGGGAGGTCTACGCGCGCGCGCTACAAGAAGGGAAGTCCTCCAAACCAGCCCGAGACGCGGGGCCTTTGGGCCAACCGGCGGTTATACGCTCTGCACATTGACCTCGCGGTCCCGAGGTATTGGCCTCTGTAGGATCAGGCGCGGTTAGGTCTGACTTCATGCTCCCCACCTTGCACTCGGGCCCCTGGTTCACGCCCAGTGTTTGTGGGGTACACACGGCCACTGAACGTCAGGCGGTGAGAGAGAGACTCACGGAAACCCGGGGTTGTGCGCTCAGGAATCGACACGCGCCCCATCTGTAACTATCCCCCCCCTGCCCAGGTTGACCCGCGGGGCTAGGGTTCAACTTACAGGGAGTGGGCTCCCCGACTGGGAGATTAATAAGCCAGTGCCAGCAACATCCCTTAGCACGCCTGCTAGCTTTACTTTAAATTAGCTTCTGTTAAGTTACATCCACTGCGCCCCTACCATGGGTGGGAGCGCGGCCGAAGACCTAGATTGGGGGCCAGAGGGTTCCCTTACCCGTTTTATAGCCGACAAGAATAAGAAACTTATTAAGACTATGCTTCATTTCAATCCTGATGAGTGCAAGCCAAAAAGCTTCAACCTCATGTCTCTTTTTAGACATGTTTTAAGTTCACTACTACCAAACAATTATTTTTACAAGATGGTTACATTTTGGGGCTGTCAGTAAATTAGGGTAACATAGAGGCAGGTTTGAATTTCACCGACAGAAAACTGGATTGTTAAGATTAAAGGTGTCCCTTAGTTGTTTTCGTGGGAAGGTATTCACACTTGTAGACAATGGTAGATTGTGTTAAAAGTGAATAGACTGTTAGTTTCCAAGTCTCAGGTATTGAGAATGCCAGACTATAATTTTTTTTTGCTTTAAATTAGTTACTTGAGTCCAATAGTTGGAAACTAAAGGTTAACTAATGAACATTTCTATCTGGCTGGATACAAGAAGACTCATATGATTCATGCTGCCATGGAGATTGACCTTGACAGAGGAAGGGTCTACAAAAAGCCATTTGTAGGACCTGGTTATTGGCTTTCCAAAAGATATCCCAGAAGTTCATAAGTTAATCTGCCAGAATCGAAGAGGAAGCCAAATAGCAAAGTTAACAAGAACAAATTTCTATGTTTACCTTGCGGGAATACAGATGGAACCTCATGCTCAAATTGGAAAGGCCAAATTTTTAAGGATTTAAAATGAGGCTGCAAGATTTGCTTAACTTGAGCTGGGGAGATAATGTCTAGGAAGCTGCTGGAAAGGAAGACTATTGGCAAAAATATGACAGAACAATTAGAATTTGAGCATGAATTCCACATTGACTAGACCCAAATACTCCATACAATGAAGGTGATGAAGGGTGATTTAATTGGATTGTTTAAGATAACTAAAAGAGTTGAAAGGGCAGACAGAGAGAAACGATTTCCTCTGGCAGGAGAATCAAGAGCAAGTAAAATTAAAGCCAGACAACAAAAGGATAATGTCAGGAATTATTTCTTCAAACCTTTCACTTTGTAAAAAGCCTTGGACGCTGCAGGTCAATTCAAAATGTTTAGACTCAGACCAGGGAATGCACTTCACCGGACGCGCAATGAAACTGGCCTGCCGCCTCCTAGGCATCAGACAGCGCTTCCACGTCCCGTTCCATCCCCAGAGCTCCGGGATGGTCGAGCGCATGAACCGGACCCTCAAAGCAGGGCAGGGCTGGGTGGACGTTCTGCCCTGCATACTGATGCGCTTAAGGGCCACCCCAGGCCGCTCCACTGGCCTCACTCCCTTCAAGCTCATGACGGGGAGGGCCATGCGACTACCAGAGAACGTCATGGTCGGGGTGGAAGACATGGCCCCCCCTGAGGGACAGGATGACGCGCTATATCAGGCAGCTGGACGCGTAGATGCGGGCCCTGAGACAAACTGCGCGCGACCAGCAGGACATTAGGGACCAGGAAAAACTGCAACCGCATCTGCCCGCCCAACCCCTTCCCGGCGTTGGGGACAAAGTCCTGGTCAGGGCCGCCCC
>NC_057716.1:6760276-6809044 GCF_004010195.1 Chiloscyllium plagiosum | reverse complement strand
AACAGCGGACTGCAGGTTCAACCGGACACAGGGCTGCACCCTTGAAATCGAACCCTCGGGCCCCCACTTCACTAGGGCGGGGTATGGTGGGGGGGGAACGATATTGTGTCTCCACTCTTGAAACCTCATTTTGGTATAATGAACTGCAGTGCCCAATTCCCCAGCACGAGTTCTGCTTCACCCCCAGCCGCCCAGTCACGGTTGGGCAAGCTCACATCTCAGAAGTCCGACAACGGAACCCCGAGTCCATACAAACTACTGATAAATTCAGGGACACCCTCAGGGAATATCAGGAGCCTGAACAAGCCCCCATCCCACTTTTGGCTGAGGTCTTACGGGAGCTTAGGACCCGGGTAGGACACTCAGTGAAATTGTATCACCAGTTGCAGTCGCATGTAAAGGACCTAGAGGAGGACACAGACACAGCTCTGCAGTCCCAGGGGTGGGCACAGAGGGTGTGGGATTGGGGCCTGAACGTAAACATCCATCCCTGGATCCGAATCATCTCGCACACCATTGTAGGCATACAGTTACTGCTGGCTTTGGCCTGGCTCCTGCTGGCGTGTCATTCATGCCGCCAGCACAAGAAACGAAAGGCCAGGAAGATCATGCTCCACGCCATCGACTCCTGGCGGGCGATCAGGCACCGTGAGCCCACAGGGCTCGAGTTAATGTGACCTTCTCCCGGGACTATCCAAAGGTCCCATGACTGCAGCAAGACGGCCGGCGGTATGTACCGGGGAGGAGCCGACTTTTAAAATATCGGCATCGGGGGGGTGGACATGTCCAACCCCTTGCCGAAAGGGGAGACTGCAAGCGGGCATCAGAGCCGCCCTGCTTTTGCCACGGGACTATGCCTACATCAGGGAACTATAAGAATTCATTTTGGGTTTTAAACAGCAATCGCAGCTTTAAACCCACAGAACTCAGCAGCTGCCGGTCTGCCCACGTGACCGGGAGATAGGAGACAGAGGACAGATCAAATCCACACTAGACCAACACTACCCATGACTCATAGACCACAACTCCGGAATTAATTAATATGGAAACCCATCTCCTAATCACATTAAGAGACTGACTGAAACACACCCATACCCATCGATACGGAACCACCCTGACACAAGGGACAGGCATCCACCAGACAGGAACGGACAGACCAATACACACCAACACCCCAAGGGAACAAAGGGGGTTGCTAGCCCCTGCCCTCACAGAGAGAGACAAGCAAATAATACCCGGACCCGTTTTACATAAACCAATTAGCACCCTATTGAGCGTGCCCTGCAACTCTCCTGGGACAGCAGAAACATACTATTTGCACCTACTCCAGTGATGATGGGGAACTATCATCCCATTCATCCTCAAATTCCACACATCCTGACAACTAAAAGTATATAATATGTAGCAGTGCGCGGGAACAGGAGAGCAGCCGAGATTCGGACCTCGGTTGGTCTCCGCCGGCGTTACTGTAGCAATAAACGTTACCGATTGTTGAACCGAACTCTGGGCTCGGACTGATATCATTTCATCCGCGCTAACACCTCCCTTTCTTAATACCATCTTTATTTCTTTTCCCTTTGCTTTATATAGAGATTTGATATTAATTCAATAGTCTAACTGATACTAATTGGTTCAGACACTCCATAGATATTTATGCTTCATTTTGATGTGGCTCATTATGATTCTTCAATCTAATTGACTAGGGAGGTATAACTTGTCCTGTTCATCCACATGCTTTGTTTGTTGTGCTGCATATTCAGGTGATTGAATGACATACTTCAATGCATAAATCCAATGTCCATTGCTATGAAGTTGGAGGTGTGTACTGTACCTTTAAGACAGAGTGAATGCTGTCCTGAACCAAGAGCTTACAGGTACCTGTGAATATGATTAGATGGCATTCCCAGAGTGTACTGGAAATTTGAAAATATGTAACATTTGGCTGTGAAATGGATGCCTGAATTGGTTGCTATTTTGACAATAATTTGAATTTAACCAATGAGTTTAACTTATGCCTCAGGATACTAAAACCCAATCGAGTTTTAATTTATTGTTTTGCTAACATTGATCCAATGAAATGATCCAATGTCCAGGAGGGTATAAAATACAGACCTCTTAAAAATTGGTCAGGGAGAGCAACTGCTATCGTGACAGAAACACTTTGAGATCTAACATCTTTGTCTCTGAGGAATTAAGAAACACTCTCTATCAAAGGTACCATTTCATATGAAACATACTTGCAGTAAAAAGATGGCCCAGGGAATTCAACAGCTGGAAGAATGAAGTCACAGAAGACGACAGCGGCTAAATTGTTTTTTGAGATTAAGTTGATGTAATTTTAGTAAGTGTTTTATTGGAACAACATACTGTTATAGACTTGGAGGCAGATTATAAGCAGTTTAGATAAAGGGGGTTTAGAATTGTAAATAGTTGGGTAATATTCACTTTGAGAGTTAAAAAAATGCCATTTTCTTTAAATAGTGGAATTTGTCACTCATATTTTAACAGATTAGGAGGCAAGGTGAACTTTTCTGGGTGTTTGGTTTAATTAACAGAGGGGTTCATCTCTGTGTCATAACACTATGGTTTGCATGCATGTGTCATGACTACAAGATCCATTCCATAATGTTGAGGCTTTTAAATATCAATCTAAATTTGTACTTTTTGTTTTGATTATAAAACGCTTAGCTCCAAAACCTTGGTCATGTTTGAATCTTATCATTTATATTATTTATGTGATGTTATGAAAATTTTGTTCAGTCTTTCCAGAAGATGACAATTAACATCTTTTAATACAAGTAATTTGATCAGTGGATTTATCTGCCTATGGCTGTTAAATGGTTTAACTAATTTTAATATCCAATTGTTATTCATTAGCTTAACTTTTGTCTCAGATTTCATTTAAAGCACAAAAAGTCTTTTTGATGTACAGGTACTTTCTCTTTGGAAAGTGCCAATTGCTTTTCTGTTCAATTGAAAATAATGAACATATGGCATGAATATTGAAGAATGTGACAGTACTTTTAAAAGCATAGAATTAAAAACAGAAACATAGCAAAAACTCAAATTTAAAAAATCTCAAATATCATTGCACAAAAACACTGCAATTGGATAAGTCCAAAAAGCAATCTCCAAACCCTGATCTGTCACCATAACCACCCATTTATCATCAGTTGCCAAAAGTCTTCCACATGACAACCTCATTTACAATTGTTTGCAGTTCTAAGTATGAACACAAACATTTTAATATCTTAATGAAAATAAAAGTAAACATAAGGAAATTAAATGAAGTTTAATTGCCTAATTATTAATTGCCACCTAATTGCCCAATTATTAATCTAGTTTCCTTAGTCAATAATTATAAGTGAACAAGCAATTAAGCAGGGCTTTAACTTAAGTATAACCAATTATTCTGGTACAATTTACATAACTTTAAAGAAAAGCTGAGGGATAGTCCAAAAGCAAAATATTACAGATTCTGTAAATCTGAAATACGAACAGAAAACGCTGGAAATACTCAGCAAGTTAGGCAGTACAGGAGACGTAACAGAGTTAATATTCAGGCCAATGATCTTCTGTCATCATTTGACAAAAAGTCATCAACCTGACAAATCAACTGTTGCCCTTTCTCCAGAGGCTATCTGATCCAATGAGAATTTTCAGTCTTATCTGCAGGACAGTCTGAGTTTTTACAAAATTCAACTAACGACAATTATAGAATACACATCAGCAGCATATTATGACTGAGGCCGGAGCTGTGCATTGTTTCCTTCACTCATTCCACTCTTCCACTGGTCATAACAATTTTTAAATTTAAATAAGTTGATGATATGGCCAATTATATAGGTCTCAGGCTGTGTCAGGTCCAATATTAAGAACAAGTTGGCCATGTTTCTTTGATAATCTACAAATAACTGGCTTATGAGCAAAAAATAAACTTACTCAAACAACGATCAAGATTATTGACAAACAGCTTACGTTATGCAAATGTATATCGACCCTTTTGAAGAAACAACACACACACCACTGAGGCGAAAGAAAAAAATGAAAACTCTGCACAGTGTTAACTTTGGCCAAGCAATAGACAATCTCACAAAAAGGGATGTCATAGATTGTTCCAAAGGGTATTCTGATGTAAAGGTTCTTCTGCACACACAGCTGGTATACTGGGAGTGCCTTCTTGAAGCAGGTCAAATTAGTTGAATTTCTTTTACTTCAGATGGTGGGTTAGATTCCAAGGAAACGTGTTCAGGAACCCTTCACATGTGAAAAAGTGACAACTTTCAGTGGGTTTTCAACTCACATATACTGCTATGGGAAGTTACAAGAAATGAACGGAGCAATAGGGTGTTACCTCTTAGGCAGGTCTCAAATTCTCTCTCACTAAATGCAATACAACTTATTCTACCCACAAACTGGGCCATCTAAACTCTACAGAAAATCTTCCAGGCTATTTGGTTCTGTTTAAGTGCCCTGCTCCTTACAGATGCAACTTTGTTGCTGTTGCACCCAGTGCCTTTTCTTTAGCAAAGTATCCTTTCTTTAAAAGTTCAAAATATATTTATATTAGTCCACATCATCATTTCAAGTAATATTTGGATCACATCTTTTTGTAAGAGCAAGAGCAAAGCAGTAGTCTTGAAAATCAGCGCAATTCACATCAATAAGACATTCATGCAGATTCATTATCATACAAGTAACAACAACACAATGCCATCAGTTGCTGACCAAACATTTGGACAAAATAGCTGTAATTGTGCAAATATCAATCACACAAAGCAATCTGCAGTGTTAGCATGTAGAATTGCACAGCTTAGTATCACTCAGTAAGAAAGTTTAAGGGAAGTCCTCAATTCATGATTTAAGTAAATTGCAAGAAAAGCATAATACTACAATTAGAAACATGAAACTCCTACAACTGTCTGAACAAGCAGGTTGATTTAAAAATATCTAAAATGTGAGAAACTTCTTAAGATTTAAAGACTATAAGAATAAACTACTCAAATAACTGGGTGAATTAGTTACAATCATTACAGTCCAGCAATCTAGCAAAGCCGATTAAAAAAATTGTAATTCAAGTTTTAAATGTAGGCCTTTGTGATATCATAGAATCATAGAATCTCTACCGTGTGCAAACAGGCCATTTTGGTCCAACAAGTCCACACTGACCCTACGAAGACTAACCCACTCAGACCCATTCCTCTACATTTACCCCTGACTAATGCACCTAACCTACACATGCATGAACACTATGGGCAATTTTGCATGGCCAATTCATCTAACCTGCACATTTTTGGATTGTGGGAGGAAACTGGAGCACCCAAAGGAAACTCACGCAGACATGGGGAGAATGTGCAAACCCCACACTGAGATATATTGTCACAGAAATGGCAAGGAGGTGTGCGTTCATTTTTATTCACAAAGCAGGTAGGTTTAACACTGTAACACAAAGTGAAAACTTTGTAACAAGAAATAAAGAAGTCTGGATTTTGCTGTCCATTAATTAAGACAGACCACATTCCACTGAATCAAACACTGCCGCCCATAATAATTGACTTTCATTTCACTTTTCCTGAGCTTAATTTAATTCTGATGCCAATTAAAGGAGTTAGACAGCTTTCAGGCTCAGACTAAACAAAAAATCATATTGGAGAAAGAAAGCAAACAAAGGCATAATAAGCAGTTTTTAATCAATTACCTTTTCACAAGATTAAAATAAAAATTGAGACAAATGCTTGAGATTATGAAAGAAGTTAAAATATCAGAAACAAACTTTTAAAAAATAACATGTCCTTTGAGGCCAGAGAAGTTGTTCAATTCTAATTATAGTACAGCACGTAATGAAAACCCCATTTGTATTTTATAATGTGTAAACTTTCAAGTGATTCTAGAATGATACAAATAATGTAAATCCTGGAAGTTCATAACAAACCATTGATTTCTAATTGATTTTCATCTGTAGGTATTCAAAGACACTTCCAATGGGGAATCAGACACTAAACTCTGAAGTTCTATGTTTAACTGTATGGGCAAAATGCCAATGCTTACTGTCCATTTTACCATCATAAAACTGCATAATCCAGACCAGAGTTGTGTCCCCATTTCTGGCAGGGTTATGCTGGTAGTGGGTGGGTAATGACACTCTGCTGCTGAGTGGAATTGTTATCTTAGCGTCACAGTGACATAAAAGCTTCTTTTCTTACAGTTTACCCTAACATTCTTCTCCTCCATCTTCCCCAATTCAGACTGGCATTCTTTTCTCCTGTGGCCATTTTGATATATGTTGTTAGTAGGGTGAAAACAAGTATAGCTGGGTTTGTAGTCTCCCTGTTAATTGTAATATTTGAAATTAAGTGTGTAATTGATTCGATGATTATACGTACGTATGAGAGAGTTGTAGCACAATGGTAGTAATGCTATTTTTGAGCCAGAAGGGTTAGGGGTCAAGTCCCACCTACTCCAGAGGTGTGCCATAACACATCTGTACAAGTTGATAAACAAATATCCATGTTCATATGAGCTTTAAAAGTGCAATTTTTCTACAATGTCATGATTACCATGTTTGCTTCACATACAAAAGGTCTCTAGTTTGAAACCAGGTAGAACGAGTTAGAACAATACTGCCCATACCTTCACTGTTGATGGGTTAAAGTCCTGGAATTCCCTTCCTAACAGCACTATCCTTCCCTCCAACCCAAGATCTGTAAGGGTTTATAAAAGGCAGCTCTTCACTGTCTTCTCCAAGGTAAATACATCAGTCAATACATTATAGTCTAACCCGCAACACCCATATCACGTGAACTAATTTTTTAAAAACACCACCTACCTCAAGGTGCATGATAACATGTCCGAACAGGCTGACCACAAATAATTTTCAACTGTAAATGAGTGGAGTCTTGGGCATAGTAGTATTATCACTACCTCTGGGTCAGAAGCTCTGGGTTCAAATCTCAACTCAGGATTTGATGGACTTTTTTGAGGAAAAATTCTCAGGATTTGATGGCCATAGAAGGTGTCTTAAAATGGCCGAACAGATTTATTATCAATCTGCAAACCCTTCCAAAATACTTATGACCGATGTTAAGTGTGGAAGAGTTTCCTACTTGGCTAGTACTGCGTAGTAGCTGCAGTGTAACAGCCTAACTGTGTTAAAATACTTCACACACGGGCTCTGCCATGAGCAGTGTCCTCCTAATCTCAAGCCGTTCCCCCACAACCAGGGAGAAATTGCACTGAAGGAGGTTCTATGTCTCAGATCGATCATTAAGAAAGGCTGCCTGCCGTTGCTTTAAAAAAAAAAGACATTTCTTGACATAAGAGTGAATAGCACATATATATGTAATTTTAAATTCTATATGTAAATCCATTCCAAGTAAAGACAAGCTCTGGTCACTTCCTTCAGTGAGCTAACAGACATGTAACATGTGCTCCCCTAATTTCCTGTTCTCATATTCAGACTGTCATTGACCTCTTCTAGTTCACTCTTCTATTCTCCATTCCAATTAAAATGAAACTTGCCCTTCACTCATACATGCTCACAAGATTCCTCCCTATTGCTGCTGCCACTGTCCCTGGAGATAGAACTCAGGTGCATAGTGAATGGGAATGTGAAATGAGGGAATTGCTAATTTCTCAAAACTATCCCCAGGAACTTTCATTTACATTGGGATATTGAAAATGCTCTTACAAAAAGTTATAACTACAGTAGATGTATATAAAACACTGCAATTGAACACATATTCACTTTGGCTTGTATTAAATTGTTCAAATTGAATCATAGAATCATAGAGACGTATAGCACGGGAACAGACCCTTTGGTCGAACTCGTCCATGCCAAGCAGACATACCAACCCAATCTAGTCCCACCTGCCAGCATCTGACCCATATCACTTCGAATCTCTCCTATTCATATACCCATCCAGATGCCTTTTAAATGTTGCAATTGTACCAGCCTCCACCACTTCCTTGGCCAGCTCATTCCATACACATACCACCCTCTGTGTGAAAAAGTTGCCCCTTAGGTCTCTTTCCCCTCTCACCCTAAACCTATGCTCTCTAGTTCTGGACTCCCCCACCCTAAGGAAAAGACTTTGTCTATTTACCCTATCCATGCCTCTCATAATTTTGTAAACTTCTATAAGGTTACCCCTCAGCCTCCGATGCTCCAGGCAAAACAGCCCTAGCCTATTCAACCACTCCCTATAACTCAAATCCTCCAATCCTGGCAACATCCGTGTAATCTTTTCTGAATCCTTTCAAGTTTCACAACATCTTTCTGATAGGAAGGAGACCAGAACTGTATGCAATATTCCAACAGTGGCCTAACCAATGGTCTGTACAGCCGCAACATGACCTCCCAAATCCTGTACTCAATGCTCTGACTAATAAAGGAAAGCATACCAAATGCCTTCTTCACTATACTATCTACCTGTGACTCCACTTACAAGAAGCTATGGACCTGCACTCCAAGGTCTCTTTGTTCAGCAACACTCCCTAGGACCTTACCATTAAGTATATAAGTCCTGCTAAGATTTGCTTTCCCAAAATGCACCACCTCACATTTATCTAAATTAAACTCCATCTGCCACTTCTCAGCCCATTGGCCCATCTGATCAACATCCCGTTGTAATCTGAGATAATCTTCTTCGCTGTCCACTGCACCTCCAATTTTGGTGTCATCTGCAAATTTAATAAGTATACCTCTTTTGCTAAAATCCAAATCATTTATATAAATGGTGAAAAGTAGTGGACTCAGCATCGATCCTTGTGGCACTCGACTGGTCACAGGCCTCCAGTCTGAAAAACAAACCTCCACCACCCCCCTCTGTCTTCTACCTTTCAGCCAGTTCTGTATCCAAATGGCGAGCTCTCCCTGTATTCCATGACATCGAACTTTGCTAACCAGTCTCCAATGGGGAACCTTGTCAAATACCTTACTGAAATCCATATGAATCACATCCACCGTTCTGCCCTCATCCTCTTTGTTACTTCTTCAAAAACTCAATCAAGTTTGTGAGACATGATTTCCCACGCACAAAGCCATGTTGACTATCCCTAATCAGTCCTTGCCTTTCCAAATAATGTACATCCTGTCCCTCAGGATTCCCTCCAACAACTTGCCCACCACCGACATCAGGCTCAGTGGTCTATAGTTCTCTGGCTTGTCCTTACCACCTTTCTTAAACAATGGCACCACGTTAGCCAACCTCCAGTATTCTGGCACGTCACCTGTGACTATCGATGATACAAATATCTCAGTAAGAAGCCCAGCAATCACTTCCCTAGCTTCCCACAGAGTTCTAGGGTACACCTGATTGTATGTAAGAAAGCTGAGCAATTGCCATAAATGTACAATTTGACCAAGACTGTAGAAATGACATACCATTTTCAGACCAATATTAGATTTTCTACAGGCACCTAACTATTTTTAATCTAAAATCAAACTTTTATTCAACAATATATGCCTGTATCAAACACATAAAACACTGGAGAAACGTATCAGGTCTGGCAGCATCAGTGGAGAGAGTAACAATTCAAGTCTGGTATATGACTTCTTCAGTGCTATTCATACCAAATTCAAAATGTTAACTCTCTTTCTCTCTGCCAGATCTGCTGAGTTTCTCCAGCATTCTCTGCATTTGAACCAGATTTCCAGCATCCAGAGTATTTTGCTTTTATTGGACATACTAATGCCATACTAATGCTAAAATAGTAAAACATTCCAAGGCCTTTCAGAGGAATTATAAAACAAGGTACAATACTGAGCCACAGGAACAGATATTAAGCTAGATGACCCAACAGCTGTATGAGAAATAGATTTGCAGATGTGTGTTAAAGGAGAAAAGTGTATAAAGGGAGAAGAAATTCTGAAGTTTAAAGCCTATGCAGCTGAAGACAAGGCTAGAACATGTTCTGTACTCTTCAATGTTCTATGGAGGAATTTAGAGTTACACAGTCTTAGAGAAGTACAGCACGTAAATAGATCCTTTGGTCCAACTCGTCCATGCCAACCAGATATCCTGACCTAATCTAGTCCCATTTGGCCCATATCCCTCTAAACCCTTCCTATTCATATACCCATCCAGATGCCTTTTAAATGTTGCAATTGTACCAACTTCCTCTAGCAGCTCATTCCATACATGCACCATCCTCTGTGTGAAAACATTGCCCCTGAGATCCCTTTTAAATTTTTTCCCCTCACCCCAAACCTATGTCCACTAGTTCTGGACTCTCCCAGCCCAGGGAAAAGAGCTTCACTATTTACCATCTCCATGCCCCTCATGATTTTATAAACCTCTATAAGGTAATCCATCAGCCTCCGACACTCAAAACAGCCCCAGCCTATTCTGACTGCCCATAGCTCAAATCCTCAAACTCTGGCAACATCCTTGTAAATCTTTTCTAAAGCCTTTCAAGTTTCTCAACAACCTTTCAATGGGAGGGAGACCACAATTGCATGGAATATTCCAAAATTGATCTAACCAATGTTCTGGACAGCTGCAACATGATCTCTCAACTCCAATACTCAACGCTCTGTCCAATAATGGGAAGCATACCAAATACCTTCTTCACTATCCTATTTACCTATGACTCTACTTACAAGGTACTATGAACCTGCACTCCAAAGTCTCTTTGTTCAGCAACACACCCCAAAACCTGACCATTAAGTGTATAAATCCTGCTCTGATTTGCCTTTCCAAAATGCAGCACCTCACATTTCTCTAAAGTGGGACCCAGGGAAATAGTGAGGAAACAAATCAATCTGAGACTGGTCGAGTTGAGAAAAGCCATGTTGACTATCCCTAACCCGTCCTTGCCTTTCCAAATACATGTAAATCCTGTCCCTCAAGATGCCCTCCAACAACATGCCCACCACTGATGTTAGGCTCACCAGTCCATATTTTCATGGCTTTTCTTTACCACCTTTCTTAAATAGTGGCACCACGTTAGCCAACCTCCAGTCTTCCGGCACCTCACCTGTGACTATTGATGATTCAAATATCTCAGCAAGGGGACCAGCAATCCCTTCCCTCGCTTTCTACAGAGTTCTAGGGTACACCTGATCAGGTCCTGGGGATTTATCCATCTTTACGCATTTTGAGACATCCAGCACCTCCTCCTTAGTAATATGGACATTTTTCTAGATGTCACCCTCTATTTCTCCCACATTCTATATCTTCTATGTCCTTCTCCGCAGTAAACACTGATGCAAAATACTCATTTAGTATCTCCCCCAACTCCTGCAGTTCCACACTGTGTGGGCGGCATGGTGGCACAGTGGCACAGTGGTTAGCACTGCTGCCTCACAGCACCAGAGACCCGGATTCAATTCCCATCTCAGGCGACTGTCTGTGTGGAGTTTGTACATTCTCCCCGTGTCTGCGTGGGTTTCCTCCCACAGGCCAAAAATGTGCAGGTTATGTGAATTGGCCATGCTAAATTGCCTGTAGTGTTAGGTGTAGGGGAATGGATCTGGGTGGGTTGCGCTTCGGCGGGTCAATGTGGACTTGTTGGGCCGAAGGGCTGTTTCCACACTGTAAGTAATCTAATCTAATCATATCTTTGAGGGGCCTGATTCTCTTCGTAGATAACCTTTTGTCCTAATATATTTATAAAATCCCTTTGGATTCTCCTTTTTTGCCAAAGTTATCTCATGTCCTCTCTTGCTCTTCTGATTTCCCTCGTAAGTATACTCCTACTGCCTTTATACTCTAAGGATTCACTTGATCTATCCTGTCTATACCTGACATATGCTTCGTTTTTCTTAACCAAAACCTCAATTTCTCTAGTCATCCAGCAGTGTCTACACCTACCAGCCTTGCCTTTCACCTTAACAGGAACATACTGTCTCTCGACTCTCGTTATCCCATTTTTGAAGACTTCCCATTTTCCAGCCGTCCCTTTACCTGCGAGCATCCACACCCAATCAACTTTTGAAAGTTCTTGCCGAATCCTGTCAAAATTGGCCTTTCTCCAATTTTGAAGTTCAACTTTTAGATGTCGTCTATCTTTTTCCATCATTATTTCAAAACTAATAGAATTATGGTCACTGGCCCCAAAGTGCTCCCCAATTGATCCCTCGGTCATCTGCCCTGTCTTATTTCCCAAGAGTAGGTCAGGTTTTGCAGCTGCTCTTGCCGGAACATCCGCATACTGAATCAGAAGATTTTCTTGTAAACGCTTAACAATTTCTCTCCATCTAAACCCTTAACACTATGGCAATCCCAGTCTATCTTTGGAAAGTTAAAATCCCCTACCATAACCACCCTATTATTCTTACAGATAACTGAGATCTCCTTACAAATTTGTTTTTCAATTTCCCTCTGACTATTAGGGAGTCTATAATACAATTCCAATAAGATAATCATCCCTTTCTTATTTCTCAGTTCCAACCAAATAACTTCCCTGGATGTATTCCCAGGAATATCCTAAGTAAAGCCGTAATATTATCCCTTAGCCAACCTCTCCTCTCTTGCCCCTCTTTCTATAACATTTGCACCCTGGAACATTAAGTTTCCAGTCCTGTCCCGCCCCCTGAGCCACATCTGTACTTGATGATATCCCAGTCCAATGTTCCTAACTATGCCCTGAGTTCATCTGCCTTTCCTATTAGGCCTCTTGCACTGAAATAAATGCAGTTTAATTTATCAGTCCTGCCTTGTTCCCTGGTTTGTTCTTGCCTGCCCTGACTGTTTGACTTGCTCCTTTTCCCAACTGTACTAGTCTCAGACTGATCTCTTTCCTCACTATCTCCCTGGGTCCCAGCCAACACGGCACCCCCCCCCCCCCCCCCCCCCCCCCCCCACCACCACCTTACTAGCTTAAATCCTCCTAAGCAGCTCTTGTACATCACCTTGCCAATATATTAAATCCATTCCAAATCAGGTGCAATCTAATCTGATTTGAAACCACAGATTTTAAAATCAAGGAGCTGCTTAGCTGAGTGACAAACTAAGCCTGTGATTCCAAAGATGATGAGTAAACAAGATTCAATGCAAGGTAGGATACAGGAAACAGAGTTTTGAATGAACTCAAGTTTGCAAAATATTTTGAAAGTGTTTCCTCCAGACTTAATAAGTTACCCAATAAAACATTCTCTCATTGGTGTGGCCAACTGCCTACTTCTCCTTCCCTTGGCTCCTTTGCATTTGGAATGACAAAGCACCATCCGCTTCACCTAAACAATATGTGTTTACCAAGTAAAAAATGTCAAGGATTTTATTGAAGAACAATTGAACATATGGCAGCGGTTTACAAATATAGAGGAGTCAGAGATTGTTTTTTGAGAAAGTATGTTCATCATTGAATCATGTTAGCTAACATGTGAGCAACAGAAAAGAAGCTTTGTGATTAGCAGTTTAATTGGAATCGGAGGAAGAGAACTTGATGTCATGGATAAAGGAGCTCAAAGAGGGAATCTAGGATACAGGAGAGAAAGTACAGAAAGGTATAAAATCAAGGATAGAGTACATAAATCTTAGAGGAAATTCAGCTCAGTGGGGTAGTAAAATAGAGGAAATTGGCAGAGTAGGTTTAGATTAGAAGTGTGGAGTGTGGAAACAGGCCCTTCTGCCCAACATGTCCACACCGACTCTCCGAAGAGCAACCCATCTAGACCCATTATCAGTGATCAAATGCTCTCAATCTTGTGACAAACAAATTTGTGAGCTCTGCATACATGTTGCCAGAGATGAAGGTGGAGGTAAAAGGAGGGATGGGATTATGAAGATAGAGAAAAGACGCCTCTACGGTAAATCTGGTTGAGTAAGCAGATATCACAGTTGAGTGCAGAAAAGTACTTCATTTAGTCCAATCAGATCCAATTGCAATAACTATCCAATTGTCCATCAAATTTGCCCAAGCCTGTGCTCTTGTACATAAGACAGAAGAGGTGAGGGCAAGAGATAGTGGAACTGAGGGAGAGTTGGGGCTGATCATGGTTGGAGGGTGCAAAACAAATGTTGATTGGGAGTTCCAAAAGCAAATGAGATTGGGGATTTTGAGGAGTAGAAGGCACACCTGGCATGGGTTGGCAGTGTTTGTGATTTAAAAAAAAATAGTTCGAGCAATTTCAATAACCACTAGTTGGCATAACTCTAAGTGTTATCATTGTAACATTATGTCATGATCCAAATCAGGCAATGTTTTGAGTGGCACATGAACTGTTAATTTACTTAACTCATTTATTTTATTTTTAGCTTTTTTTTCAATTTATAAACAATCAGCAGCAAAGTTTTATTTTTAAACAAGGTGAAGGTTAGTTTATTGTGGAATTATTGTTGAATGTCACAAAGTAAAAAATGATACAATTATTGCCATCATTATAGATACAAAGGTTAATGGCAGATATGAATATAAGATCAGCCTGTTATCATTACAAGCCTCTTCCTTGATTGAAGATTTTACTTTCTGAGGTGAAGTGATTGTAAACTTATATGATGATTCATCAGCTGAATGGATGCTTTCATCAAACAGCTGAAAGTAACTTTGATAGATGGACTCAGGTAGGTACAGCAGGTTTTGGGAGAGAGAGCAAGATAGATGTTTCCTATTCCTTATTAGTTCTGCAGTTATGGCACTGAGACATTGATTGGACTACTTCAGCAAAACTGGTAAAATTCTGAACCTTCTTTGAGGATTGTTTTGGACAACAACTCTCTTTCTGGGGACATCTGTCAGATTCTTTCTTTTAATAACTATTCTTTACTTATTCTGAATAACGTCCCCTATTTAATAATGAAAATTGATTCTTATATATGAATTAGATCTAAATAATTCTGTATTTTGGATAAAAGCAAGGTGATGTTTCAGTTCTATGATGTATAAGTTTCACATTTACCAAAGGAACCTGGAAAAAACCTTCATTTGCACAGACAATTCATAGTAGTAACACAGAAGCAAGGACATCAGATCAAATTTGGATACACCTTCATTTTGTTTTCCATAAATGGTGATCCTCCATAACAGTGAAGAGTGCCAAACAATTTCAGAATCTTGCTGGCCAGCAAGCTGTGTTTAATTTAAAATATTCCACACTGCCCCCTGGTCTACATACAATCCATCTTTTTGTATACAATTATTGTGTTATGAGGCATTACATTTTGGCTGAAGTACATGATGAAGTCATCAATGGGTATGAATAATACTGACAGCATTTGAAAAAATATAAAAGTTCCCTAAATTGGCCTACGACTTTTTTTTTCTCTGTTGTTTTGGACCTTCCCTGGGAATGATGTGACTGCAAGACAGAAGAGTAAGGTTGACTTAGCACCTAGATAACACCACATCAGGATAGGACAGGTTTTTTAGGCTAGCTGTACTTTTCCTGTATTTTTTCACGTGATCATAATTTAGGATTGTGGCAGTAAGTTGCTGTGAGGTTTGTGCTTTAACTGCAAGCTATGATTTCCATACTAACATTATGTGAACCAAAGCAGTTGCAGCAGTAGTCGCCAAAGTCCAGACAACAATATGCTTGACCTTTCATTAAACAGAGACGACTGATGGTGAATTTAACCTGAGGTCACCATGCCTCAGAAGAGGAATGAGGCCAAGAAGACAGGACCTTTATGAGGACCACAGCCAGGGTGAGAATTGAACAACCACTGTCCAACCAAATGAGCTAACCGATTCCCAAACCAAAATACAGACGACACAAAGAACATATTCTGTAGGCTGTAATTCACAGATGTAATTCTGTGCAACAATTTACTACAAAATTACAACAGCTGAAATTCAGTATCTGTTTACAGTGTTTTCAAATTATAATTAAAGGTACAATAAAGCAGAACAAAGCCCATTTATTTTTGGCATAAATGACGTTTGGTTGTTCGGGACAAGAGCATTATATTGAAAATTAAGTCACAATTTGACCATGAACAGATACATCACTTCAGCACACAGAATGGAATTACTGAACTTACACAAATATTAGCACAAGAGGTCACAAGTTAGCCAGATGTACCTGCATCAGTGACAGGTTTACATAGTAGCAACTATTCTCATACATTTTCCCATATTTTGCCTCAAGAAGTCTAATTTCCTTTTAGAGGTGATAATGCATTCGACACCCTCACCTCCGCAGAGATCTTTCTTTTCTTTACCTTCCCTTTATGCCTCAAATACCATTTCCAAAGTTACCTCCTGCTTTCTGACCATTATTAATCAGTTAATCATTTCCAAAGCATTTGGAGAATTCTATTAACTTTTCCTTAGCCTGGATACATATCACACTGAAAGCCATGAAAAGGATAAATGAGTTGCTGTATGTGCATGCCAAGCATTTAAGCAAGCATATTTCACAATCCCAACTTTATTTCAAACTTTTTTCAGCAGATAATAATGCCACTATGGTCTGCTGGTGATGTGTCTTCACAGGTGTCAATTTCACGTTCGGGTAAATTTTAGATATCCCACTCCAAGTTTAGTCAATCTCAAAGGAAGTTCAAATCAGATGTGGAAATACAGCAATTAAATGCAGGAACAGAGACTTGGGATGGAAAGTGTGAGTATATAGTGAGATTAAAAAAGAACATCAGAATCTCAACATAATCCTTTCTCAGAAGGCAGAGTAATTTTTTTTCGCCTGTGGGGTTGGGGGTGGAGATGTCTGTGATGTGAGCCCCTACCAAAGCAAATGTGTAAATCAGGAATCTGTAAATTCAGTGATGCTACACATCTGCCATTGTGCTGCACTTCATCTGTAACTCTTACATTGACCACCAGTACACATTACAAATCTTAAACTCATGCAATCATCATAACTTAATTGATTGTAATAATTGAATCCTTGGTGTCTCTGTGAAGCTGATGTAATCACAAATGAGCTTAGAAGTGTCACCTATGTTTGCAAATTCACAACTATGTTCTGCAGGTGTCATCGCTCCAAGCTGCTATCCTCACACAGTGAATTTTGAGTAAGTAAGAACAAGGTCTGTTATATTCACTGGTCATTCTTGGGTGTGTTGGGAATTGCAATGAGGATGTATCTGCTGGACATAAATTCCGAATGTTATTTGCTGACATGGCTTGTGCCACATACATCCGGTTTTGTGAAGGCTCCTGGATGCCATATTCAGTTAAATGCTGTCTTGATGTCAGAAGCAGTCATTATCAGCTCACCATACTTTACATCGCTGATAAATTTAGATATGAGTCTACCTCATTATCCAACTTATTGATCAATACAGTGACTAACTGACATTTTACCAAACATGTAGAGAAATTGTCGTTTTGATGCAGATGACATGGTGGGACGAGGGGCTAAGGAGTAAATAATCAATGGAGATAGAGTCCAAACAGAAAGAAGGACAGAGAAGGGATTGGATACCGGCCAGCCTAGGAGAATGAATTGCTGTTAATGGGGTCTACTAGTGGCTAACAATGGGGTTGTATGTAATAGCAGACTGTGTGATAACAAAGCCCAGTTTGTGAGTGTTGCTGTAAGGACATGGGAGAAGGTGCATCAAACCCCAAAATTTCTGAACTCGATATTGAGTCCAGACGACTGTACATAGTTGCCAAGCAGAAAATGAGGTGCTGTTCTTCCAGCTTACGCTGAGCTTCAATAGTGCACTGCAGAAAGTCTAAGACAGGAATGTTGGCCAGGGAACTGGAAGCTCAGGATATTTTTTTGTGGACAGAAGTTAAGTGTTCTAAGAAGTGGTCACTCAGTCCATGCTTTGTCTCCCCAGTGTAGAGGAGACTACATTATGAGCAGTGAATGCAGTAGACTAAATTGAGCGAAATGGAGGTAAAGTGCTGCTTCACTTGGAAAGTGTGTTTGGGCCTGCGGATACTGAGGAGAGAGGAAGTAGACCTCCGAAGTTGAAGAGGAAGGTGCTGTGGGGTTGTAGAGGGATGTTGGGTGTAGAGGATGAGTGGACCAGGGTGTCCGGGAGGGAAGGTCCCTGTGGTAGGCTGGTGTGGGAGGGAAGTGAGGGTGAGGCCTGAAGTGCTGAAGGAATCACTAATATCAGGGAGGATCCCAGAGGACTGGAAAATTGCTAACATGACACTCCTGTTTAAAAAAGGACTAAGACAAAAGATGGAAAATTACAGACCGATTAGCCTAAGCTCAGTCATGGGTAAGATCCTAGAATCCATTTTGAAGGTTGAGATTTCTGAATTCTTGGATGTGTATAGTAAAATAGGGAAAAGTCAGCATGGTTTTATCAAAGGGAGGTCATGCCTGACAAATCTGCTAGAATTCTTTGAGGAAGTAACGAGCAGGTTCGACCAAGGACAGCCAATGGATGCTATCTACCTGGACTTCAAGAAGGCCTTTGACAAGGTGCCGCACAGGAGGCTACTGAGTAAGATAAAGGCCCGTGGTGTCAGAAACCAGTATCGATAGAAGCTTGGCTGTCTGGTAGAAAGCAGACAGTGCGGATAAAGGGGTCCTTCTCAAGACGGCAGTCAGTGACAAGTGGTGTTCCGCAAGGCACAGTGTTCGGACCGCAATTTTTCACTTTATATATTAACGATCTAGATGAAGGAACTGAGGGCACTCTGGCTAGGTTTACAGATGACATAAAGATAGGTAGAGGGACAGGTAGCACTGAGGAGGCAGGAAGGCTGCAGAAGGATTTGGACAAGTTGGGAGATTGGGAAAAGAAATGGCAGATGGAGTACAACGTGGGAAAGTGTGAGATCATGCACTTTGGTAGGAAGAATGGAAATAGGGACTATTTTCTAAATGGGGAGAAAATTCAGAAGTCTGAATTGCAAATAGACTTGGGAGTTCTAGTCCAGTTGTACTTTAGATTATTTAGATTATTTTAGATTAGATTACTTTAGATTAGATTAGATTACTTTACAGTGTGGAAACAGGCCCTTCGGCCCAACAAGTCAACACCGACCCGCCGAAGCGCAACCCACTCATACCCCTACATTTACCCCTTACCTAACACTACGGACAATTTAGCATGCCCAATTCACCTAACCTGCACATCTTTGGACTGTGGGAGGAAACCGGAGCACCCGGAGGAAACCCACGCAGACACGGGGAGAATGTGCAAACTCCACACAGTCAGTCGCCTGAGGTGGGAATTGAACCCGGGTCTCTGGCGCTGTGAGGTAAATTTGCAGGTTGAGTCAGTAATTAGGAAGGAAAATGCAATGATGGCATTTATTTTGAGAGGGCTTCAATATAAAAGCAGGGGTGTACTTCTGAGGCTCTATAAGGCTCTAGTCAGACCACATTTGGAGTATTGTGTGCAGTACTGGGCCACATATCTGAGGAAGGATGTACTAGCCATGGAGTGTGTTCAGAGGACGTTCACGACAATGGTCCCAGCAATGAAACGCTTAACATATGATGAACATTTGATGACTCTGGGTTTATACTCGATGGACTTTAGAGAGGGGATCTATTTGAAACATACAGAATACTGAATGCTCTGACCAAAGTTGATGTTGGGAAGATGTTTCCATTGGTAGGAGAGATGAGGACCTGAGAGCATAGCCTTAGAGTAAAGGAAAGAGCTTTTAGAATGGGGATAAGGAGAATCTTCTTCAGCTAGAGAGTGGTGAATCTGTGGAGTTCATTGTCACATAAGGCTGTGGAGGCCAGGTCATTGAGTATATTTAAGACTGAGATAGATAGGTTCTTGTGTGTCAAGAGGACCAAGGGTTATGGGTGAAAGCAGGAGAATGGGGTTGAGAAATTTATCAGCCACGATTGAATGGCGGAGCAGACACAATGGGCTAAATGGCCTAATTTCTGCTCCCATGTCTAAGGTCTGTGCAGGGGATGGGTTGGACCCAGCTGTGAGCTATGTCAACTCTGGTGTTGGGGAATTCTTGGTTGAGGAAGAGGCGGACATCTTGGAGGCCCCTTTATTGAAGTTAGCATCATCAGAACAAACTGGGACAATGGAAAGAGTCTTCACCAGAAGCAGGGTGTGAGGATGTAAAGCCAAGGTAAGTGTAGGAGTTAGTCAGTTTGTAATGGATATTTGTGGCCTGTCTATCCCCTGAAATGGAAATAGAGATGTCGAGCAAGAGAAGGGAAAAGTCCAAGATGGACCAGGTGAACGTGAGAGCTGGGTGAAAATTGGAAATTAAATTATATATGTTCCCAATACCAAACGAGAGAGAGAAGCAGCACCGATGATATCATCAATATACTGGAGAAAAAAATGTGTGTGGGGCTGGAATACGACTGGAACAAGGAATGTTCCATGTACGAATATTCCACAAAGAGAGAGGCATAACTGAGGCTCATGCAGGTACCTGTGGCTATCCTTTTGGCCTGAAGAAAGTGAGAGGAGTTAAAAGTAAGGTTGGTCAGAGTGAGAATGAGCTCAGCCAGGTGGAGTTTTCCAATACAGTTAAAGTTATACAAATTCTTCTTTCTTTTGTTTGTATTTTAATTTGCGGGAAAAAATAAAGTGTGTTTTGCTTAAAATCATATAATGGACCAAATTATGTCTGGAATACAGCATCTTACACTTGCCTTTAAATAAGATTAAAGTTCGGGTCTAGGCTGTCTCCTTGATTTATTTGCAGGATGACTGGTCTGCTCCATAACAATCTGAGGGCTCATGTGAAATCAAAATATCTAACTTCAGGCTGGGTTTAAGATTATTGAAATCAAAGACAGTGGGTGTTGCATTTGGTTGGTTTAAAGAAGGTGTGCGTTGTGTAATAATGGGTCTTTCAGCCACTAAGCATCACACTGAGTGTTCTACACAAAGTGAGCAAGGCAAAACAAGTTGAAGTTTGAGTTGCCTGTGTTTATGAGGAAAGGGGAAATAATTGCAGTGATCGCTTTGCATTTACAATTGCAAGTGAAGCAGTTTGAATTAGAGGCAATGGCAAGGGAAAAAGAAAGAGAAAAAAACAGCCCGAGCAGTAAGAAAAGAAAGAGAAGCAAAAGCAAAAGAGAGGCAATTGCAGTGGAACAAAGAGCAAAATAATTAAAACAGCTGCAATATGAAAAGGAAATGAAATAGCTAGAGTTACGATTAAAAGCTGAAGGGAGAAAAGAGAGCTTTTGAACTTCAGACGTTGGAAATGGAAGAAGAAAGTCCACTTAAAACGGCAAAGGTAGGAGTAGTGATGGCGGGGAGGCAGTGACGAAGAGCAAATCCATCTTAGCCAAAGGTTTGTTGAGATCTGGTTATATATGTCCAAGCATTACCAAAGTTTGATGAGAACGATGTAGAAGCCTTTTGCACTTCATTTGAGAAAGTGGATAAACAAATGAAATGGCCAATCACCATGTGTTTCCACACTGTAGGGAATCTAATCTAATCTTATCAAAACTGGATAAGCCAGTGTGGTTTAGTAAAGTGGTAAAGGAGATCCCAGTGGAAGGTAAAAAGCTGTAAAAGTCTAGTCAGGTAGGAGTGATGCCGATTATGTTGAAAAGCTAGTGGAAAATCAGGCAATTCAGATGTTACAAATATGTCATGGGATTTTTCCAGGCTGTATTGTAACAAGGTCATAAAGCCAAAAATTGAAACAGGAGGAGAAATCAAAGAATAAAGATAAAGAAGTTGAAGTTCAATTAGCAAAAACTATGATTTGATTAAATGGTTGAGAAAAAACAAGAACAGCTGGAAGAAAATTGGATATTTTTACTTTAGAGAGGTTAGTTGAATTGCAACAAAAATTCAAAAAAATTAAGCAGTTGCGTCAAAAAGCATACACAGAAGAAGAATCGGCATCTGCCTCAGAATGGTAAAAACAATGACTGCAGATGCTGGAAACCAGATTCTGGAGTAGAGTGGTGCTGGAAAAGCACAGCAGTTCAGGCAGCATCCGAGGAGCAGGAAAATCGACGTTTCGGGCAAAAGCCCTTCATTCCTGATGAAGGGCTTTTGCCCGAAACGTCGATTTTCCTGCTCCTTGAATGCTGCCTGAATTGCTGTGCTTTTCCAGCATCACACTACTCCAGAATCTATCCCAGAATGTTACTACCATAAAAATGAAGTCTTTATAAAGAAATAGAGACCATTACATATTCTAGCAGATGAAAACTGGGCAGAAAGTTATCAACGAGGAGAAAGTGAGGACTGCAGATGCTGGAGATCAGAGCTTAAAAATGTGTTGCTGGAAAAGCGCAGCAGGTCAGGCAGCATCCAAGGAGCAGGAGAATCGACGTTTTGGGCATAAGCCCTGCTTCAGGAATTTTATTTTGGGGCGGCACGGTGGCACAGTGGTTAGCACTGCTGCCTCACAGCACCAGAGACCCGGCTTCAATTCCCGCCTCAGGCAACTGTCTGTGTGGAGTTTCCACATTCTCCCCATGTCTGCATGGGTTTCTTCCCACAGTCCAAAAATGTGCAGGTTAGGTGAATTGGCCATGCTAAATTGCCCATAGTGTTAGGTGTAGGGGAATGGGTCTGGATGGGTTGCTCTTCGGAGGGTTGGTGTTGACTTGTTGGGCCAAAGGGCCTGTTTCCACACTGTAGGTAATCTAAAGGGCTTATGCCCGAAATGTTGATTCTCCTGCTCCTTGGATGCTGCCTGACCTGCTGCACTTTTCCAGCAACACATTTTTCAGCTCAGAAAGTTATCAAGTTGTATTATCAGTGAGTTATAGAAAGGAGATGCTACAGAAAACACATAAGGTACCAGTCGGAGGTCATTTAGGAATATGGAAAACTCAAGCCTTAAAATATAAAAATATTTTCATTGGCCTGGACTGCATTGAGATGCGGTTCAATTTTCGCAAGACATGTCAGATAATAGGAAAACCTCAGACAGTGATAAAACCAGCACAGTTACGACATATTGCAACATGTGAAGAACTTTTTCCAAGAGGCTTAATTGATGCATAGGACCCCTCCATAAAACAAAAAGTGGGAATCAATATTTGTTGACCATAATGGATGGGTCTACTTTTCGATTTCCGAAGGCCATTCCATGACACAATATCACAGCCAGAAGGATTGTAGAAGATCTAAATTTAAATCAGTTGCATACTATCCAGAATTGCAAGGAGCATTAGAACAGTGGCATTAAGCTTTTGTAATTCTGGCAACTAGGGATGCACCTAATGAATCAACAAAATTCAGTCCATTCAAATTAGTTTTTAGATATGAGGTGAGAGAATCACCAAAATTAATAAAGGAAAATTTGGTAAGTCAGAGTTCAAAGACCATGTATTTGGATTATGTGTCAAATTTTAGAGTAAGATTAAATAGAGTGGATGAGTTGGCTAGACAGTATTTGAAAGTAACACAGCATATGATGAAACAGGAAGCTGATAAGAAATCAAAAACTCATACTTTCACTGGAAGAGATAAAGTGTTAGTCTTACAACCAGCAGTAAGTGAAGCATTAAAAGCAAGGTTTAATTGCCCTTATCAAATTGAAGGGAAATTGACTGAGGCGAATTATTTCATAAGAATGCCAGGAGAAGGAAATCTTAGAGTGTGTCTTTTGGTTATGCTCAAATGATATTTTGGTAGGGAAGGAAAGCAAAAGGAGAATGTAGCACTTGTTACAACTTGGAGTCAAGATTCAAATACAGATACATTTTAATTTGATATTCATCAAATTAAACTGGATGAGGAAATTCTCAAATATTGGGACAAATTATTGGGTTGACTTCCAGAGGAAAATTGAAATGACCTGAAATAGTTATTATAATCACATGAGGAGATATGTGGGCATTAGCTGAGAAGTATTAACATGATTACACATAATGTTCCAATTAAGCAATAATTATATAGACTTACCCCTCTAAAATTAGTGCAGGTTCAAAAAGAGATTATCTTTGAGCATGCTTTCAATGTAATCTAAGTGAGTTGCAGAGAAAGAAGTTCACCCATTGTGATGGTGCCAAACCAGATGGTACCCAGCATTTGTGTACAGATTACAACAAAGTTAATGTAATTATGAAATTTAATTCATATCCTATTCTATGGCTGGAAGACTGTATTGAGAAGGTGAGACAAGCAACTCATATTTTGAAGCTGGACTTACTCAAAGGATACTGACAGGTACTATTATCTGAGAGAGACCAAGGTAAACTTTGGCTTCCATGACACCGAATGGACATTACCAATTTAAAGTTATACCACTTGGTGTGAAAAGTGCACCAGCTATGTTTCAAAGACTAACCAATAAAGTCATTTTGGGATTACCCAATTGCGTCATGTACTGGACAATCTGGTGAATTTTAGTAACACATGGAAGGACCATTTAGAGCATTGATCAGAATTGTTCATTCCACTTCAAAAAGCACACTTGGCATTAAACCTGATTAAGAGTGAATTCGCAAAAGCCCAAGTTATGTTCCTAAGCTATATCATTGCACATAGACGGATGGCCCCAACGGATGCAAAACAAAGGTTCCTGGGGAGTTTTTCACATCATTGAAGAGCAAAGTTCTATGATTCCTGGGACTGTTGTTTTTATTGAAAATTCATGCCAAATTTTAGCAGCGTGGTTGCTCCACTGACTGACTTGTTGAAGAAGTGCAGAAAATTTCAGTGGATGGGGGAGTGTCAGAAGTCACCTGACTGCCTGAGATCTGTATAAGCTACCGCCCCAGTGTTTATCACACTTAATTATGCAAAGCCATTCAAGGTGGCTATCAATACAAGTGGTTGTCAGTACTCTTGGAGGAAGATTCGAGTAGATGGAATAACCTATGCTGTATTTTATCCAGAAAGTTCAATATTCATCAACAGATGTATTCCACAATTGAGAAGGAGACTTTGAGTTTGGTGTTGGCATTGCAACATTTTAACATTTATGATGCCAGTAATGTGTCTCAGGCAATTATATACACTGATCATAACCTCTTAATGTTTTTCGAACAATTTAAAGCTACAGATACCCGGCTATTTTTGTAACAGCCATTTAATTTGAAAATTATACACGTGGCAGGATGAGAGAACGTAATTGCCGACACATTGTCACGACTATGATGAAGGAAGATGAAGGCGTTCAGTGGCGGAAGTAATGGTTGAAATGGACTATAATATTGAATGCATTACGTTGAAGGTTTTAAGATTGTATATTGATAGTTCTTTCTTTGAAGGGGACAGGATATCACGGCTTAGAGGTGTGTTTTGTCCTTTTTTTCAGAGAGGTTTTGAGCCATAGGTGTCAAGCTGTCTATTCGAAGCCAATAAACAGCTTGTGAGGACTTCAGGTTTTTTTTTTAAAAAGTTGGAACAATATAAACAGCATGGATGGGTGGAATCAGGCTCCCACAGAGAAAAGTTTGTTTTAGCTTTCAGCAGTTGCTGAGATTTTTGAAACTGGTTGTAAAAGCTGCTACATCTCTTTCTCTGGTACAGCTAAAAGCTTAGATTCTCTTTCTACTGCCAGAATCAAATGTGAGACAATCTGTTTTACTGACTCTGCCTTTGCAAAGGATTATGGGGTGTTAGTACATTGAAACAGTTGCTGTTTAGTAGTTAAATGTTCCATTAGTCTGTTACATTTTCCAATAGCGTTATAGTTACATGAATTCCTCTTTCTTTTGTTTGAATTTTTAACTAGTGTTAAGAATAAAGTGTGTTTTGCTTAAAGCTGAGTACTGTGACCAATTGAATTACATCTAGAGAACACAACCTTACATTTGCCTTTAAATAAGATAAAAATTAGTGTCTAGGCTATCTCCTTTACATATTTGCAGGTGATTAGTCTGGTCCATAACAATGTTAAAGAAGCGTACGCAGAATTCTCTCATACAGAAAATAAACCTGTGAACAAAGTCAAAACACATGGAATAAAACACACAGTACCAATATCGATACAAAACTAGTTGACTAATAGGGAACATAAAATAATTGTTAATGGAGATTTTTTCTGTTCATTTTTTGTTCTTATTGTTAATGAGGTTTTTTTAGACTGGAGGTGGATTGCTGTGGCATGTCGAAGTTGTCATTCATAGAACCCTCACCCTGCTTGAAATATAATACAGCTTGGTTTACAGGGCATAATGTCAACATTTTCAATGTGGGAAACTGTGAATCAATTCATTTTGGTAGGAAGAGTGCAGACAGAATATGAAAAATAGGACACAATTCTAAAAGCAGAGCAGCAACACACAGACCTGAGTACAATGTGCACATCATTGAATATGGCAGGACAGCTGGAAAGAGCAGTTAACGAAGCACACAGTATCAGGCTTTATTATCAGGAGAGCAAGATCATGGCTATTATATTTAACTTGTATAAGACATTTATTCAGCTTCAACTAGGCTAGTGTGCTCAATTCTTGATGCCACATATTGAAAGATACATACAAACATATGAACTAGTGGCAGGAGTAGACCATTCGATCTCAAGAGTGAGCCATTATTTCATAAGATCATGGCTGCACTAATTGTGGCCTCAACTTCACTCTCCTGTCTACCACTTTGTTCCATCATCTGTCTCACTTACTAGTTAAGGATCTATCTGCCTCTGAATTAAAAATATCAAATGAAGTGCGACCACCACTCTAGAAGGAAGACAATTAATCAAACTCATGATAATCAGAGAAAAATATTCTCCTTATTCTAACTTAAATGGAAGACCCCTTATTTTTAAACTGCATCCCTGAGTTCTTGAGTTTCCCACAAGAGGAAACATCTCTTCAGCATCTACCTGTCATATTCTCTCAGGATCTTATGTTTCAATAAGAGCATCTTTCATTCTTTTAAACTCCAAGGGCAGAATGTGTAGAAGTTTGAGTGACATGGTCTATGGTGAGATATTAGGTAGAATCAAGTGATAACTGAAGCATAGGCCATCTCTTTGTTGAGATAATTTGACACTGCCATTTATGTTTTTCACAAGCGGACTGGTGAGATTTTCATTAGGCAGTGGTGAAATGCCGTGACATGGGTTAACGCTTGTTAAATGCATTGTTAACATCACAACTCAAATCAATAATAACGCATCTTATCAAACTCGCCAAACAAGCTAGACAACAGGAAAACTCGACAAAGAAACCAGAACATGTACCTTGTGAATGCAACCTACCACTTGCTCCAAATGACCTCTATGTTGGAAACCAGACACTAACATCGCTGCATTATGCTCTATGGGCACTATGGACACTGTCCACACAAACCCAAAGTCCACCAATATGGGCATCTGATATATGCCAGCCTCTAAAAATTCTCATTGTGCATTTGCCATCCACTTATTCTATGCTTCTGCCCTTCAAAGCTGTATTATGGATGCACTAACAACTGTCATTGTAATGCTGCTTCGAGGAGACTGTGCACTTAAGGAAACACAGCCTGATAATTTACTGGACAAGGTTGCTTTTCTGGGGTCGTTGCTTGCTGTCATTGAGTTCACTGACTCTAAGTCTACTTGGAAACTCAGAGCATCCATGTCTTACAGTTCTTTGCCATTTTGAGCTTTGCCCCCTCAGCCAGAGATACCAGGCTCTTATTAATACTGTTGTAAAATACTATTTAGCACAGACACAAAGCCAGGAAGCTTCTTATATTTGTCAGCAGGCCTCAATCAAGGTATGGGGGTTAGCCTTCGCTTGGGAGGTCCTAGCAGAGGAAGTCAGAGGCAGTACCCAGTGCAATTCCAGGCGACGTCTCCTTGTAAGCGGTGAGGAGCCAAATGCTGAGCAGCCCACCATCTGCCTTATTGCCCAATTGTGGGCTGTTTACCTCGTGAAATGAGAGGAAGGCAAATATTATGGGAGATGAAGAAGATGATGTGCTGTTACCTTTGGTGCAGATGGAAGTGTCCCACGCGAGCAAGCAGACAGGGCACAGGGCATGCAAAGTTAATTGTATCAAGGAGAGGGGTGGATGACAGCAAGTGGAGAATATGGCATAGTCAAGTGCGAATGAAATATCAGAGAGATGAAGGCGGTACTTACCCTGGTGGAGTAGAGAAGGAAACTGACCACTTACTACAATACTGGGCATTCCTTTAGATGGCTGAGAGTGCTTTAACCTAGTTGCAAACTCTGACCAGGCTGGAAGGGGGGACTGACATCGTGGCTTTATTGCTGTCCCTGGGGGAAGAGGAAATCCTGTAATGGCACTACCCTGTCCAACAGGACTTCTAGAATTGTGAAGTGGGACGCCGACATCCCCTAGAATAAATATCGGAAACTGTGCAGGGCATCTCTGGACTGACAATACTTGGCCGGGTACACAATAAGCTTTTAAAGACAGTGCTAGGGTTGCTGGTATAATGGAAGATATCCACCATGTAGTGACTTGTTCTGGGAAAGGAAAATGGTAAGACTGGGTGAAAAATGGACATGGGCAACAGGTACTTAATGAGATGAATTTGGAAAGATGGGGCAAGAAAGCTTATGAGGTTATAAGTTCTCCAAAACATTTGACGCAATTCAAGACTTAGCGAAAGAAAAACCATTAATTCAACCCTAAAAGACACAACCTCGACCTGTCTAACGTTTCCTCACAAGATAATCCCCTCTACCAGGAATGAATCAAGTGAACATTCTCTGAATTGCTTCTAATGCAATTATGTCCTAGGAGACCAAAATTATACACAGTACTCTAGATGTGGTCTTGTAAATGCCCTGATACAGCTGCAGTAAAACATCTCTACATTTATTCATTTTCCATTACCCTTGCAATAAATGACAACATTCCATTTGCCTTCCTAATCATTTGCTGTACCTGCATATGAAATTTTGATACTCATGCACCAGGATATTCAGATCCCTCTGTACTTCAGAGTTACTGGTGTGTTGCCTTATTATTCTTCCTGTCAAAGCGGATCAAAGGATGTAAGGCATATGAGTGTAAAACGATTCACAAGAGCTGTTTTAGCAATGAGGAACCTTGGATACAAAGACAGATTAGAGAAGTTAAGATTGTTTTCCTTTGAGAAGAGAAGGCAATATCATTACATGACAGGACAAAGTAGATCGAGAAAACTCTTCCCGTTTGTGAAAGTTTGAGAACAAGAAGGAATAGATTTAAAATAAATGCAAGAAGAAGCAATGGCAACAAGAGAAATAAAATTATAATGCAGCAAGTGAGTAAGATCTTGAATCCACTGGCTGACAATGTGACGGAGGTAGGTTCAATTATGGCAATCAAAACACAATTAAATAATTTTCTGAAATATGCAGGGTTACAACAGAAGGGAGTAGAGAATTGGTGTAATGCTACATTCGGACAGCTGTTGTAGAATGAGGAGCTGAATAGCCTCCTACTGTGCTGCAATAATTCTGTGGAGAAAGTGAGGTCTGCAGATGCTGGAGTCGAGAGTGTGGTACTAGAAAAGCATAGCAGGTCAGGCAGCATCCGAGGAGCAGGAGAATCAACGTCTCAGGCATAAGCCCTTTAAGAAGGGATTATGTCCAAAACATTGATTCTCCTGCTCCTTGGATGCTGCCTGACCTACTCTGCTTGTTCGGCAACACACTCTTGACTATAATAATTCTGTGAAAGGATTCAGAACCTGAGCTTTGTAAATACAAGCGAAGTGTGAAATTAAGTAAATTATACTGCAGTATTGTGATCAATTCTGAACAGCACACTCTTCGGAAGGTTTTAAAGGGTGCAGAACATATTCACTAGAATGTATGAAGAACTATTTAACAATGTCACATCTACTTTAGTACTTCCTGTCTTTCCCTAGCTGGGCTACCACCTACCGTTTTCCTCTGATGATATTTGTCCTGACTTTCACAGAGCTCTCTTTCTCAAATGTTCTATGACTGAATGCTGCCAGTTATCAGCCCAGTACCCCTCTACCAATATATGCAAACCATTGACGGAACTGGTCCTCACCTCAACAACTTCTCCTTCAAATTGTCCCCTTCCTTCAGACCAAAGGATAGCCATGGGCAACTACATGGACCCCAGCTACGTCAGCCACTTCATCGAATACGTGGAACAGTCCATCTTCTGCAGCTACATTGGTACCACCCCCCACCTTTTCCTCCGTCACATTTATGACTGCATCGTTGCCACTTTGTGCTCCCACGAGGAGGCTGGTCAGTTAATCAACTTCATGAACCTCTTCCACCCTGACCTCAAGTTCATCTGGACCATCTCGGACACCTCCCTCCCCTTCCTGTTCCTCTCCGTTGCTATTGCCAGTGACCAACTCAACATGGACTTCTACTTCAAACCCACTGATTCATTCATTCACCTGGACTACACCTCTTCCCACCATACCTCCTGTAAAACAGCTATCCCTTACTCCCAATTGCATCGCCTCAGCCGTATCTGCTCCAAATAGGAGCAATTCCTCTCCAGGACATCCCAGATGGCCTCCCAACTCAAGGACTACAAATTCCCCTGCCACATGATCAACAATGCCTGCCAGCGCATCTGCTCCACTTCCCGCACCTCTGCCCTTGAACCTCACCCCTCCAGCCACAACAAGGATAGAAACCCCCAGTCCTCACCTTCCACCCCACTAATCTCCGGATACAGCGCATCATCCTCCACTATTTCCACCACCTACAATCAGACCCTACCACCAGAGATATATTTCCCTCCCCACCACTATCGGCAGAGACCATTCCCTCTGCGACTCCATCGTTAGGTCCATGCCCCACCAACCCACCCTCCACTTCTGGCATCTTCCCCTGCTGTTACAAGAGATACAAAACCTGCACCCACACCTCCCCTCTCACCTCCATCCAAGGCCCCAAGAGAACTTCTGCACTTCATCTAATGTGTCTGTCACTCTCGATATGGTCTCCTCTATATATGTGGGAGATAGGAGGCCAACTCGCAGAATGTTTCGGGGAACATCTTTGGGACACACGCATCAAACAACCCCATTACCCTGTGACCAACTACTTCAACATCCCCCTGCCACTCTGCCAAGGACACAAATGTTCTGGGCCTCTTTCAATGCCAAATCCAAGCCACCCGATGCCTGAAGGAAGAACACCTCATCTTCCGCATTGGCACCATCCAACCACACGGCATCAATGTCAACTTCGCCAGTTTCTTCATCTCCCCTTCCCCCACCTCATCCCAGATCCAACCTTTCAACTCAGCACCAACCTCTTGAACTGTCCTACCAGTCCATCTTCCTCTCCACCTATCCCCTCCACCCTCGCCTCCGAGCTATCACCATCACCCCCCACTCGCATCTACATATCGCCTTCCCAGCAACCTCACCCACAGCCCCAGCCCTACTTTCCTATTTATTTCTCTGACCTCTCCCCCCACCCCGCCTAACATTCCTGATGAAGCGCTTATGCCTGAAATATCAATTCTCCTGCTACTTGGATTCTGCCTGACCTGCTGTGCCTTTCCAGTGCCACATTTTTCAATACTGATCTCCTGCAAGTGCAGTCCTCACTTTCTCCTGGTTCTGCATTCAATGTCCCGTTGCAACCTACAACAGCCCTTCACACTATCCACCACACCAGCAACCTCTGTGTCATCTGGAAACTTACTAACCCACCTAATTCTTTATCCAAGTCATTTATAAAAATTACAAAGAGCAGAGGTCCCAGAAAAGATCCCTGTGGAACATCACTGGTCACCGAGCTCCAGGCTGAATACTTTCCATTTACTACCACTCATCTATGGGCCAGCCAATTCTGTATCTAGACAGTCAAATTTCCCTGTATCCCATGCCTCCTTACTTTCTGAATGAGCCGACCATGGGGAACCTTGTCAAATGTCTTGCTAACATCCACTGCTCTACATTCATCAATGTGTTTTGTCACATCCTCAAAGAATTCATAAGGTTTGTGAGATATGACCTGCCCCTCACAAAGCCATACTGACTATCTCTAATCAAACTATTGTTTTCCAAGTAATCATAAATCCTGTCTGTCATAATGCTCTCCAATAATTTGTCCACCATAGACTTAAGATTGACTGGTCTATAACTCCCAGGACTATCCCTATTCCTTTTTTTGAACAAGAAAATAACATTTGTCACCCTCCAATCATCTGGCACTACTTCAGTGGACAGTGAGGATGCAAAGATCACCACAAAAGGTGTGGCAACCTCTTCTCTCTCTTCCTGTAGTAACCTTGGGTGTACGTCATCTGGCCCAGGCGATTTACCTATCTTTATGTTTTTCAAAATTTTCAGCACATCCTCCTTCTTAAAATCAACGTGTTTGAGCATATCAGCCTGTTTCACACTTGCCTCAGAAACGACCAGGTCCCTCTCAAGTAGTGAATACTGAAGCAAAGTATTCATCAAGGACTTCCACTACCTCCTCTGACTCCATGCACAAGTTCCCTTCACTATTCCTGATCAGCCCTATGCTCTCTCTGGCCATCCCGTTGTTCTTCACGTAAGTGTAGAACACCTTAGGGTTTTCCTTAATTCTATCCACAAAGTGACTGCCCCTTTCTTGTTTCTGACTTCCACCCATACTGACTCCGTCAACAAACCCTCCTCGACAAGCTTCCTTTTTCCAGCTGTGATACTATCCCTGAAAAGCAATGCCACTCCCCAACCCTTTTTACCTCACCCCCTATTCCTTTTGAAACATCTGAACCCTGGAATATTTAACAACCATTCCTGCCTCTGTGATATCCAAGTCTCCATAATGGCTACAGCATCATAGTGCCAAGTACTGAATCATGCTCTAAGTTCATCACCTTTATTCCTGATAGTTTTGTGTTAAAATAGACACGCTTCAACCCATCACACTGACTGCAACTTTGCCCTATCAACTGTCTGTCCCTCCTCATGGATTCTCTGCATGCTGTATCGGGCTGTTCACCAGCTACCCCATTCTCAGATCCTTCGCTCCAGTTCCCACCCCTCGCTAAACTTGTTTAAACCCTCCTGAAGAACTCTAGCAAACCTCCCATTCAAGATATTGGTGCCCCTTCAGTTCAGGTGTAACCCATCCTTCTTGTACAGGTCCCACCTTCCCCAGAAGGTATTCTAATGATCCACATATTTGAAGCCGTCCCTCCTACACCAGCCCTGCAGCCACATGTTCATCTGCACTCGCTCCCTGATCCTAGCCTCACTTAGTCCATTGCACCGGTAGCGATCCTGAGATTATTACACTGCTCGTCCTGCCTTTTAGCTTCCAACCTAACTCCCTATATTCACTTTTCAGGTCCTCATCCCTTTTCCTAGCCATGTCATTGGTACCAATGTGTACCACAACTTCTGGCTGCTCTCCCTCCCACTTAATGAAACATTTTTAACATTTACAAGCAATTTCCTAAAAATATCTGTAAAATGGAAATAAGAGGGAGTAACTCAATAAAATCACAATTAAAATTAATTAAATTACAATTAACTAAAATTACAATCACCAAGGAAATCCTACTGGACAAATTATTGGAGCTGTGGTCTGGCAAGTCCAGATTCTGAGGGCCCCATGGTCTTAAAAAGTGTAGCTAATTAGATAGTTAAGACTTGGTTTTAATTTTCCAATACTCCCTGATTTGGGGAAGATTCCATTATATTGGAAAATTCTGAATAAAATTATTTTATTCTAAAAGGGGGAGGGACAAAAAGTAGGGAACTACAAGCCAATTAGCTTGCCATCTGTTACAAGGGAATGTTAGAAGCTATTATTAAAGATTAGGGCATTTACAAAACTTCAGTGTAACCAGTCAGACACAACATGGCTTTGTGAAGGAGAAATCATGTTCAACCAATCTCTCCCATCTAAAGTATACTGTACAGCACTGGTTTCGTTACTGAAGAAAGAATGTAAGTGCATTGAAGCATTCAGAAAAGGTTTACTTAAGTAGTGGTTCTCAGCCTTTTGCTTCTTGCGTATCGCCAATCATCTGTCAAAAGATCCTAGTCCCACCTGCAGGCTCCCTAACTTTCTCAAGAAAGTCACTTTGCAAACCATCCTTTTGTATGAAACATCGCTGCTCTCCCTACTGGCAACTAAGTAGCACAAATATATGTATAGACAGTCAATACCTTAATGCTAATCTCAATGTCATTTTTTTTAAAAATTGTAATGAATATTTTTGAAACTGTGTGTCTCATCTCGACAACCTTTCATGTTCCATCACTGGAATGTTCTGGTCACCCTGCAGGCTCGAATGGCCAAATAGCGTCCTCCTGCTACAATCTTCTATGTCTATACCTATGTACATATGGATGCAGCACACTAATTCCATTTTGAATGCAACATTGACAAGTAAAATTGGGATAAATCAAACAGCGCTTTTTAAAGATGAGGTTCTTGTTGTCAACCAAGCTAAATTTCTAATGAGGGGAAAGGTAGTACAAGCAAAACCAAAGTCCCATAGATGACAAACCAGCGAGCAAGTAAGATTAAATAGACAAAGAGTGAGGATGTCAGATGTCAGGTTGATAATTCATGAGAGGAACAAGATAAATATTGAAGTCCAGAGAGGAATTCATACATAAAATAAAGGCAAAGATAAAGAGGAAGCATTATGAAGGTTATCAACCTAATCAGGACTAGATGCATCTGAGAAATGCAAGGGAAGTAACAACAGCTTGCAGAGTGTGGAGAAAAGAAAATTAATAGGTTAGATTTATGATTCACTTCAGTTGCCTGAACAGGTGGAGAAGCTGCATCTGACCTTCTTAGAAATGGTTAAGAAGAGATTTGTGTTCAAAGTCAAGAGGTACAGACAGAACAGGAAGAAACTAAAGTGTGAGGATCAAGAACCAGAGACATCAATTTAAGGTTACTAGCAAGACAACAAATGATGATATGAGAAAAGAAAACGTATTCCCTCAGTAAGTGGTTGGGATCTGGAAAACACTGCTGGGGGAATGGTGAAAGCAGATCTAGTTGTAGCTTCCAAAAGGAACTGGATAAATACCTAAAGAGGAAAAAATAGGAAGGCAACATCTAGCAAGCAACAATTTGATTTCAGATAGACAACATGGACTTGTCAAGGGCAGGTCATATCTCACAAACCTCATTGAGTTTTTTGAGAAGGTGACCAAGTATGCGGTTGAAGGTAGGGCAGTTGACATGCTGTACATAGACTTCAGTAAAGCCTTTGATAAGGTTCCACATAGTAGGCTGTTGGACAAAATGCAGAGGCATGGGATTGAGGGTGATTTAGCAGTTTGGATTATAAACAGGCTTTCTGTAAGAAGGCAGAGAGTGGTGGTGTGGTGGAAAATATTCAGCCTGGAGTCCGGTTACTAGTGGTGTGCCAAAAGGATCTGTTTTGGGACCACTACTGTTTGTCATTTTTATAATGACTTAGACACAGGCACAGGTGGATAGGTTAGTAAGTTTGCAGATGACACTAAAGTCAGTGGAATAGTGGACAGTGTGGAAGAATGTTGCAGGTTGCAGGGGGACTTGGATAAACTGCAGAATTGGGCTGAGAGGTGGTAAACAGAGTTCAATACAGCTAAATGTGAGGTGATTCACTTTGGGAAGAATAACAGGAAGGCAGAATACTGGGTCAATGGAAAGATTCTTGGTAGTGTGGATGTCCAGAGGGATCTTGGAGTCCATATACATAGATCCCTAAATGTTGATTGTGTTGTTAAGAAGGCATATAGTGTGTTAGGTTTTATTGGTAGAGGGATTGAGTTGTCACTTGGAATATTGTGTACAGTTCTGGTCACCCCATTACAGGAATGATGAGGAAGCTTTGGAAAAGGTGCAGAGGGGATTTACCAGGATGTTGCCTGGTCTGGAGGGAAGGTCTTATGAGGAAAGGCTGAGAGACTTGGGTCTGTTCTCATTGGAAAGAAGAAGGCTAAGAGGGGATTTGATAGAGACATATAAGATGACCAGAGGATTAGATAGAGTAGACAGTGAAAGTCTTTTTCCTAGGATGATGATGTCAGCGTGTACGAGGGGACATAACTACAAATTGAGGGGTGATAGATTTAAGACAGATGTCAGAGGCAGGTTCTTCACTCAGAGAGTGATAAAGGTGTTGAATGCTCTGCCTGCCAATGTAGTTAACTCAACCACATTAAGGAGATTTAAACAATCTTTGGATAAGCACATGGATGATGACGGGATAGTGTAGGGGGTTGAGCTTAGATTAGTTCACAGGTTGGCGCAACATCGAGGGCCAAAGGGCCTGTTCTGCGGTGTATTGTTCTATGTTATATGTTCTCAGAAATGGGAGTGAGATGATCTTATTTGCGCTTGCAGAGAGCCAACACAACCATGGTAAGCTGAATGGTCTCCCTTTGTATGATGACTTTCATAAGATTCTATAATTTTAATCCCAACCGCTATGTTGCACATATCAATTGAAGTAATCTTTGTGATTCTACACCAGCAGATGAACTGTGATCCTGTCACTTTCCAAGCTAATTTTCAAATTTGAAAACTTTACTCACCGTGCATTAAAATTCATGTGCTGAGTGACTATAATTTTAAGTAATCTTAAATGTCAACTGATATGAGTAGATTAGAGACTATTTTCAAAGAGATTACTTTCAAATTCCAAATCCAAATTATCTTTCTGCTCACTATTTAACATAGAAAATTAGTGCAGGAATAGGTTTATTAAGCCCTTCAAAGCCTGATCCATCCTTCAACATGATCATGGCCAATCATGCAATTTAGTACACTGTTCCCAGTTTCTCCCCACACCCTCTGATCCCTTAGCCCCAGAAACTAACTCAATCTTGAAAACATTCCATGCTCTGGCCTCAACAGTTCTCCGAGGCATAAAATTCCAGAGGCTCACCACTCTCTGGGTATCAAACTTTCTCCTCATTTCAGTAAGTTCCAGTAAGATGGCAGTGAAATAGGGCTTCTGAGTCCAGGGCTCATTCACTTCACATGCTTTTCTTTTCATTTCTTTTCTTTTTTCGCTTTTGTTTTTTTTTCTCCTCTTTTATTTTACTTGGTTGTGATAACAGCATTGGTGGTGACCAGAGGGCCCAGCAGTGTGGACTCATGGTAGTTGCAAAGGGAAATTTGGGTTCCCAGCAGCTTCTGCATCGATGAGGCAGTTGTAGCAATGGCTGCTGAAGCGAAGGTGAGTTTGGGCTCCCGGTGGCATCTGCTTCCAGGGCAGATTCATGGAGGTGATGGAGGAGGCAGGTTTGGGCCCAGTACGAGACCTGGTGACATCAGCAATGGCTGCATCAGTGAGGTGGACCCTAAATGGACACATGGCGGCAGCAGGGTAGAGTTTGAGCCAGAGTGGTACCTGGAAACATCAATGGTATCTGCATTGGTGAGATCTAGTGAGGACTCATAGTGGCAAGGGTATCAGTAGAGGCAAGATGGTGCTGAAGAAGGGCAACTTTTGTTCCAGTGGTGGCGGCACAGCCAAGGGGACTCATGCATGGCCACCAGGCCCATGATGGATTATACAGTTGGACATTTTCTTCATTTTTCTGCCTTTATATTCTATATTTTGGTTAATTTTTCTGTGTTTTGAGATAGCACTGGAGAGTGGCGACACTATACAATATTTGCGCCGTATTTTGTAACAAGATACACGTGATGATAAATAAATCAAATAAATTTTACTCAACATAATTTTAACAGTGTAATGTTACAAAAAGGCTTTACACTTGATATTGTTTGGAGGACTTAAGTTTTGAAGGAATGTGGGAAAAGGAATTTATTTCAAACTGTGTGGACATATCTGGATCAATTTATTTGAAAGAGTTCTTTGAAAGTTCATTATGTTTTTTTTAAATTGAATTCCTAGAAATCACAGATTGGTGATAACTACTTACTTTGTTGCAGATTCTGCTGCGACTGTTCTGAAAGGTGACTGTCTTGGACAGCTGCTTGTTTTATTTGAAGGGATTGGTGAAAAATCTACTAAAAGTTAGCTGAGTTGAAGGGAAGCCTGATAAGAACAACCGATGCTGGAGAGAAGCTGTACGTGAAGAAGAGTCACCTCGACTTGAAATATTAGATTGCTCTCTCTCTCTCCATGGATGCTATCTGACCCACTGTGATCTCCAGTATTTGTTGTTTTCAGTACATGAACAAGTTGCCCAGTCGACCTCTCCCATTTCTGCAAAAGGCTTTTCATTAGATCAGGGTGGAACTCATTTGCTCTTTTAAAAGTGTGATCGAAAGAACAACTTGTAAAGAGGTTTTTTTGTTTTACTTTGGTGTTTTTTTTCAAATTGTGAACCAAAATAAGTAAAGAACTGTTTTAAAACCAGAGATTGCAAGGTTTGCTGCATGATTTGATACTCACTGTAAACACTGTTTATACAACTATCACTTGTTGAACTGGTTGCAAACAAATTGGAGACAAAGGGTTGTGTACAAGTGAAACTTTGTTTGGCAACAAGGATCAGATTAGTAACCAGTTACCAGCGACAAAGGCTTTCTGCCTGACAACATTATGTGATTGGTTCTCAGGTAGCCGAACAGCTTTAGGCTTGAACAAGATACAGACATCAGATCACCATCAGCATTGAAATTCTTTGTTCTCTGCAGTAAACCACTTCAAGCTTGCAAAAAAAATTATATTTCCTTCATCAGTTGCTGTAAACTCTGTCTTTTAAGTAATAATTCAGAATTTATTTTTTTACTGAACGAGCTACACTATGCCTTTGGAAGGCAGTAGAAGTACCTGGGGAAGAATGATTGAGTACAGCATTCTGACAAGCACAAGAATCATCTCAGCAGTCCTTGCAAACAGGTATCACTGAACTGCTTTCCCACATTTTACCTCCATCCATGATCTATACAATGTGTGCATGCGCAAAGTGGAGGTAATAGGGAATTAGAGTTTTCATTCGTATTGTTGTATGCTAATGGCTCATAACTGTTTACCTATAATAAGTAGTCATTTTTGTTAAATAAAGAAACCTAGCCCCTGCTGTCAACCTGGGTCTAGAAGACTGGTAAAGTAAGGATTTTTTCATACTTTTAAAAATCTTTAACTTTTGTGACGACCCTGGGAATAGCAGGGCTTGTTTTCCAGTGTGCAACCCCAGTGAGTTTAACAACCTCAAGACTGTATTTCTGAGCGACTATGTTGCAAGATTGCAGAAACAACAGTTCATGATAAGTGTCTTGATCACAAGCTCCACAACATCACAGCAACAGACTCTATCCTTTGGCCTATAAGAATGTACCACTGGCCAAAGTGCGTGTTTTTTTTTCAGGAAGCAAATCTCCACAGATAAATCCTCTTTCCTGAAGAGTGTGTTTATGTGTGTATAGGTATGAGTGTGTCTTTCCACGTATACTTTGGGATATTTAGAGGGATAAGCATTTTTTTAAATTACTGCAGTTTTATTTATTAAGGTTTGATTTCATAACAAACCTATAATTGTGTTTAAACAATTTTGTTTAAAACCTGATACAGACAAGGTATTAATTAGACATCTTGGTAACTGGAAAACATATTTTATTTGATGTTGTGACAGAGTAGTGGTAAGTCTAGAATGATGATGCACTCCTCTAGCCTCAGCTGTAACCATAATTATGATGTGAAATTAGCTGTTCTAACAATAAAAAAAAGAGGAAACCAAGTGCAAGAGTAATCAAGGGGATGGGACAGGTTTTCAATAAGTTTCTCCTTGTATCTTCAATAGTGTCAGTAATACTATATATATATATATATATATATATATCAGTATATATGACTCTAAAAAATCATTCCAAAAACTGAGATTCATATAAAGTGTGAATATTGTAAAATATCACATAAAACAAGGAGAGTATAAAATGTAAGCTGCCAGAGTATGGACGATTGTCATTTTGAAGTACGAAACAAAACATAACACTGGTGTTTCATATGAAATTAATATGGCTTGGTTTATTGAATAAATTAATTGAACCAACACATGTTCAACCAGAATAAAATAATTTCAAAATCTGACAAATTCATTGATTTTAGAATCCAATGTAAAAGTTAATCCAATTCATTCTGATTTACTTTGACCAAATCACCATTGTAAGTTTTGCACTCTACATCAGATGTACCACTTCCAATTTCAGAATTACTTCTTCTCAACAAACTTGATCTCTCTCCATACATTGAATTCGATGTTGTGTTATTTTTAAACAATCTGACAACAGTTTAGCACTAATAGCATCTTACAAATTGATGACAGAACCACACAAATGTCAAGAGAGGCATCATGTATATTTTCACTCCTTAAAAATTAATTCTGTCAACCATTCGTTATTTCATTTGGCACGTTAAGTAATCCTTGACCAGGTTTTTGATGTACACACTCTTATAAAGTCTTAGAGATGTACAGCATGGAAACAGATCCTTTGGTCCAACTTGTCCATACCGACCAGATATCCCAACCTAATCTAGTCCCACCTGCCAGCACCTGGCCCATATCCCTCCAAACTCTTCCTATTCATATACCCATCCAAATGCCTCTTAAATGTTGCAATTGTACCAACCTCCACCACATCCTCTGGCAGCTCATTGCATATTCGCAGCACCCTCTGCGTGAAAATGTTGCCCCTTAGGTCTCTTTCATATCTTTCCCCTCTCATCCTAACTCTATGCTCTCAAGTTCTGGACTCCCCGACCCCAGGGAAAAAGACTTTGCCTATTTATCCTATCCATGCCCCTCATAATTTTGTAAACCTCAATAAGGTCACCCCTCAGCTTCCTACGCTCCAGGGAAAACAGCCCCAGGCCTGTTCAGCCTCTCCCTCTAGCTCAAATCGTCCAACCTTGGAAACATCCTCGTAAATCTTGGTATCAGTGGTTATACTCCCTCATATAACTGCAATTTGAATGTTTTCTTTTTCTTCATAAGCGCTTCTTGAACTCATTGGTTGTATGGGATTGGACATACTGAGCTGCATTCTTTTCACAGGGTACTAGGATGATTATTCCACATATTATCAATCCATATTTCAATCCTCAATCCAAACAATGTCATAGACAAGCATAAAAATGACAAGAATCTTGATTTTCAGCATGATTTTACATTTGAAAATTACCATAGGTTTTAATTTTGTTCTGTTAGCCATACAAACGGTAGTCTTCATGAGAATTGTTTTCAAGTCTTTCCACTACAAAATTTGGTTGCTGTGAATTTCAAAATTTATGAGTATTTTGTTCATGGTGTGCGGTATAATGGGACACTTGCTTTTGCCACTGCATGATGATAATCACTATAAATATAATTTTGATAGAGGTCTTTTGGTAGTCTTGCAGAAACTTTGATTTTCTGGTGCAATACATGACATTTTTGTTCCATAAATTTGCTATTTCAATTAGCTTTAAAACAAAAACAAACTACTGGGTGGATAGTGAAGAAGGCATTTGGTATGCTTTTTTTATTGGTCAGAGTATTGAGTACAGAAGTTGGGGGGTCATGTTGCGGCTGTACAGAACATTGGTTAGGCCACTTATGGATTATTGTGTGCAATTCTGGTCTCCTTCCTTTCGGAAAGATGTTGTGAAACTTGAAAGGGTTCAGAAAAGATTTACAAGAATGTTGCCAGGGTTGGAGGATTTGAGACAAAGGGAGAGGCTGAACAGGCTCGGGCTGTTTTCCCTTGAGTGTCGGAGACTGAGGGGTGACCTGATAGAGGTTTACAAAATTATGAGGGGCATGGATAGGGTAAATAGACAAAGTGGAGGGATATGGGCCGGGTGCTGGCAGGTGGGACTAGATTAGGTTGGGATATCTGGTCGACATGGACGGGTTGGACCGAAGGGTCTGTTTCATGCTGTACATCTTTATGACTCTATGACTCTATACTGGGGACAATTGTGACCTGAAATAAAAATGAAAAGTGCAGGAGAAAGTCAGCTGGTCATGCAGCATTTACAAAGCTAGAAACAGAGTTAATAATTTTTTTTCAATATGATACTTATTTAAATTAAAGGGGGTTGGAAAGGTTATGGGTTTTGTGATATAGAGAAAGATGGAGGAGGAACAAATGGTGCAGATAGTGAAGATATCCCAGAGCAAAAGGAAAAGGACTGCTAATGACAGCGGAGAAGCGATATAGATGAAGCATGATAGATGTTAATAGCAGAAAATAGGTCAGTTCTACTGAGAGCAACAGGAGCACATTTTCTACTGGGGACTCTGTGCTCCATTTTGATTACTTTTCTATCCAATTCTGCGAGGAGAAAGTGAGGTCTGCAGATGCTGGAGATCAGAGATGGAAATATGTTGCTGGAAAAGCGCAGCAGGTCAGGCAGCATCTAGGGCACAGGAGAACCGACGTTTCGGGCATTAGCCCTTCTTCAGGAATCCTGAAGAAGGGCTAATGCCCGAAACGTCGATTCTCCTGTTCCCTAGATGCTGCCTGACCTGCTGCGCTTTTCCAGCAACACATTTCCATATCCAATTCTGCATACACACACACACACACACACACACAGACACACACTTGCTCCCAGTATTTTCAACTATTGACATCTACTCTTCATTTATTTGTCTCTGCTGTCATTAGCACTTCTTTTGCTCCTCCTCGCCCCTTTTCTGACAGTATAAAACTCATCACCGTTCCAGTCTCTTTCAGTTCTGAAAAGTCATATTGGACTTGAAACTTTCAGAAGTCTCAGTTTCCCCAACAATTTCCATGGCTTTAATTAGCCAACTTAAGACAGTATGTACTTATTGTACTTTTAATGATAAACCATCTAGATGATTTTCAACAACAGATTCAAATACATATTTCTCAAGATCAGTCTCTATTCACATTGTATATTAGGTCTTGGGCTCCTTCTCTTTCATTCCTCATGTATCCTTGCTCTAGTTTTTCATTAACACAGATTTCCATTTCTGCAGTTTCTGTTTCTATGTGGTGGAAGACTCATTCCTCTTTGTTATTTGCCACCTGGGGTCTTCTCTGTGTGGGTGTATCTTCAACATCTGCACAAGTCAGTTGTAACATCTACTAACTACAAACGCATGTACAGTGTACTATGACAGAAAGTGGGGGATCAACCTACATGCAAAAATGTCCACAGGGTGTCTTATATGCTTGGTTAATTTTAAGTAACACAATCTAATTTTAATTCCCTCACATTGAAAGCTATTTTACATAGTTTCTATTTTCAAAACAAAAGACGGCAAATTAGATACAGGAAGCCACAAGCTTATCAGCTTGACATCCATTATTTGGAAGATGTTGGAAGGGATTAATAGAAATGCCCTTTACAATTACTGTGAAAGAAGAAGGCCATTAGAAATTCATAACAGCTTCGGAAGATAAAAGGTTGTACTTAACAAATTTGGTGAGATTTTTAAGGAAGTAATTAGCATTGTGGATAGAGGAAATCCATTGGAGACTGTCTACCTAGTCTTTCAGAAAGTACCAGTAGATATTTTGCGCTGGTTTTTATTTCATCATTGTGGTCAAGAGGATACTGTATTGAGGCACAATGGCAAGGCTCATCAAAAGTGACTGAAAGATATGAGAGATTTTGGAATGTACCATATGTGAGATTAGAACAATATTGTGGTTCTACATAGCAATGAAAAAGTCAAGATTGGAAGTACCGTGTACAAGCAGTGAAAAATTTTAAGTTACATCCAAGAATAAAAATTCAGATTAGATTAACAACACGAAAAGGCATGGACAGTTACTGATATAGTATCTGCACATCCAGAAGTTTACTGTAGGCATGATGACAAATTCTCTGTGCCCATACGATGGCAAGATAGTGCAAGATACAGCAGTAGACCATGGTGAATTGTGGCAGAGGCTCTAGCAAGTACTGCAGAATTCATCCGGTATAGTGCAGCAATGGAAACATTGCTTGAGTACCCCAATAATCTGCTCACTGATGTTTTGTGTGTCTGCCTCATTTTGTTTTTTTATTGGGGTGCCACATGTATTTGAATTTGAATAGCACACTGAAGTCATGAGTTAGATGGTCATCAGATAGTTATTGTTGGCAGTCTCTGGTCTGACATGGTCAATGAAATACTTTCAAGAACTGATACAAAATACACATTTCTCAAGATCAGGCCAATACTTGGTCTCTGTTCACATGGCATATTTGATCTTGAGCTTCTTCTCCAATCCTCCTCCATCCTTGCACCAGTGTTTCACCAACAATGACTTCCCTCTGCAGTTTCTGTTTCTATTTCATACTTCGTCTGGTGTAAGTATAGCAGACTGCAGAAAAGGAAAGGATCATGACTGCTGCCAGAGGATACCAACAATCTAAACGGAATACATTCAGAACAGATCTAACAGTTCAAGATTGAACATCCTTGAGGCATTAGAATTATATTCAACTACAATCTATAATCTTAAGACTCAACATATCTCTCATTCTCTATGACAATCAGTCTAAGGGACCAATCCTATTCAATTTGGAAAGTAAGAGAATAAGTCAGGAATTACAATATGCATGACTAAAAATGAGTTACCAACCACGTGAAGATAGAAGACTGGAATGAACACATAACACACAAAAAAAAGCATGCTGTGGATAGCACAAAACATTACCATACTCAATATGCCATCAACAGTTTACTGCATCAAGCTGTGAATGGTGGTGGGCAGTTAATCAACTAAGGGGAACAGAAGGTTCCATGAATATTCCTGTCCCAAGGATGGTTGACCTTAACACAAAAGACTAAGTTGAAGTGGGTTTGCAACCATCTTCATTTATAAATGTCAATCCTCCTCCTGAGATCCCACAGTTACAGATGTCTGCATCATCAAATCCAATTCACCCCAATATGATGTCACAAAATGGCTGACATACCAGAAACAGCAAAAACCATGGAACTCAACATTCTAGTTGTAACACAGACTACTTGTCCTCCAGCACTAGACACAGCTTAGCTAATGTGTTCCAGTGCAGGTACAGCATTGACAGCTTCGCATCAAAGTACAAGCCTGCCCACAAAATCAGGAGAAATCCAATTTGGCCAATTAACATCACAGCAACCCATCTCAGCGATCAGTCAGGTATCCCGAATATTGCTATCTGGTATCACTTTTTCACTTAACATCTGCTCACCAACACTTAGTTGTGCTAAAATCTCTTAGTTCTCCAGACCTCATTTTAACCTTGGTTCAAGCATGGGCAAGAGAGTTGAATTATAGCAATTAAGTAAGGATGACTTCTCTTGGCAGAGACCAGTCTTTGATGAAATATGACAGCAAAGTTGAAGTCAAATGGGAATGGGAAGAACTCCCAACTAACTGGAGTCATATGTAGTTCAAAGGGAAGATCTCACTGAAGAACCAACATCTCAGGGCCCAATTATGATGAAAGATTCAATAGAAGAAGGCTTACATTTCCTGGAGTTTAGATTGAGCAGATTAATTGAAACATACATAACTTTTAAAAGGTCTGATGCTAGGAAGTCTAGAATTAGGGACCACAGTCTCAGAATAACATGGGAATTTGGGATGAGAAAAAAGGTATTAATCTCAGAAATTTGAATCTTTGGAATGTTCTACTCCAAAGAACTGTGGATATTCAGTTGTTGAGTTTTTAAAGTTAGAAATCGATAGGTTTTCAGATAAAAATTGAAGTTTTGGAATCAAAATATTATGAAAAGGCACAGTAAAAGTAGAAAGTCCTATTGAATGACACAGCAGACCATAGGGCCAAAAGGACCTTCATCTGCTTCTATATCTTATGTTCTTAAAGAAGTCTACACTTATATTCCTTCGAGTAAAGGTGATTTAAAAAATTATTATTTTTCATTTGGTTTTGGGATTTGGTATCATTTGAAGTGAATGGTTATATTTTGCTAATTTGAGGAAAGGCAATATAAAAATCAATAGAGCAGGAATAGAGAGAGACAGACATCTGGGGTATTTGCTCACGAATCACTGAAGGTATCAAGAGCAGTTTGAGAATGTGCTTAAAAGGGCATACAGAATTCTGCACTTTATAAATAAGCATTTATAATAGAAGAGAACAGAAGCAAAGTTTCGCTGCAACCAAAGTGTTTAGGAAAGATGTGAAGACTTTAAAGAACATGGATAGAAGATTTCCAAAAATGGTTCCAGGAATGAGAAATTTCAGGTGAATGAATGGAAGCTATTGATGTTCTCCATAAAAGAAGAGGGTTGACAGGAGACCTGAGGTATGCTCGAAATCAAAAGGGTTTCAGATAGTACAGAAACTAATACTGGTACAAGCCGCAGCAAGTAATGAGAAAGCACAAGTTTAAGATGATTGGGAAAAGTAACATGGGAACAAATATTTTCATGCAGGGTATGGTCATAAGCTAAAATGCCCTGCCTCAGAAGATACTGGAAACAGATTCAATCATGGCTTTCAAAAGGGAATTAGAAAAGCACTAAAAAGAAAATTTTGCAAAGCTGTAAGAAGAGAAAACAAGAATGAGACAAGTTAAATTGCTCTTGTAGAGAAGCAACATAGACTCAATAGGCAAACAGTCTCCTTCAATGCTGTGATTGTTACAATCATATTCGCCTTTGTTCTACAGGAGCAAACGACAGACTGATTATTTCTGACTATCTGGATAAATGCCCAACTGCAAAGAAAATTAATGCATCACACTTATGAGAACAACAATCAGAACCCTTAAAATTAACAGTACATGGTCACTCCTTTTGCAGTTGAAATGCATTTGTCAAAGACAGCTCTGCACTGATGTATGAAAACATGTTACATAATCTGTGAAAACTATTCCTTAGGTATTAACAGAAATTGACATACTACCTGTAAATGGAATTCACTCCAAACATTGTGCCTTCACAAATTAGCTCCCCAATCTAATTTGGATAGAAACAATGGAACCTGCAATCCTCTAAACTTCATTGCAATTTACAGTAAAGTAATAATAATTGTACCAAACAAAACTGTAGGCTGCACAGACAAAAAGTTGCAAGACATTCAATGTTCACTGCCAAACAAAAGTAAACTTCAATATTTAACTGAGCAACAGTAGCCTTGCTGTAGAAAATCCTGCAAAACAGGCCAAGGACACTTCAATGTCTGTGATATGCACACTGGAGTTGAACCTCAATATAACCATGAAATTTGTTTTTTTGATCAGTGAAAACAACTTTTCAGTTCAGCTAAGATATAATTGAATGGTGAAGCATACTGGAGGCACTCAATGGTCTGAGTGCCTTTAAAATTGCATCTCAGCAAGTTTAAATAAAATCATTGCTAAGAACAACGCTGATGTTAAAAATCTGTGATTTTGAACAAAGTCATTGCCAGAATCTCAAACTTTACTCTCACACCCACATTTGTGAGAACTGCATTCAAAAAGTACATTAAAAATAATAGATTATGTTAGATTATTAGATCATATTAAAATGTATAAATTTGAAAGGCTTGTCAACCTTTCAACAAAACGGTCAGTTCATCAACAATTTGTTTTATAATCTGAGATTGCACTTCCTTCCAGCTCCAAAGTTAGCTTTACAACCATTAAGTTTCCAAACTTTAAATTTCTGAAGCACAGAAGGAGCATTCTTCTAAATTAAACTTGGATATACTTGCACATTTAGGTTACCTGCAAAATGATTGCTGCATTGCGGTGGTGGAATATACTGCTAAGCTTGGAAAACATATTGTATGCCCAGTTCAATGATAACACTGAAAAAAAACCAGAAAATGCCCTTCAATGCCCTGCTCAAGGATTGAAATGAAAGGATTTACAAACAGTCAGTTTTCAGTTGGAATTCACAAGACAGCAAGTTCCTTACTTCTGTTGTGCTATCAGCAGTCGGACTTGTTTGATGCAAATACTGCGTGAGCTGAAATACTAGATTTCAATGCTGGCAGTTGATTTAAACAAAAGCTCCACTTTAATAATACAAGTCTTCCAATTACATCCCTAAAACAGGTTAATGTACACAATTTCTAATAACTCTCCTCCCGAGGGAACAGAGTTCCAAAAACTTCATCCATGGGCCTACATTTTACTGTAAAGTCTAGGTGTGTAACAGTACATCCAAATTTGATCCTCTTCTAATTTGACACCCACTCAAAAACATTTCATTAAGGGACACAGATAAAAATCATCAATATAAATTCCAGGCATCTTTTCTCCTTGTTAATGCAGGGATGCAGAAGCCTAGTTTAGCGCCCAATCATTGCCTTATCTGAAATTACACATGAATGAGGTTTCTAGGACCTTCTTGATGTACATTCCTCACAGTTGGTGTACAAGTCACTGATGGCTGCAAAATTCTTTTAACATAGAACATTCAGTACAAGGTATTCATAAGGGTTTTGATGGGATGAGATTATGGATATGAGATCAGGGTGTCACATTATTAGATAATTAGGTCATCTATTTATAAAAAAAGAGATGAGGAGAAATATCTTCACTCAAAGGGTTGTGAATTTTTGGAATTTCCTACCTCAGACGGCTATGGATTGTTGACTACTGAATATATTTCACATCAAAATTGATATTTATAAAATCATAGATTCTGAAACAGACTCTTCCGTTTAACTCATCCATGCCGACCAAGTCTCCCAAATTAAACTAGTCCCACTTGCCTGCATTGAGCCCATATCCCTCTAAACCTTTCCTATTCGTATATTGTCCAAATGTCTTTTGAATGTTGTAACTGTACCTGCATCTAGCAGTTCCTCTGGCAGTTCTCTACCATCCTCTGTATGAAAACGTTGCCTCTCAAGACCCTTTTAAATCTTTCGCTTCTCACCTTGAAAATATGCCCTCTAGAACATAGAACAATACAGCACATAACAGGCCCTTCAGCCCACGATGTTGTGCCGAACATTTGTCCTAGCTTAAGCACCCATCCTTGTACCTATCCAATTGCCACTTAAAGTTCACCAATGATTCTGACTCTGCCACTCCCACAGGCAGTGCATTCCATGCCCCCACCACTCTCTGGGTAAAGAACCTACCCCTGACATCTCCCCTATACCTTCCACCCGTCACCTTAAATTTATGTCGCCTTGTAACACCCTATTGTACGCGGGGAAAAAGTTTCTGACTGTCTACTCTATCTATTCCTCTGATCATCTTATAAACCTCTATCAAGTCACCCCTCATCCTTCGCCATTCCAA
>NC_057716.1:6734443-6759899 GCF_004010195.1 Chiloscyllium plagiosum | reverse complement strand
TTACAAACAGCAGAGGACCCAGAACTGATCCCTGCGGAACTCCACTTGTAACTGGGCTCCAGGCTGAATATTTACCATCTACCACCACTCTCTGACTTCGACCGGTTAGCCAGTTTTCTATCCAACTGGCCAAATTTCCCACTATCCCATGCCTCCTGACTTTCCGCATAAGCCTACCATGGGGAACCTTATCAAATGCCTTACTAAAATCCATGTATACTACATCCACTGCTCTACCCTCATCCACATGCTAGTTTTGAACTCCCCCACCCAAGTAGAAAAAAAAACTTTGCTATTCACTTTCTCCAAGTCCCTCATAAATCTTTTAAAGTAGAGGTATTCCTAATTTCAATTAGAAAGAAAATGTTTTGTTAGCCTTTCTTGCAAGTGGGTTGGAACACAAGAATAAGGAAGCTTTGCTGTAATTAGCGTTAAGTCTCTGTTGAGAATATACCAGAAACATTAAAAGGTCTAAAAGATATGGAGACAGTGCAGGAAGGTGGAGCTGAAGTAGGAGGCTAGGCATGATCATATGAATGCCAAAGCAGGCTCAAGGTGTCAGATGGTCAACTTTCACCTATTTCTCATTAAACTGTTAAAACAAACTACAGAAAATTGGATTGCAATGTCAGTTGTGGCCTTGTATGAAAGTTTACCTGTCGTAGCAAATCCAATTTAACAGAATAAAGCTAAAATTCCATTTGTTTAATGCTGATGAATTTTGAAAGAGACTACTTTGTTTGCTTTGGAACTCTATGGGGCAATAACTAAATAAACAAGAAAATGATTTAAAGAAATTCATTTGCCTTCATTGTTGCAACACTGGAGTATAATAACACTGGAATTTGGAACAATAGTAAGGCCATTGAGGCCCTCGAGCCTCTTCTATCAAATCAACTTCATTCTGGCTGATCTACAGCTGAATTTCATTTACACCTACCTTTGGTCCATATTACTTGATGCTCTTACCTGAAAAAAAGGACAATTTATATGAGTAATCACATTATAGGTTGATAACTAAACTAAGGTGTTACTTGATAAGTGATTTTTGATTTGGATTACTTTCACTTTCACATAAAAAAAAGAGGTAACAGTATTCCAATTATTCATAAAGGAAACAGTAAAATTTAGAAATGACCAAAATTAAGCTAGATTAATTGATTAAACAGTCAAGATGATAAATAACAAGAATGCTTGTTTATATAGTACTTGTGTGTTGTAAAATGTATCAAGGTGCTTCAGAGAAGCATTATCAAACAAATCAACTGAGCCAGCCTTGCGACAAAAGGTAGGGTGAATGATACAAGCTTGATCAAAAAGGTAGCTTTTAATGACTATCATCAAACAAAAAAACAGAGGAAAGAAGTATGAAGAATCTAGGACAGAGGACAGGAGAAAACTGTGGTCGTAAGAGCTGATCCTTTTTTGAGGTTATTTTTCCAGTCTTGGAGCTGATTTCCTTGGTTTCTTGGAGCAGTAGTGACAGTTTTATAAGTTTTTGCATTGTTCTGGAACTTTGGAAAAAGATCAAAATAAGGTACTTAGAAGGGACAGCAGGTATCATTTGAGAGGTGATAAAAAGCATGAACCTACTTAGCTGACTGACCAGGCAGTGAACTTTCACAGAGGTAAAAACAATGACTGCAGATGCTGGAAACCAGATTCTGGATTAGTGGTGCTGGAAGAGCACAGCAATTCAGGCAGCATCCGAGGACATTGCTGTGCTCTTCCAGCAGTTGAAACTTTATTGCTGGAACAGCACAGCAGGTCAGGCAGCATCCAGGGAACAGGAGATTCGACGTTTCGGGCACAGGCCCTTCTTCAGGAATTCCTGAAGAAGGGCCTGTGCCCGAAACGTCGAATCTCCTGTTCCCTGGATGCTGCCTGACCTGCTGTGCTGTTCCAGCAATAAAGTTTCAACTTTGATCTCCAGCATCTGCAGACCTCACTTTCTCCTCGAAGTGCTCTTCCAGCACCACTAATCCAGTGAACTTTCACAGCTAACAACTGCCTGTGGTAAAAATAATGACTGCAGATGCTGGAAATCAGATTCTGGATTAGAGTGGTGCTGGAAAGGCACAGCAGTTCAGGCAGCATCCAAGTCGCAGGAAAATCGACGTTTCGGGCAAAAACCCTTCAACTACCTGTGCAGAGGATGGTGCGTGAAGGAACGAGCTGCCAGAGGAAGTAGTGGAGGCTGGTACAATTACAACATTTAAAAGGCACCTGGGTGGATATATGAATAGGAAGAATTTGGAGGGATAGGAGCCAAATGCTGGCAAATGGGACTAGATTAATTTAGGTTATCTGGGTGGCATGGACGAGTTGGACTGAAGGGTCTGTACTGTGCTGTACATCTCTATGACCACATGTTTAGGAAGGCAATTTCAAATGCTAAAGCCTTGGCACAGAAGGAACAATTGCCAACAGTGTACTAATTAAAATCAGGGCTTTTCAAGTGACCTGAATTAAGAAGGCTGTCAGGATGGAGGAGAGTACAGAGGTACGGAGGGATGAAACTGAGTATGGAACTGCTTAACTGAGAGCCAATGTAGTCACTAAGCACATGGGCAATGGATGAGAATGACTTGAGTATAGTAACATTGAGTATAGGGTTTGAGAGGTCATATTGCGGCTGTATAGGACATTGATGAAGGTCAATTTTAAAACACTGCATACAATTCTGGTTGCCCTTCTATAGGAAGCATGTTGTTAAATTTGAAAGGGTACAGAAAAGATTTACAAGGATGTTGATGGGACTGGAGAATTTGAACTACTGGGAGAGGCTAAATAGGGTGTTTTTTTTCCCTACATCATTGGAGACTGAGGGATGATCTTATAGAGGTTTATAAAATCATGAGGAGTATGGATAGGGTGAATAGCTAAGGTCCTTTTCCATAAGACCATAAGACATAGGAGCTGAAATTAGATCATTCAGCCCGAATCTGCTCCACCATCCAATCGTGGCTGACAAGTTTCTCAACTCCATTCTCCCTCTTCCTCCCGTAACCATTCTCGATACTCAATCTCAGTCTTAAATATACTCAATGGCCTGGCCTCCACCGCCTTCTGTGGCAATGAATTCCATAGATTCACCACACTCTGGCTGAAGAAGTTTCTCTTTATCTCTGTTCCAAAAGGTCTTCCTTTTACTGTAAGGCTATGCCCTCAAGTCCTCGTCTCTCCTAACAATGGAAACATCTTGCCAACATCTACCAGGCCACTCAGTATTCAGGATGTTTCAATTGGATCCCCCCTTATCCTCCCAAACTCCATTGAGTATCAATCCAGGGTCCTCCAACGTTCCTCATATGTTACACTTTTCAGTCCTGGGACCATTCTTGTGACTCTCCTCTGAACACGGTCCAGGGCCAGCACATCGAGTCCAAAACTAGAAGAAATAGGTTTAAGGTGAGAAGGGAAAGCTTTAAAAAGGACCGGAGGAGTGACTTTTTCATGCAGGATATGATGTAGGTCTGGAACGTGCTGCCAGAGGAAGTGGTGGAGGTGAGTACAATTAAAACATTTAAAAGGTATCTGAATGGGTATATGATTAGGAAGAGTTCAGAAGGATATGGTCTAAATGCTGGCAGATGAGATTAGGTCAGATTGGGATATATAGTTGGCGCAAATGAGTTGAACCTAAAAATCTGTTTCTGTGCTGTATGACTCTATGGCTTGGTGAGAGTTAGATTAGCGAGAAGTGGATTTGGATGACCTCAAGTTTACAGAGGGTAGAATGTAGGAGGTCAGCATGAGTGGGCCGGAATAGTCAAGTCTAGAAGTATTAAAAATGAAGGATAAATAGGTTCAAATACCAGATGAATGGAGGTGGGGTGAGGGAGTAGGTCAAAGTTACAATGATGACAATTGGCAGTCTTAGTGATGGTACAGGTAAATCAAGGAAGACAGAAAAAAAAGTCTGAAAAATTCAGTTACTTATTAATGGGAAATCTGAAAAAGAAGTTGCAATAAGCTTCGATAGTTTTGAGTCCACAATGCTGACAGACAGCTTATTCATAATTTTTCAATCATGTTAAATGGTCAGAAATGAACAGTGTATACCTTACTTGCTTATTTGTATTGGATGCAGATAAGGCTCTCTTCTTGCAGTGTGGACTCACAAATCTTTGCTTTTTTTATTCATTCATAGGATGTGAACTCTGCAAACCAGTACTCTTTGCCTATTCCATTTATCCTGGAGTGGTTGGTACTAAGTTCTCTTCTGAAGCCAATGCAATCCACCACAATACTGTGGTTTAAATACACCACAGTACTGTCAGGTAAGGAATTCTAAGACTAAGTTCCTGGTACAAAGCAGGGACAGTAATCATCAATACAAAACCAGGTCATCATGCTGTGTGATTTGGAGGTAGTGGTGGTTCCATTCACCCTACTGCCCTTGCTGTTTTAATTTGGTGAGGTTTTTTGAAGAAAGAAACAAATGCAAATTGCTGCAGAAAATCAGCAAATCGGGCAGCATTTGAGGGGAGAAAGCATATTTAGTCCTTTGGGTCCGGTGACCCTTCTTTTTGTGCATTAAGTGCTGATGAAAGAAGAGTGAGAAAATTGCTGCAATGCATCTTGTAGAAGGTTCAAACAGCAGTCATTTATGTGCCAATAGTTGTGGGATAAGTGAATGTTTAAGGTAATGAGTGCAGCTTCAAATCAAATGAGTTGCTTCATTCTGGATTGTGCCCAGCTTCTTCAGCAATATTGCATCAGCTCTCATCCATGCAAACTGGAGAGCATTCTACCAGCCTTTTGACATGGTGGAAAGACTTCAGTGAGTCTGGAGTTAAGAGTTAATTACTGCAAAACAGCCAGTCTCTGACCTATCTTTCTAGGCACAGTATTTATATGGCTCACTTAATTATGTTTCTGATCAATGGTGATCTCACCAGGATGTTAATAATGGATTCAATGGGGGTTCAACCATGGAAACGCCTATTGATTGTCATGGTCAAATACTTCAATTCACTTGTTGGAAAATGGTCATTGGCAAGAATATTACATTGTGTAACTTTAGAACTAATGCTAACCCTAACCCTGTTGGGAGGTGTGGTGGTATTATCATGAGATTAATAGTTCAGAAACTCAGGTAATATTCTGGAAATTTCTGGAGACTATGGCAGATGGCAGAATTTGAATTCAGTAAATATCTGGAATAGAGTGTCCAATGACAACCATGAAACTACTGTCAATAGTTGAAAAAAAAAAATCAATCTCGTTCATCAATGTCCTTCAAGAAAGGAAATCTATTGTCCTTACTTGGTATGGCCTACATGTGACTCCAGATCCACAGCAATGTGGTTGACCATTAACTGCCCTCTGAAAGGGATGAACAAGTCAATTCAGTTGTAACAATCGATACAAAGTCCTAAAAATCAGGTGAAACTGAATAGGCCACTGAGGCTCAGGAAGAATCAATGGCAAAAACAGCTCTGTTGATGGTTCATGGTCCTGCCTTACTAAAATCTGGGAGTTAGTGTTAAAATTGGGAGAGCTGTCTCACAGATTCGTCAAGTTACAGCTTGACATAGTCAAACTCACAGAAGGAGAAAGTGAGGACTGGAGATGTTGGAGATCAGAGTTGAGAGTGTGATGGTAGAAAAACACAGCAGGTCAGGCAGCATCCAAGCAGCAGGAGAATTGATGTTCCGGGCATAAGCCCTTCATCATGAATGAGGCCTCATTCTGGTGAAGGACTTATACCCGAAACATCGATTCTCCTGCTCCTGGTATGCTGCCTGACTTGCTGTGTTTTTCTAGCACCACACTCTCGACTCATACTCACAGAACCATACCTTACACACACCATCTTCATCATTATCATCCCTGGTTATGTCCTGTCCCACCACAGGACAGACTCGATACAGGTGCTGGCACAATGATGTACCGTTGGTCTTGGATTCCTCAGTGTTGACTTCGAACATCAAACTGGGCATTCATAATGCACAGTTGGCCACCACCAGCAGTAGAATTGTACTTTAACAAATCCACACCCTCTTGGCCTGACATACCTGCTACTCTACCATTAACATCAAGCCAGGGGTTCAAACTGGTTGAATGGAGAGTGCATGGGGTATTCCGAAACAGCACAAGGTATACATGAAAATAAAGTATTAACCTGTAAAGCTACAACACAGAACTCTTGCATACCAAAAACATAAACAGCAAGTGATAGACAGGGCTAAGTGATTCCACAATGAACACATCAAATCTAAGCTCTGCAGTCCTGCTACATCATGTTCTGAGTGCTGCTAGGCAATCAAATATCTCAATTGACAGGGAGGCTCCATAAATACCTCCAACCTCAATGATGGGACATCCCAGCAAATCCATACAAAGAATGAGGCTGAAACATTTGCAACAATCTTCAGCCAGAAGTGTCAAATAGATGATCCATCTTAGCCTCCTCCAGAGGAACCCAAACATCACAGATACCAGTCTTCAGCCAATTCAATTCACTCCACATTATCATGAACCAGTTGGAGCCACTGGATACTGCAAAGGCTATGGGCCTGACAACATTCTGACAATTGCACTGAAGACTTGTGCTACAGAACAAGTCATGCCCTCGCCAAGCTGTTCCAGTGCAGCTGCAACACTAGAATCTATCCAACAATACAAAAAATGCAATCCGACCAATTACTGCCCCATTAGTCTACTCTCAATCATCAGTAAAGTGATGGAAGGCATCATCAACAATGCAATCAAGCAGCACAAGCTCTGCAATTATCTGGTCACTGGTCCCAGTTAAGACTCCCTCCGAGCCACCCAATTCTCCAAAGTTGAAGTAGGAATGATGACCCTTGACATCAAGGCCATGTTTGACCGAGTATGGGTTCTCACAAAACTGGAGCCAATGGGAATCAGAGAGAAAACTCTCTGATGGTTGGAGTAATACCTGACACATAGGAAGATGGTTGTGGTTGGCGGATGTCAGTATTCTCACCTCCAGGACATGGACCCAGGATAATGTCCTAGTGCCCTCAGGACAGGGTCCTAGGCCCAACCATCTTCAGTTGTTTCATGAACTACTTTCCCTCCATCTTAAGATGGGGATGTAGGGAATTGTTGATGATTGCACAATGTTCAACACTATTCACGACTCCTCAAGTACTGAAGCAGTCCATGTCCAAATTCAACAAACCCTGGAAAATATCCAGGCTTGGACTGACAAGTGGAAAGTAACATTTGCACCACACAAATACCAAACAGTGATCATCATAAATAAGAGATGATCTAAAAACTGCTCCTTGACATTCAATGGTGTTACCATCACTGAATCCCTCATTATCAACATCCTGGGTGTTACCATTCACCATAAACTGAACTGAACATATGAATACAGTGGCTACAACAGCTGGCCACAGGTTAGGAATACTGCAGCAAGTAACCCACCTCCTGACTCCAGACCACCTGTCCATCATCTAGAAGGCACAAGTCAAGGGTATAATAGAATACTTCCCACTTGCCTGGATGACTGCAGCTTTAACAATACTGAAGAAGCTCAATACCATCCAGGTCAATTAGAATTTAGAATTAGATTTGCTTGACTGGTACCACATCCACAAAAAAAATTCAGTCACTCTACCATCAATGCTCAGTAGTAACTGTATGTGCTATCTACAAGATGCACTACAGAAACTCACCAAAGATGCTGAGACAGCACCTTCCAAACCTATGACCATATCCATCTCAAAGGACAGAAGATTCATGGGAACACCAGTATCTACAAGTTCTCCTCCAAGGTACTCACTATCTTGACTTGTAAATATATTGCTGTTCTTTCACTGTTGTCGTGTCAAAATCATGGAATTCCCTCCTTAACTGCACTGCAGGTCGACCTACAGCACATGGACTGCAGTGGTTCAAAAAGATAGCTCACCACCACTGATGCCCATATCCCAGGAATAATAAAAGAAACTGCATTTGTGAGGTAACAGATGAAATAGAACTTTCGTGATGAGGCAGGACCAAATAATAATTGGTGAACTCACTGAAAGGATAAGTTAAGTGCTATAGCCAGGTATTATGGAAGGAAACTAATTAACAGTAATCAACTTTGAACCAACAATGCTAAACAATTCTGGAACAGAGAGGCTGTAATTCTTATAAGAATCTTAGATTTAAATAGTGAATAGAAAATATTGCTGCTTGTTACGCTGCAAACCAAAACTGCAAAGTATGACACTAAAGTTCCTTGCTTCAAAGCAGTGTATGCTACTACGATTGTACAAACCAATGCTGTTCAGCTTGTGAGATGAGTGGAAAAGCAACTAATTTTCACAGGTTAAATTGATTCAAGGATCATTAGCATCTATTAAGTGAAGGAGAGAGTTTTCTGGACCCTCATCCTAACATTGGCAATAATTCAATTGGCCTTTTGAGAAAGCAGGGTAAACTAAGATTTTGTTTTTAAATGATGTCTTTGGACTCCATAGGTGTGTACATAATTTGTTGTGTTGCGAGATAGTACTGATATGTTGCAAATTCAGACATGTAACCACAGCATTTTAGTGCCTAAAGAAGATAATGGAAAACTAGTCTTTGCATTAATATTTGTTTAATTTTTTTTAATGCATTACCCCAATATTATATTTTTCCTTAATTCAAATCAGGAAATCAAGAAAAGTAACATTACTGCCAGTTGTTAAAGTGAACTATTCCGTAACAAAAGCTGATAAAATGGAATGGCTTTCATAAATGTCCACATCTAATGGATCTGAAATCAAGATCATTATGCACATGTGATCCAGTGTTTAAATTGTATAAATCAGAAAATTCTGGAGAAACTCAGAAGGCCTGGCAGCACCTTCAGAGACAGAGAAATAATGTTTCAAGTCAAAATCATGGAATTCCCTCCTTAACTGCAATGCAGTTCTTCAGAACTGGACAACAGTCCAAAGAAGAACCATTTCGTCTCAAAGCATTAACTGTTTCTGTCGCCAAAGATGCTGCCAGTCATAGAGTCATAGAGATGTACAGCATGGAAACAGACCCTTCGGTCCAACCCGTCCATGTCGACCAGATATCCCAACCCAATCTAGTCTCACCTGCCAGCACCCGGCCCATATCCCTCCAAACCCTTCCTATTCATATACCCATCCAAATGCCTCTTAAATGTTGCAATTGTACCAGCCTCCACACATCCTCTGGCAGCGCATTCCTACAGTTTCTCCAGCATTACCTGTTTTTATTTCAGATCTCCAGCATCTACAGTACATTGCTTTCATTATGACATGTCATGCTACAAGTTGAACATATGTAACAATCAATTCTCATCTAATACATTAGGTTTCATTTCAACATTTCGGAAGCACTTTTATATAAAAAGGAAATTCAATTTGTTAGCAAAGTGAAACTTGCATTGGATATTCAATTGTGGGTCAATATAAAACAAAGCTTTTGTAATTTTGCACTTATTCTAATTTACAAAAATGTTTTTAACATGGAAAACATGCTGAGTTGAAGTTTATTCACATCCACTGACCTGGGATTTTGACTCGGTATCCCCTTAATTGGTTTGAAGATAGGTTGCCTGTGCAGTTATGAGGAAAAAGCCAACTCTCCAGCTTCAAGATCCTGTCAACTTGAAGAGTAAGAGTTCAACCTTACAACTTGAAGGCTGCAGTAAAGGCTAGGTTACTAAAGGTCACTTCCACATGAGTTTTTTAAAAATTCAAACAAAAAGGTAGAAAAATAGCCTGCCTACCACTATGGAATTGCAAAGAGTGGATGATTGAGCTAGTAGCCTGCACTAACTTACACAAAGGCAGTTTGGTCCATGGCCTACTCCTGGATATCTGTCTTGAGATAATCCAACTGCACCCAGTCACTTTGGGATATCGGAAACGGAGTAGAAAATCCCGATATGTCTCCTAACTGCCCTTAACGGGGCATTTCATGAGCCTAGCTTGTTAATTGCCTAGTCGGGTCAAGCCTAACCTCACGTTTCCTAAAATGATAAGTACTCAGACCATATCTGTCTCTGTTTCTGAAATGATTCTACAGAGACACCAAGTGACCTCTTTTCCACATGCGCATAGTACTTGACACTGGTACTGCTTCCTTAGTGCCAGCTCTCAGAGTGAACAGAACCTCTGACACTCCTGTTTATATTGTCAGCCAGGGATTCCTGTTTGGACCAGATTAAAACCCCATTCAGGGAACTCATGTTCCAAGAGGTCCACCTGGCTGACCTCATTACAATCATTATAGTTTCCAATCTTGATGTGGCTAAAATATTATGACCAAGATCTTTCACAGACATAAATGCAATAACAACTGTCACCTCAATTATTCACCATTCAAGGTCAATGTATCCAGTATTACAGTTGCTACAATTACAATTCTAACTGGCTTTAAAGGGAGATGGTTGCCTAGTGGTAATGTCACCGGACTAGTAATTCAGAGGTCCAAATTAATGCTCAGAGATCATGGGTTCAAACCCCACAATGGCAGCTGATGAAATTTAAATCTATGTAATAAATTAGGAAATGGAAAATAGTCTCAGTGAAAGTGAGATTCTGAAATTATCATTGACTGATTAATTGTCAAGAAAATGCATCTGGATCACTAAAACCCTTTAGTGTAGGAACCTACCATCCTTACCATGTGTGGCTTATATGTAATAAACCTACAGTGAATGTGGTTGACTCTGATCTGCCCTCTGAAATAGTGTAGCAATTAGGGATGAGCAACAAATTGGGTAATTCATATATCCCATTAAAAAAATAAAATAAAGGCACTGAAATAAGTAAGTCTTAAGGTAAATAAACAGTGAGGCATTCTTAGTCAGTGGGTTTGTAAAACATGTCGGTGTTAAGTTGGTCATCATTGATGGAGATGGAGATGTCTAGGAAGGGGAGGGAGGTGTCAGAGATAGTCCATGTGAATGCCTCATCTTCCACCTCAGAACCCTTCAACGCCAGGGCATCAACATGGACTTCACCAGTTTCCTCATTTCCCCTCCCACCTTACCCCAGTTCCAAACTTCCAGCTCAGCACCATCCTCATGACCTGATCCACCTGTCAATCTTCCTTCCCACCTATCCGCTCCACCCTCCTCTCCAACCTATCACCTTTGCCCCTTCCTCTATCCACCTATTGCACTCCCAGCTACCTTCTCCCCAACCCCAACCCCTCCCATTTATCTCTCCACTCCTGAGGCTTCCAGCCTCATTTCTGATGAAGGGCTCCTGCCCAAAACGTCGGTTTTCCTGCTCCTTGGATGCTATCTGACCTCTGTGCATTTCCAGCACCACTTTAATCTTGGTTTTATCTGGGTTTTGGGCAGAAGGCAGTGGGGCTGTGAAAGCTGTGGAGTTTTATGGTTGCTTTCTAGTTATCCTCCAGTCAAAGAACTATTGAATGTTTTGAGAAAAGAATCCCAATTATAATAAAAAATATGATTAATCCTTGGTGCCTGCAGGAAACGGTTTACATTGACTGGCGACTTCAGAATTCAATAACATACAACCCCATTGCCTTTAAATCAACGCAACCTTCAAGGAATTTTGTAAAGGCATCGTACTCATTGTTGAAGCAATTATCGAACTGGACAGTTATAACTTTTATTTTTCTTATAATTTACCCCATAACTGTGCCCGTCTGTCTGTGTGTGCGAGAGAGTGGGGTTAAGATCAGAGAAGATTGGTCTTAAATCATAGACCTTATTATTTAGTCTTGCTTTGCTAAAGTTACAGTATTAATAATAATTTGTTAATTTATGTTTGAGCTATTAACATGGTGTCTGATAGTCTTAAAGACGAGGTAGGTACATTTGCACAGTTTTGAAGGTCATTGAATATTTTAATTTCACTCTTGTGATATTCAGTGTTTGCGAGTCTGATTTAATGTGGCTTGCGATTCCTGTATTCTAACAGTGTACTACTTATCAGTGGTTCAAACAAAGCCCTTATATAGGTAATTATCACGCAATTAAGGACTTCAATCTATCACCACACCAGTAGAGTTCTTGTGGTGCAGTGCTGGAGGCCTGGGTTCATCCTACCTGCTCCAGACGTTTGTCATAAAATCTCTAAGCAGTTTGATTGGGGAAACACCTTGATTGGATTGAGATTATGAAACAGGATCAGCAGGATCTAACTAGGGGAGGCAATGGCCTAATGGTATTATCACTAGACTAGTAATCCAGAGACCCACCCTATGTTCTGGGGCTAGGGTTTGAAACCCGCCACAACAGATGGTAGAATGTTAATTAAATTTAAAAATCTGGAAAAAGAGTTTAATGATGACCCTGAATCCACTGTCAATTTTTGAAAAAAATCACTGCCATCCTTACCTGGTCTGGCCTAAACATGACCCCAGGCCCACAGCAATGTGGTTAACTTCTTAGCAGCCCTCTGGGCAACTAGGGATGGACAAAAAATGTTGGTCTGGCAGGAGACACCCTCATCCTGTCAATGAATAAGGCAAAAAACATTGGGCCTAGTTTGAGGGCTGTCTTGTGGCACAGTAGTAGTGTCCCTATCCCTGGGTTGAGAGCCTGGGTTCAAGTTCATCTCACTCGAGAGGTGTGTAATAACAGGAAATATAGGTTAAAGAAAATCACCACACCAATGAGCAGATTGGAGGACATTTTCATGGGTCTGCTCCTGGGCCTAGCCAGGCTGGCTATAAACTGGTGCGGGCTATGGAGGGGGTCATATGTGATGACTGTCTGCCCCTCTTCTGCATTTATGTTTGTGCCCAGGTGTCCTTGGAGAAGAAGCATGCCAAGGTATCCATCAATGCTCTCTATGCCTTTAATGAGTGGTGGGCACTGCAGGGGATACAGTGCTTTACTTTCTCCTCCAACTTTATTTTAATTTAGTCCCTTTCCATTCTCCCTATTCCACCCTTCACCTTTGATGGCTTGCATTACCCATAATGGGCTTTGCTTGTAAATAATCAGTTCAAATTCACAGGTGTTTTACTGGTAGGAACATTGCTCAGTTATGTGCATAGCACTTTTGGGGAAAAATGTTTAAAGAGTCACCACTCCAATTTATCAGACAGCTGGACAGGATTGCAAAAATAAGAGGATTGATGTAATCCAGTCAGTTTAACCCTGTGGACTGCTGGTCTTTAAGGGGAGGAGGGGTTAAGGATTGCATCCTTGTTGGGTCCCCTGTGTCAATTAGAAGCAGCTCCTGACAGAGTTTTGCTGATCTATGGCAATCCTTTCCTGCTCCCACCCTGCTCCCAATATGCCCTCAACCTCCTCCTTGGGCCTGGTGAGATCTGGATTCACCCAGCTTGGGAGATTTCATAGTTTCTCTTCCTTGTGCAATTCCACAATACCAGCAGGGCATTTTCACCAATCCTGGTGTGGCGGAGGGAAAGTGATCTCAGATTGGCTGCAGCTCCGTGGACAGGTAATCCTCTTGAGGTGAATGAATGTCCCTTCTCAATTATAACAGGGCTGTTGCCTGACAAACTGAAGTGAGGTGAGCTAGCTTGGCGAGATTCGGTCATGTCTGAAATTTATGCTGGAGTGGAAGAGTCCATCCTCAGCATGTAATCCAGCAAATAGTTTCAGGAACATAAAGTAAAATGTAAATAACACAAAATGGGCATTAATTGTTGAGTAGGAACATGAAAAAGTAGCAGCAGTTCGGGTGAAAGGTCATCTACCTGAAATGTTAACTCTGGAGAGGGTTTGGAAGTAGAGAACCAGGAGCTGCAGAGCTGCTTTGCATTTTCAATAACTACTCATTGAAGGGATTCAGACCTCATGGTACCTGCATATAAGACGCTGTTATCTGAGAACAACCAATCAATCAATCTATAATAAGTTACTATGCACATGATCCTGCAAGATCCAGCATCAATGTAACTACATTCATATTGAATTGAATTGACTTTATTGTCACGTGTACTGAGGCACAGTAAAAAGCTTTTGTCTTGTGAGCAATACAGGCAGATCACAGAGTTAAGTAGCATAGATAGTAAATAATAGGAAAACAGTGACCAAAACAAAAACACAGGTACAGGTGAATGTTAAGAGTTTGTGAGTCCATTCAGTATTCTAACAAGAATAGGGTAGAAACTGTTGCGAAACCGGCTGATGCGTGTGCTCAGACATCCTGATGATAGAGGCTGTAGGAAAACATTGTCAGGGTGGGATGGATCTTTAAGAATGCTGGCGGCCTTTCCTTGACAGTGGGTCTGGTAGATAGATTCTATAGATGACAGGTTGGCCTTTGTGATTGTCCGGGCTGAGTTCACCACTCTCTGTAACCGTCTCCGATCTTGAATGATACAGTTACCATTCCAGGCAGTGATACATCCAGGCAGAATGCTCTCGATGGCACACCTATAAAAGTTGGCAAGGGTATTCGCTGTCATGCAAAATTTCCTCAGCTGCCTGAGGAAGAAGAGACGTTGTTGGGCATTTGTAAACAGTGCGCCCCCATGAAGAGTCCACATAGATCAGAATTACAGTGTGCAGAGACGATAGGAATTAAAAAAAACAAAACCTTGCACATATATGGCACCTATCATAACCTCAAAACCCTAACAAGCATTTACAACATCTGAAATGTAGTCATTGGTTGAATTGAAGGAAACACAGCAGGAATATTACAAGCAATAATATCATAATGACCAGGATCATAGGGAGAACTACTTAACTTTCTCTTCAAAATAGTGCCAATGGATCTTGGCATTGGCCTGAAAGAGTAATGAGGCCTTCGTTTTATATCAGTACAAAAGAGGATAGTACTTTTCCTGAGTATTATACAGGATTGCCAGCCCAGATTTTCTTTCAAAGAATCAAATTCAATACCTTCTCAAATGCCGAGTTTGGTAGGTACACGACTGCCTTGGTGCAACACCTCTGTGGTGTCTGTAGTGGGAAATAACTGTCATGCTGTCTATTAAACGTCAATAACATAAACAGCTTGCAAGGCCTTGGGTTTTAAGTTGGAAGAATAGAAGCAACCTGAATGGATGGGGTAAGATCCTACAGAACCAGGATTTTTAGTTTCAGTAGTAGTTGAAGCACAGTGGAAGCTGCAGTACATCTCTCCCTGCTACTCTCTGAGTTTACTCTTGATATTTTCCCTCCTGGACTAGATTACTACCTGTGAGACAATCTATTTTTCCAAACTTGCCTTTTGCCAAAGGTATCAAAAAGGGTGGTGCTGGATAAGCACAGCAGGTCAGGCAGCATCCGAGGAGCAGAAGAGTTGACATTTCGGTCATAAGCCTTTCATCAGGAATGTGGAGGGGAATCCGAAAAATAGTGGACTGAGGGTGAGGCAGGGGGAAGGTAGGTGGGAACGCAATAGGTGAATGCAGATGAGGGGATAGGTCAGTTGGGAGGTGGAGCGGATAGGTGAAAAGGAAGATAGACAGGTAAAGCAGATCAAGAGGGCTGTGCCGAGTTGGAGAGTTGGATCTGGGATGGTGTGGGGGAGGGGAGATTTGGAAACTAGTGAAGTCAATGTTGATGCCATGTGGTTGAAGAGTCCCGAGCAGGTGAGTTCTTCCTGGCTTTGATTTGGCGGTGGAAGAGGCCTAGAACTTGCATATCCTTGGGAGAGTGGGAAGGAGATTTAACCACAGGGTTGACCACAGGGTGGTGGGATTGTTTGGTCCGTGTGTCCCAGAGATGTTCCCTGAAATGCTCCAGAAAACAAGGATAGAACTCCTCGGTTCTCACCTTTCATCCCACTAATCTCTGGATAAAGTGCATTATCTTCCGCCATTTCTGCCACCTTCAGTCAGACCCCACCACCAAAAATATATTTCCCTCCCTGCCCCATATGTGTTCTGCAGAGACCATGCCCTCTGCGACTCACTTATTAGGTCCGCGCCCCCCACCAACCCACCATCCACACCTGGCACCTTCTCTTGCCACCGCACGAGGTGTAAAACTTGCGCCCACACCTCCCCCTTCCTCACCATCCAAGGCCCAAAAAAATCTTTTCACATCCAGCAGAGGTTTTCCTGCACATCCACCCACCTCATCTACAGCATCCATTACTCTCAATGTGTCTCCTTTACATCGGGGAGACAGGACGCCAACTTGCAGAGCATTTCAGAGAATATCTCTGGGACACACACACCAAACAACCCCACCACCCTGTGTCCGAACCACTTCAACTCTCCCTCTAACTCTCCCAAGGACATGCAAGTCCTGGGGCTCCTCCACCGCCGAATCATAGCCACCTGTCAACTGGAGGAAGAACGCCTCATCTTGTGCTTTGGAACTCTTCAACCACACAGCATCAACATCAACTTCACTAGTTTCCAAATCTCCCCTCCCTCAACCTCGTCCCACTCCAACTTGGCACCGCCCTCTTGACCTGTCCATCTTTCATCCCACCTATCCACTCCACCCTCCCCACTGACCTAACACAATTACTGCCCTCTGCACCCACCTATCGCTTTCCCACCTACCTTCCCCCCAGCCCCACCCCCACCCCCCTATTTATTTCTCATCCCTCTTCCTCCTCCACATTCTGGATGAAAGGCTTATGCCTGAAATGTTGACTCTCCTGCTCCTCGGATGCTGACTGATCTACTGTGCTTTTCCAGTGTCACCCTTTTTGACTCTGACTTTTCTAGTATCTGCAGTCCTCACTAAAATTGAAAACCTCAATTTTTCCTTTTGCTAAAGGTGTGTTTATGGGATGTTGCTATGTTGAAACAAATTACTATTTATTAGTTAAATAATCTATTATTCTATTATATTTTTCCAATATAGTTGTTATTCCTTTTTTTACCTTTGTAGTATTTTATCTACAGCGTATGAATAAACTATGTTTATGAATTGTGTGCATTCTGCTCATCCCAGTGAAGAAGGTCAATGAACCTTTTCTGGTGTTGGACATTGCTCCTCCTGAATACATCTCCACTGATCACAATTTCTGCGAACTCTATCCATATCTACTTGGTCTACAAAGATGATTTTTCTTCAATGAAGAGGATCTCCCAGCTCTCCTGACTGCCTTGAGAATCTCAGGTTGGTGCCTGTAAAACATTGGCAATCCTATCCTGCTTGCCAGCTGTCTCTCTTCCGGTATTCCTGATGTTTGCACCCCTGAAGGTAAATGGTGGCCACAAATATTGCTGCCACTGTCTGTTTAAACCAAGCCAAGGCACTCTCAGATTGGTCACCATAACCTCATCCTATGGCCACTAATTAGGTGATTAGCCCACCATGTAGCCAATTAGTAGGCTGATCTATAAAAATCGGAGTCTTTCAATGAAAGAGTCATGACTTCTATTCCGGAATCCACAAAAAAAACTAGGCCCTTTGTAAGTGACAGGAGTGTTAGTGAAAAAAGATTTGCACTTTACCCAAATCTAAAGATGGTGATTTAAGTATTTATAATGTTTTTAAAAAATTGAATCCAAGTTCTCAAATTACCGTGTTGAGCAGTTCTCAGAAGCCTTACTACAGACCAATGTCATTATTCTATTTGCTCATCAACTTGTCATCAGATGCACACAATTCTGGGCATATATTTTAACTTTGACTAAATAAAATAGGTTTTAAGTAATTTGAAATTAGGTGTCCTAAAGCCTCACATTAATACAACTAATGACTACTAAGAGGAACATAATTTATCAATAAGAATAGAGTTCTCCTAGTGTCCTAGCCAACACGCTTGCTCACGTACCATCACTGAAACATTCTGATCCTTCATTCATTCAATTACTTCTTGAGCATATTGCAGAGTGCAAATTAACTGCTACATTTGTTGACTGAGTGTTCATTTTGTATCTTAAAGATGTTCCCACCTGATCAAGATGAGTGTCAGTCACCCAGTAGAAGGCCCCTGGAAAATGGCAGCACAGTTGAAATGGAACAGAGAGTCCACTATCCCCATTTTTTTCATCATTACTGAAAAAGATTTTAAAATGTTTCCTGAAGTTCATTTGTGATTTCAGGTGATGCAAAGTTATTTGAAAACAGGCTTCTATAAAGATCTACAATTTATAACATTTTCTAGAAAAATGAGGATGTCACCATAAAAAGGCAAAGGAACCGGTGGATGACTATAAATGCCAAATACCATCTTCCAATTAACCACTGATATACATAAAGCACCCAGTAAAAACAAACAGTTGGTGCCAAGAAGACCTGCATTCACTTTGTGTTTTATAACATTTGAAAACAATTCATGTACAATCAGTTGTTCTTAAGAGGAGATAATCTGGTGGTCATTTCCACATTTAGGTAAGCTTCACAAATAACAATGACATGAATGCAAAAATAAAGTCAATTTCTGGGTAATTATGGTTTAATGAAAAATGTTCTAGCCATTCAGAAGGATAATAGGTGCAAAGAAACACTACCATCTGGAAATCTTTCAAGTCACACATCAACATGACTACCTTGGAAATATATCACCATTTCGCCATCTATTATCAATGGGTCAAAATCTCTACCCAACAGCAAAATTGGTGTACCTACACTATACAGACTACTATGATTTCAGAAGGCAACTGATGACCACTTTCTAAAAGAAAAATTAGGCCAGGCAATAATTGCTAGCCTTGCCAACATAATACGAGATTTAAGCAAATGGACTGCCTGAAGATTATGAAGCAGGGATTCTTTGTTCTACAGGTATCAGGTCTTTACCAACATGAAAGGTCATTAAAGGTTAATCTAGGAGAGGTGACATTGCATGGAAGTAAGCTTACCATTCACATTTGTTTGAGGAAATCATTCGTCTGTCTCTTCCTCTCTCCGGGAGGCCTCTATTACCAAAATGTGTTTTTCCCACAGAAAATCCATTCAACTGCTTGAAACCTCCTGCTTGGTACCCTATACCATTGTCACTATCTGTTCCTGGCTACCCCATTACACCAGTGATGTCTTAATCCCATGAACAAATATAATGAGGAGAACCTCTAAGCGTACTCTGAATAGTACCAGGGGATCTTTAACATCCATTTTAATATTTCATCAAATGCTTGACAAAACAGCACTTTCTCTACGGCAACTGTAATTACGTACCAGCAATTCAAAATGGGACTCAAACCATAACATTTTATGTCATAGACATGAGAGTGCTGAAAGCAAGCCAAACACTAATGGAATAAAAACAACATTCCCCCACTGCACCCCTCCTCACCCTCAGCCTCGAAATGGGGTCCCTGTTAGAAAAGGTTTGGGAACCATTGGTCCAAGTTTTGTAACTGACAATTGGATCATCTGTGGGATTCAAATTTTCTGCAGCTAACATCCCATGTAAACCTGAATTCATGCTAACTTTACCATTTCGGCCTTTTCCTCATAATGATGATCAATTGATCCACTTGTCCTCAAAGTCAAGGACACATGATAGCAGCCAATCCCTGAAATGTCTACAATCTACTTAGATTGAATCACAATCATTGTACAAGAGGAAGAGAACATCAATTGGAGTGCGCAGAGATGCTGATGTCAGGAAAAGTACCGAGAATAAAAACCCAGAATAAGACAGTTGCAAAATGTTTGGAGAACACATGTGCTCTAATTACTTTCTCCTTCCCACCGATAATTTTCTCATCTATATTCCTCTCATTCATCTTATGAAGAGCAACACACTAAACATTGAAAGAATACTTTTGAAAGTTGTTCCTTGACTGGTCTTGTAACTTTCAAGTTAACATCCATTGGTGGAATGTTTTAGTAGTTAAAATGTGGAATTATTGTTGACACAATGGCTAGGGATGACCACAGTTCATAAAAGGATATTGAACAATTTAGATAGAAATGACAAAGGCAAAAAGTCACTTGTCAAGAGTGCTGTATAGGCCTATAACAATAACCACCCAAAAGGATCGAGTATAAAGGAGGAAATAATGGGAGCTCAGAAAAGTATAGTCAGAATCATGGAGCATTTTAATCAACATATAGACTCAGAAAATCAGATAAGTAAAGACTGCCTAGATGAGGAGTTTAAAGAATGTTTTCAGGATGATTTCTTAGCTTGTTCTGGAGCTTACCAGACAGCAGGCTATATTAGGCCTGGTATTGTTGAACAAAATAGAATTAATTAAAAACCTTATAATGAAATCACATGGAAACTTATAAAATCCTGAAGGATGTTGACAGGACACAAATGGAGAGGATGAACTGAATCGTTTTTTTTTTTGGCCATGTGTAAGATGTATTGAATTTGTTGGGAGTATTTTCCACTGTGTTGCTAAGTGAGATTGTAATACCTTACAAAATTCGTCTCATTAACGACCTACCTGCTCCAATGGTGTCCTTAATGTCTGATTCACCAACTTATTCTCAAAGCAACTTGCCAGTCAGCAAATATTAGCTGAAAAAACAGTGTACACCCAGAAATCTGAAGCTGCTCTGCTTGGTGATGGACACAAGTGTGAAGATATTTGAGAAGGAGAAGATGCTGTCACAATTTTGCAAAATGTCCTGGAGAAGGGGATGATGCAGTGAAATAGTGCCCCCTCCTGGAAGACTCACAAAGGAGGCCACGCCACTGGATCCTGGCAACCTTATTCCGCATTCACCACCCAGGGCAGTGCAGGCTCCACAGTGCAGAGGAACAACCAACAGCACCACAAGAACCTCCGCTCCACCAGGGTAAATGCTAGGCTCTTCTGTCCATCATCCCAACCATTTGTCCTCAGATCCAAAGACCCAAGAGAAAGAGGTACAGGAAACCTGGCATACACTCCTGGTACCCCATCCTCATAAAGACACAGGGCATGCCAGGAGACATTCAGCTGGAGGAGGTACAGACAGAGACCCTTCAAGGCACTCTACCTCCATCCTGCCTGCCAAGTAGTTTTCAGAGCTGTCATGATGATCATGAAGTTTGTCAAATGTCAGATGCCAATGTCTGTGGATAAGGATGCGTGTTCCTAGTGCCCATGCGTCATGTCCAGCAATAATGTTTGGTGCTGAGCAACATCGAGGCTGCTCACAGCCAGTGATGAGTGGCCAGGTGCCCACTTTGACTTCTACGTTGAGAATTCTTGAAATATAAGATGGAGATAAGTGAATATTAATGAGGAAAGTGGTGAAACAAACTACAGTTACCCATAATTGGAAAGTAAATAAAAGTTGTAGCGAGTTGCTTCCAATGTCAGGATCGGTCTCACTAGCCTTCTCACACAAGACTATCACAAACTTCACTGTCATGTCATTCAGTCCCTATAAGAATCTGCAGGATGTTTCCTTTCATGGGAGATTGTAGAATTAGGGATCATTGTTTCAAAACAGCAGGTCACCTACTTAAGACAGAATTGACAATAATTTTTTTCTCACAAAGGTTAAGAGTCTTTGGAACATTCTTTCTTGAAAAGTAGTGCTTTTAAGGCAAACATTGACAAATTCTTGATAAAGAAGAAAGTTAAAGTTTACCATGGTAGGTAGAAATGTGGACTAATCAAGTCAGCCATGATTTTAGTAAATGGCAAAACAGGTTCAAAGGGCCAAGTGGCCTACTCCTACTCCCAAATTGATGTTTTGACTGGTATCAAGCTACCAATTTTAGTTTCAGTGTTGAACTCCATTGTAGTGCATTGGAGATAGAGATGAATTTGTCACCCAAGAACAGCTTCCACACAGCCAGACTGTGGGCACAAAGCCAATGCCATTCAGTTGGCAATACGTTCCTAAATATTTGCTTAAATACACAATATTTCTTTCTGAACCAGTTCGGTTTTTCTTGACCTTTAAGAACCACTTCCACATTAGGTATTTCCTGACAATTCCCGTCTTCAATCCCTGTGACTTTATCCATTTCTGTTTTTGGGATTGTCTTGGGATTGTCTGAGGCTGAGTCAGACTGGTCACAGCTTTGATATCATACTTGACTATGAGATGAACTTCCAATAGCATTTGCTCACCATTGCTAGGATCACCTACAGGATTATAACGCTGCCAGTTTCATATTGGCTTTCAGTTCATGTGGTGCTGAAATGCTCTTCAATACCTCTTGTTACTTCCAGATTTGATTAATCCTAGAACAGGCATTACATTTTGTTTAAAGACTCCAAGTCATTCCCAATTGATTCCCACCTTTCACCCTCCAAGAACATAATCAGTCCAAAACTCTGAGTTTACTCTAACTTACTCTTTTGAATGACATTGTCTCATAGTTAAAATTATCATCCTCACTTTCGTCTCATTCCTCATTATCACTGTAACATCTTCCAGCCTAAATAACCCTCCAAAATATTTACATTCCTCTAGTTTTGGTTCCTCGCTCCATTATTGAACCTCAACCACAAAGTAAACAAGATCTGAAATTTCCCAGTAAACTTGTTTTTCTACCACTCTTTTCTCCTTTAAGAAAGTCACCAACATGAAGACAGCAGCTTATCACTGCATCAACATGTAAAGTTACATATAAAGTGTGAATTTGGGAACTGGTAAAGGAATTTGATCTTTTATTTTATCTATCCAAAAATCAAGTCATATTTATTTTAGCTTTTAACTCCAATTTTCTTTACAGGTCAAACTTATTTCAGTCTTAATCAGAGGTAGATACTTTTTAAATCAACCTATTCAGAGATACTGGAGAGGCAGCTACAGATAGTTAATTAGATGGCTACTTTGAACTTGTTTTCCTAGCCAGTAGTATTGGTTTATCTCTGTGCAATTTTAACTAGGACAAATGCAAATGGTTTTATGAAGTTCACAAAGATGGCCGCACAAAGTCTCATCACTGAATGCAGTTAGACACAGAGTGTAAGCTTGGGGATTTGTTGGGTAAGGGAACTTGGTGCAGTGTTTTAGGAGACCCAGTTTAAAAACTGGCAGATTTTTAAAAATGGTAAGATAAAACAAGGGAGTAAACTCAGACTTCAAAAAGCATGATAGAACTACCCATTATTCAGACTGGTCTGATGCTTGAAAAATGTGATGCCACAGGGATCTATTAAGTATCTACTTTTTATAGGCACAGGAGAAGAAGTTGATTGATAAGGGGGAGTAATTCAACTTTGATTTCCAGTGTACAGTTAGTAGTCCAAAGGTAAGCTGATGGCATGGCATATGGCCCTGTTAAATTCCTACACTGTGACATCTGGGGAGTTGCAGGCACCTCATATAACCTAGATGAACATTATGCAAGAAAAGTCACCAGTTGCAAAAAATTTAAGAGCTAGGTTTCAGAACTCAAGGTATGGCTACAGTCACTGTGGCGTACCTCCAAAACTGAGAGCTCCATGATTAGCACTTTAAGCAGGTGGTCATACCACGAGTTAGAAGCTTTCAAATAGAAAAAGAATAGGTGACCATCACGTTGTCTAGGTGCGCCAGGCAATTCCTTTAGCAATCCCGAGTCTTTCTTGTTGACTAAACAGATTTTCATTTTGGTGAATATGATAGCCTCTCAGAGGCCGTCCTATCAAGAGGATTTATGTACAGGAGCAGAGATGTCTTACTGTAATTGGACAGGGCCTTGGTGAGATGATAGCTGGAATACGGAGGGCAGTTTTGGGCTCCTTATCAGAGGAAGGATGTTCTGGCTGTGGAAGGAGTGGGACAAAATGTTATCAGACTGATTTCTGGGATGGCAGGACTGACCTTTGAAGAGAGACCGGACCAAATGGGACCACATTCACTGGGGTTTAGAAGAATGGGGGGTTCTCACAGAAACCTATAAAATTCTAAATGGACTAAACATTGGAAAAGCAAGAAGGATGTTCCCAATGAACAGAGAGTTCAGAAACAAGAACTACAATGTAAGGATATGCATTCGGCCATTTAGAACTGAAATGAAGAGGAGTGTCTTCACCCAGAGAGTGGTGAGCCTTTGGAATTCACCACCATAGAAAGTGGTTGAAGCCAAAACTAAATGTTTTCAAGAAGGGGCTAGATATAGTTCTTAGGGATAAAAGATCAAAGGATATAGGGAGAAAGCAAGAACAGGGAAGTGAGCTGGATGACCAACTTGAGGACCTCCTCAAGTTCCAATCACACTCAATGGCTCTAAATATAAAAAGGATGGGTGATACTCCCATGAAGTACTATCTTTTAATTGAGATGTTAAACCAAGATCATGATTAGATTTAAAAAGATCCCATGGCACTATTTTGAAGAGAACCAAGGGGTTATCCTTACTGTCCTAATCAGTATTTATTGTTCAACCAACATAACAAAACAGGTAAAGTCATAGATTCAAGGAGATGGACAGCACAGAAACAGATCCTTTGGTCTAACTCATCCAGATATCCTAAATTAATCTAGTCCCATTTGTAAGCATTTGGACCATATCTCTCTGAACATATCCTATTCATACACCCATCCATATTCCTTTTAAATGTTGTAATTATATTAGACTCCATCATTTCCTCTGGCAATTCAGTCCACATATGCATGACCCTTTGCATGAAAAGGTTACCTCTTTGGTTCCTTTTAAATCTTTCCACTCACACCTTAAACCTAAGCCCTCTAGTTTTAAACTCCTCCACCCGAGGGAAAAGACCTTAACTATTCACCCTATCTATGCCCCTCATGACTTTATAAATTTCTGTAAGTTTATAAACTTCACCCCTCTGTCTCCTACGCTCCAGGGAAAATAGCCCCAGCTTATTCAGTCTCTAGGTATCTAGACTTTATGACATTGTTCAATGTGGGAGATTCCTGCATGCATATTGGCTGTCATCATGTTTCCTACGTTATAATATTAACTATGTTATGAAATGTGTTTAATTGACTATAATTAAATGGTCATGAAAAGCACAATGCACTATAAGTGTTTCTTTTTATCATCTCACCCAAGCAACACATTTGCCCAGTTCTTTCTGTCTTGGGAATTTATTTAGCTTTCCCTTAATAAATCTATCCTAATCATCTCATTTATTTAAAGCAGCAATGAATTCCACATTTTCATTACTAAGTAAAACCAACTCAAGTCAGCACACCTGAAGTAATACACAGGTTATGGCCGATTATGGAGTATTGTCATACAAAGATGATAAAATAATTTGGAAGCACCATGTGACTTAGTCACCTCATGAATTCAAAGTTTGTTAGAAGGTTTGTAGCTCGGGTGCTCGTTGTTGTGGTTCTGTTCGCCGAGCTGGGAATTTGTGTTGCAGACGTTTCGTCCCCTGTCTAGGTGACATCCTCAGTGCTTGGGAGCCTCCTGTGAAGCGCTTCTGTGATCTTTCCTCCGCCATTTGTAGTGGTTTGAATCTGCCGCTTCCGGTTGTCAGTTCCAGCTGCCCGTTGCAGTGGTCGGTATATTGGGTCCAGGTCGATGTGCTTATTAATTGAATCTGTGGATGAGTGCCATGCCTCTAGGAATCCCCTGGCTGTTCTCTGTTTGGCTTGCCCTTTAATAGTAATTCGACTGGGACAACACTACTATTATAGGACAAGCCAAACAGAACAGCCAGGCAATTCCTAGAGACATGGCACTCATCCACAGATTCAATCAATAAACACATCGACCTGGACCCAATATACCAGCCACTGCAGCGGACAGCTGGAACTGACAACCAGAAGCGGCAG
>NC_057716.1:6705802-6733574 GCF_004010195.1 Chiloscyllium plagiosum | reverse complement strand
GAAAGACAACGGAACGAGGACATGCCGCAACCCAAAGGACTAGCCACGCTACCATACATCAAGAGCATTTCCGAACTGACAGCCAGACTACTGCGACCACTAGGACTCATAACAGCATACAAACCAACAGCCACTCTCTGACAACAACTCACCAGAACGAAGGACCCGATACCCAGTATGAGCAAAACCAATGTATTGTACAAAATCCCATGCAAGGACTGCACAAAACACTACATAGGACATAGCACAGGAAGACAGCTAATGATCCGCGTCCATGAACACCATCTAGCCACGAAACAACACGACCAACTATCCTTAGTAGCCACACACACAGATGACAAGCAACATGAATTCGACTGGGATAATACTACTATTATAGGACAAGCCAAACAGAGAACAGCCAGGGAATTCCTAGAGGCATGATGGCACTCATCCACAGATTCAATCAATAAGCACATTGACCTGGACCCAATATACCGACCACTGAAACGGACAGCTGGAACTAACAACCGGAAGCGACAGATTCAAACCACTACAAATGGTGGAGGAAAGATCACAGAATCGTTTCACAGGAGGCTCCCAAGCACTGAGGATGTCACCTAGACAGGGGACGAAACGTCTGCAACACCAATTCCCAGCTCGGCGAACAGAACCACATCACCTCATGAATGGAAATTTGTTCTAAATTATGGTTCTTATTATATAATCTAACCTGTATAAGTTTTCAAAAATAACATTTCAATTCGTTCAAGAAATGTTATGAAACTTGGAAAAATGAAACTATTTTGGCATTGTTATGTTCATTGATATTCTTTTTGATTTTTACTGATGTTTCAACACAAAAGAGTTGCATTTTCAGGAAATACTAATGCTTCCCATCTTTTCTGACTTCTATTTTACTTTCTCATGTCAACAACTGAAACTAATTGTTGCACCATAAAATGTTAGCTGATGGGGAGAGCAGAGTGGGAGTAAGTTTGTCTATATGACCTTAGGTACTGGCTCCCAAATGGGTACCATGGTTATGAGTAAGCAAATGAATGGCAACTAGAGATGAGCTGGTGCAACCTGGGAGGTGGAAGCTGCGATTGTACATTCGAAGTGCAGACCAGAATGGTTGGCTGGCTGTTGTATCTAGAAGTTGTACACTCAGGAGGGCTGTGAGCAGCATGAAGATCACCAGGTAAGAATAGCAAATTAAGGAAGGAATTAGAGGGCTCTTGGCAACCATGGTTTGATCCTCCTGAATGGTATTGTGGGACTACCTACAGCACAGGGACTAGGTGGTTCAAGGCAACAGCCCACCACTATAGGCTCAAGGACTATTAGGGATGGGCAATAAACGTTGACCTAGTCAGCGATGCCCATATCCCACAAGCGAATAAAAAACATAAAATTCAATTGGAATCAACCATTTCTCAGGAAAAGGAGAGAGGTAAATTTAAAAATATACAAAAATCATTGTCCACCAGCTGCCAAATGGGCAATGGGTAACAAATGGGCGGCACGGTGGCACAGTGGTTAGCACTGCTGCCTCACAGCGCCAGAGACCCGGGTTCAATTCCCACCTCTGGCGATTGACTGTGTGGAGTTTGCACGTTCTCCCCATGTCTGCGTGGGTTTCCTCCGGGTGCTCCGGTTTCCTCCCACAGTCCAACGATGTGAAGGTCATGTGAATTGGCCATGCTAAATTGCCTGTAGTGTTAGGGAAAGGGGTAAATGTAGGGGTATGGGTGGGTTGTGCTTCGGCGGGTCGGTGTGGACTTGTTGGGCCGAAGGGCCTGTTTCTACACTGTAATGTAAGCTAATCTAATCTATAAAATGAGTTGACAGTCGACACAGACCAGAAAGGTTTCAAGTTCAACCTCTAGTCTGTGCTGTTATTTTGCCCGGGAACTGAGTAATCGAACTGGACACAGTTTAGTGTTGTTAGTACTTGATCATTGCCAGGTCACACACAGCATATAAGAGGGCATTAAGAAAGAGGATTTGGCTGGGCAAAATTGTTGGTATTGTACCATTATTGAAAACCTACTGACTGACAAGTTGAGATATAGACGTACAATGGAACCACGCGAGAGAAAAGGTCTCTTAGCATAAATGAAAAGAAGAAACGAGAGAAAAAGAGTCAGGAAAACAAATAAAGATGCTTGCCAAAACTACAAGTACCTATTTCACTCACCTAAAGAGGATATAATCCTAAGAAATCACTTTGACATCATGCACAAGTAAACACAAGATAGTTTATACTACAGGCGTGCAACACAACGTTTTGGTTCTTATGTAGAATTCATGCTGTGTTACAGTCTTACATATACTCTAACCACATTAGCCCACAACTGAAAGAGCTTTAACTGCTTACATCACAATCAGCAATGCTTTAGTGTGTACATCATCAAACATCATTGAGACACAGCACAAAGTATCCACCATGACAACCATTATGGAGCAGCTGGTAAGCCCACATTAATTTTGGAGTATCCTTCTTTTTAAAAAAAAACTCAATCCATTGTTCAACTAGTGAATGTATACATTTGCAGAGAGTGGCATAGGATCTATGATCTTATATTTGCACTAAAAAGAGAAAAAAACATATTTTCTTGTGGGACAAGGCAATCCCACAGCATAATTCATGACAGGTGGCCTTAAGGAAGGGAGGGTCAGACTTTCACCCTGGGTGCCACAGTTCTTCACTCCATCTCCCACTGCCCAAGGGCAATTCTGGGAGACAAGCAATATGCCTTATAAAATGGCTAATAAGCCCTCTACAAGAGCTCTACAGGACAGCTGTGAGGCATTGCAACCAGAAACAACTTTCCTAAAACAACTGTTGACCACCAGGCTCAGAATTCCATTGGATCAGTTTGGATCAGTCAGGTAACCCCATGTAATATACAAGAATCTCAGTCAATGGGATGCTTTGCTGCACTCTTGACAACAGGACGCTCGAGAAGTGAGGATCTGGAGAATAGCAAGACTCTGGAACTAGCCAGCTCAACGAAAAAAGAGGAGGGGCAGGAATTGAAAAAGTATGAAGGAAAGGGAGGAATATGCAATACACTAAAGTGGTCTATCTGCACGTGGAAGACTGGGAATTTATTAGGGCTAAAGGTTTCATCTGGATGAATAAATGTCAATTATCACTTTTTCAAGAACTTTTCAACGAAGCCTCCTATGGCCTAAAATGAAGAACAAGGTATGTAAGTTACTCAGGCACCAACGCTGACAAATCTACTGAAGACACGATCGAGAGTATCTAAATTCTTACTGCCAATGAAGAAACCAGGTCTGTTATGTCCAGAAAGTCTTTTTTTTAAACTCCACAACCTGTGTTCTGGGTATGTTTGTTCCCTCTATCTTGTGGAAAGTACATTGTTGAGGAAACCATTGCTGTTGCTCCTCTTGTTCCTTGTTGGAAGTCCAAAACAGCAGTTGGGAAGAGAAGATCAATGGGAAAAATCACCAAATGTAGCAGGAAGGGGTTCCAAACCATTGGAACTCTTTTGCAAAGGACTGAAAGCACATTCTCAATACAAGTCCTGTGAACAAAAGCCTTTCACTTAGCCAAGGAATCTGGTGCCAGATCTCAATATTTCAAACATGTTTAAAATCACTTGCTCAGCTCCATCAAGTTCGACTATACTCTCGTCTTGTTTTCCCAAGCTTCCAAATCTGGCACACACTCCTGAATTCAGAATAACTAAATATATTTAAAAAGCAGACCTGCCTACCATAAAGAAGTTTCCTCAGATGGTACAGAAGATGCTTTGGTTAATGACATAAGGTCCCTTTCAGCATTCTGTCTGGATAGCAGTTTCAACTCTTTTCACTTGCTGCACAGAAATCCACACACCTGGACAGATTAAAATTGCCCTGGCATGTGGGTTGAAATGGTTTGATGAGGATGACTAACACTGGGAGACTGGAACTAAATTGACTGTAGTAAACTTGCAGTATTCACTTAATAACACACTTCGAGCCTGCACCATCTTTCAACATCAGCTCTACTTTCCCACCTTATCCACAAAGTCTCAATTTCCTTCATGCCCAAAAATTGTAGTCTTGACAATAAAAATTAATTCAGCAATCAGAGCAACTGGAAAAATACATTTGATTTGTACCAATTCTGTTTTAGGTCATAACCCAGAGGAGATTGCTTGCTGTTGAGTAGAGTATCATCAACCCCTCATTATCTTTGTAGTCACAAGAGATGAGAACCCAGTCAATATTGACATGCCTCCTCCCTCTTTGAAGGACTGTTGCTTGACACTCCTTTGTATCTTCAGATGTGACATTCCAAAGGTTTCTCTCATCTCTCTCTCCAAACAACTACTTAATTTACATATGCCACTATATTTGTTTGTATCAGACTTCCTTTAAAAACAATATCTTGAAAGTTCCAGTTAAAAATGTCCACAGTACTTCAGGGTTATGGTGACAATATCCATAACTAAATACATTATGCTGTAGAAGGGTAGATGAAACTAATGTTTTTCCTTCTGAAGTATCATATTAATGGTATTCCATGATAAAACAGCATGCACCAATTTCTTGAAGATTCTCTCTGAGGAGTGAAAATAAACTATTAAAATGGGACAGTGGAGTTAAAATAGGAATATGAGTTTCAGTAATAATAAAGCAGAAGAACCAATTCACAGTGATAGAACCAAAAGCTGCCAGATAGTCCATCAGGGAAGCATCCTTTCAGCATTGAACTTCTGATACTCTGCAGAATCTAAGTTAATCTGAAAACCAATTTTTTTGGGGCCCATCAATGATCACTGCAATAATGGACATTGTATCTTTAATAGCACTTCACATAATCCAGAACAAGAAACCAAGCAAATTGGACTATCACATCCACATAGGTAGTTATATGCCTTGAGAGCCTATATCACATTTATCCACTTAGTTAAACGTAACTTTTAAACTTCTTTTTCTTCATCAACCTTTGCAATCTGGACTTCAGTGTTGGCTCAGTTTCTGATTTAACCAGTAATCCTAGAAATGAATTCTATAGCCTCACAATTCCATTGACAAAGTTTCTCTGGCCCTCCATTCTAAAATCTGTTAACTTTGACAAAGACACATAAAATATTGGAGAAACTCAGCATCTTTGATCTATGGATTCCTCGTATTTGGCTCCTCAATTACTGAAAACAGTGTGTACCCATCTACTTTGTTCCACTCTTTCATAATTTTTAAATATCCTACAAGTTCTGTATTTGTTCTAATGGAATAATCCTGATTTTTCAAGCGTTCATTTGTATTTTTGCTTCTTTCAGGAAATGGCTACTGAACCTGCGTAGTGCCCTATTCAGAGCATCTATCATCCTATAACATAAAATCCAACATTAGTTTCTAACCAAGAGCTTATTAGTTTTTGTTTATACAAGTTCCTCTTTAGCCCTTGATTTTTATACTTTTCTTCTTAAGATAAAACATAGAATGACATCATTTTTACATGTAACGCTCTCAGCCACTGCTCTGAAGTAACATGCCTATTTCCATTCAATAATTAATGTTTCATCAACTCACATATACAAACATATATTTTCATTTGCCACTTTTTATTCTGTCTGATCAAGTGATTTCCTTTTGTACTGAAAATAATTAATTACACCTACTATTTTTGTACATTCATCAACTGTCAACACCACTCCCTCCATATATGCAAATCACTGATGCACAGTGTGAATATATAAGTGATTCAAGAATTAAACCCTAACGGACACTATTACCATCACAAACACAGTAGGAGTTGAGAGCAAGTTTGGAATTGTGATAATAGAGACCTGGCTCAAGAAAGGGCTGGCTAGGTGTTAAATATTCCTGGGCAGCAAGATGTTCATGCACGATAAAAAAGGAGGACAATTGGCACTTTTGGCTAAAGAGTGCACTGCTAGAGAAACAGGAAGTCTCAAAAGGTTTAAGGACAGAAACAATTGGCTAGAGCTAACAAAAAGGGTGCAATTATATTGCTTGGTGTTGTCTGTAGACCATCAACTAGTGGGAAGGATGCAAATTAACAAATATGCAGGGATACAACAGAAACATGCCACCATTATAGACTAATTACAATGAGGGACTTGAGCCAAAATGTTTGCTGGGTTACTGTTGGTGTAAGGGACAGCGAAGGGTAAGAGCTCCGGGTTGTGGTCAGAAGAATGTTCTATACCAGCATATGTCCTATCCAACAAGAAAGGATGGACCTGGTTCTTGGAAATGGGGTGGGCCAGGTAGATCAAGTATCAACAGGGGAACGGTTAGGAGACAGTAGCATTAGGATGATAGTAAAGAATGACAATGATCGATCCAGAATAAGAAAAATCAATTGACAGAGAACTAACTTCATTGGGGCAAGATCATTGCTGGGTCAGATAGATTAAAATAAAAGATTGATGGGTAAAAACCTCACTGAACAATGGGTGACTTTCACAGAGGTGATGTTGCAGATAGAGTCAAAATATATTCCTCAAAAGGGAAAGGTTGGACAAAGTCACAGCTCCCTGGAAGATAAAATTGATAGAAATTAATCTAAAGAAAAAAGGTATTAGATAGAACATACAGTTGAGAACCAAGAAGAATATAGGACGTTCCAAGGAGAGATGAAAAAGCATATTACAAAAGCAGGGAGGAACTATAAGGAAAGATTGAGAATCAGCATAAAGTAATGTCCCAAATTCCTCTTTGGGTGCATCAAGGGTAAAAAGTGGTGAAAGGAGGATAAGAGCTATTAGGGTCCAAAAAGGGGATTTACACGTGAGACAGGAGGCACAGTTATGGAAATTGTGTTTAACTAAGTTGCTAGAGACTTTTTAAAAAGATAGCAGAAAGGATTGAGGAAAATGCTGTTCATGCAGTCCTAATGGACTCCCAGAAGGTATTAAATACAATAACAAACAGTATTGAGAGAAAATGTTATAGCTCATGGAATAAAGGATAAAAGGTTGGCTGAGCCATAGGAGACAGAGAAATGATCAATGATGTTTTTCAGATTGGAGGAAAGTTTGTAGACGACATCCCCAAGGATTAGTTTTGGGTCCCTTGTTTGTCCTGATACATTAATGATATCTATCTTGGGCTTCAGGAACCAATTTCAAATTTGGAGATATATGAAACTTGGAAGCATTCTGAACTGTAAGGAGGACAGTATAGAATTCAAAAGAAAATCAGACATGGTGGAGTGGGCAGATAGATGGCAGGTGAAGTTCAATGCAGAGAAATGTGAGGTGATGTATTTTGGTAGGAAAAACATGGACAGACAATACAAAATAAGAGGTATAATTCTAAAGCGGGTTCAGGAGCAGAGGGATCTAGATGTTATATATGCACAGATGATTGAATGCAGCAAGACAAGTGGAAAGAGTTGTTAATAAAGCATATGTGGTCTTTATTAGTAGAAGCATAGGAAATGATGCTGAACTTGATTCAGACACTTGCCAGACCTCATCTGGAAAACTGTGCACATTTCTGGACGTTACATTATAGAAGTGATGTGAATACATTGGAGAAACTACAAAAGAAATTTACAAAAAATTGTTCCAGGGATGAGAAACTTAGATATGAGAATAGATTGTAAATATTGGACTTTTCTACTCAGAGAGAAGGAACAAAGAGGATATCTGATACAAGTTTTCAAAATCATGAAGGGACTGGATACAGTGGATAGGGAGAAATCATATCTGCTTGTAAAAGTGTCTAACACAAAATAGACTGCTTTACAAAGAAAGCAAATGTGATATGAGAAAAAACATTTTCATGCGATGAGTGGTTCGAATTTGAAATTAGTTTCCTTAAAATATGGTGAAGACGGGATCCTATAAGCCTGTAATAGGGATTGTTAAATTGAAACAGGGTGAGGCACTTGAAAGATCATCAGATAAAATGATAAATGCCTCATTCCAATTTAGAAAGGGAGAACAATGTTAAGGACATCAAGGCACACACTAGATTGAAGGTCCTTCATGAAATATGCCCACCTGAAGATGATTGGCCACAATTCGACAATGAGTCAGAGGAAGAAGGAGAAAACCTGGAGAAGGTGCCTAATACTCTGTGTAGGAACTCCAAAAATGGAGTGCCCAACAATGTCAAGGATTGGGAATACATTATTTTAAAAATGGTAAGATCCCAAATGGGTGGTTAAAATCCATAACCCATCCGAAGTCCTCCAGAGTCATTAAAATACTGTTATTGAGGTGTAATCCATACCCAATAAGAACTACTCTCTTACATGATCCAGCCCTGGCCAGTAAGGAATGCAGGAGATGTAGTGTTCTATTGGAGGCACATCCTCATAATTCTTGTTGGTGCTCAGGTATTAAAGGCACAACAGAATTTTGGATTACACCAATTTGTTGGCAAGTTTGGTTGGATTACATATGCGAAGCCCCATATAAGGGATGGATCAGGCAAACTTTTGGAGCCTGACATAATCTTTCAAAAGAGACCTGTGGTTATTGTTGTTGATGTCACAGTTAGGATTAAGAATGAAGAAGATGCTTTGGAAAAGGACGAGATAGATAAGGTCGAGAAGTACAAACATTTGACAAAGGAGATAGAAGGATTGACAAAAGAGAATACTTTTGCTTTTTATGGTTTCATTGTAGGGAGGGAGAATGATAAACTTCATGAGTTCTTTAGGAATTCAGAATTTTAAAACCTTTGCCCATGAAATGTCCCAACTTATGACATTGTTGAATTATTGAGAACTTTTAATAATGATTAATTGATTTATGACCGAGATAGAACTCTGGATTTCCCATCGGTATGCATAAATGTTTTATTCATTTTAGAGCTGTTCTAATTTTTAATGGCTTATGTATTCTATGATAGCTGGATTGTTTTACATTTTAGTATTTTAATTACTCAAGTTTTTAACAGTTTTATAATAAAGTTGTATTGTTTTAAAACACAGTAAGGGTGATGGGTAGATTGGTACATTATTCGTTTCACGTAACATATCATATGATGTAACTCATGGGTATTATATTAGATTAGATTCCCTACAGCATGGAAACAGGCCCTTCAGCCCAACCAGTCTACACCAACCCTCCGAAGAGTAACCTACCCAGACCCATTTCCCTCTGATTAATGCACTATGGGCAATTTAGCATGGCCAATTCACCTGACCTGCACATCTTTTGGACTGTGGGAGGAAACCCACACAGACACTGGGAGAATGTGCAAACACCACACAGACAGTCGCCCGAGGCTGGAATTGAACGTGGGTCCCTGGTGCTGTGAGGCAGCAGTGCTAACCACTGAGCCACTCTACTGCCTGTTAATGTATACTAAATCTCTGAAGAGCATCCCACTCAAAACACCCGCCTCCCCAATCCCATAGCCAATCCACCGACCCTACATATTTTTAAAATTAGAATTTCATCATCTGGTGTGGTAGGATTTGAATCCAGATTCCTTAATTATTAGGGTCCCTGGCTTAACAGCCCAGCAATAATACCACTAGGCCATCACCTCCCCTATTTTAACCTAGCAGTTGAACAGCTACACTACCCTTTCCATTGCTTGGTGAATTGCTGATTCCTGTGATTGCCCTTCCCATCTCTCTAAGATCTAGCTTGGTAAGCTTTACAGAGGTATCAAAAATAAAGTCAACTATTGACTATTAAAACTTGGATAATATGCTAGTGGAATTAGTGTTATAATGAAGCCAAATGCCTTGTCATCTAATTAGTGATGCATATGAATGGATGAATGAAATTCCCACTGTCATTACCCACTATCTAGTGAAACCAAAGCCAAGGGAACGGGCTTGACAGAATCAGCAGGGAAAGATGACCCTGTCGGGTTTGACTCTAGTCTGGAACTGTGAAGAGATATGAGAACTGTAGAAAAAATGGGAGCCCTGGGCTGCTGGTGAGACACCACTATTCTTATCGCCTTTCACTTACTTGATGAGGCGGGGAGGCAAGCCCTGAGGGGCTCTCACTTCTGGTCGGAAGCACCCAGATGGCTCTCAAAGGGATTGGTAAATTATTTAAATAGAAGCTCTGTGCAAAGTTATGGGGATAAGGAACAGGACAAAATCATGTTGTTCATTTGAACAGTGTGTGCAGATATGATGGGTCAAATGGCTTCTTTCTGCACTGTAAAACTTCTGTGATTCTGCTTTCTCCCTTCAAGCTTATTTTTAAATCCAATGTTACCCTCATCTTAATTCTCTGCTATTTAATCTTCTATAGGAAACTTTGTTAAAGACTTGCAGTCTGCATTTCTCTCAACGACCTTGTCTGTGACCGTCTCAAAACAGCCTGTGAGCCAGTGTCTTCCTTGCAAAGCACTTACAGCATTGTCCAAGACTTATTTCTTGTAGCTGAACAGATTTTCTCTTCTATTTCCTACCCACTATTTGAAGGTCTGGGCAACACTTCTGGTGCTACTGTACTATTTTTTTGATCTTTGAGCTCCAACCATACTGACTGTATCTCTTCCCAGACTTTTCCAATACTCTAGTGTACATAAACAACATCAGCACTGTAATTATTTATTTTCCAATTCTATCATCCTGGTTGCATGAATCTCATTGATCTTGCTATAAATTCTAAATATTCCTGTAAAATTCCAGTTACTCATGTTCATTTCTCACAATCAATGTATGATCTATAGCCAGGATTGGGAGCCCCAAGAATTATGTTGCCACTTGATGCCAGGGTTCAGGATATCTTAACTGGTCTTGAGAAACTTGGAATGGGAGGGGAAAGATCCATTTGTTGTTGTCCACCTAAGTACCAAAGGTTTGGGTGGAATGAAAAAAATGAGTTTCTGCTGAGACAATATGAGCACCCATGGGCTAAAGTAAAAGGCAGGCCCAAAAAGGTTACTATCTGAGCCGCAAGCTAACTGGCACAGGGTCATTAAGATGAAAGAGGTAAATGTGTGACTTTGAGACTGGTGTGGAAGAAATAATTTCAAACTCATGGGCCACTGGCATCACACTGGGGAATGGAGCCGTTCCGATAGGATGGGCTGAATCATGCTGGGATCAGACTTCTGGTGAATCACATAGCTAGGACTGTAGATAGGGCTTTAAACTAAATAGTAAGAGGGGATGGTACAGTTTTATGAAAACTTGGAAAATCGAAGTTAAAGGTGAAGGGAGGAATGCAGAGGTTAGTGATGAGGCTGATTAGTATCAGAAAAAACAAGGAAGGGACAGAATATGTGAATCTCGTATTGCATCAAGAAATTGTATGAGAGAGGGAAGTTTGATAATAGAACAAACTTAAAGGCTTTGTATCTAAATACATGAAGCATAAAATTAATGAGTTAACAGCACAAATAATTTACGAATGGGTATGATTTGATGGCAGTTACTGAGGTGTGGTTGCAGGGAGTCCAGGTTTAGGAACTGATTATCCAAGGGTACTCAGTGTTTTGGAAGGATAGGCAAGAAGGAAAGGGAGGTGGTGTAGCTTTATTAATAATGCATATCTGAGTTCAGATTGCACATTTTCCCCGTGACTGTATCTGAATTCTCTAGTTTCCTCCCACAGTCCAAAGATGTGCAGGCTAGGTAGATTAGCCATGTGAAATGCAGGATTACAGGGATTGGATAGACAGGTGGATCTTTGTAACGCGTTCTTCTGAGGGGTGGTGTGAACTCAATGGGCCAATGGACTGCTTCCACACTGTAAGGATTCCATGATTCTATGAGGTAGGAATTGACCGGTGTTGATTGGAAGGGGATCCTAACTGGAACAATGATGGAGCAGCAATGGCAAAAGCTTCTGAGGGTAATTTCGGCGGCACAGCATAAATTAATTCTAAATAAGAAGGAACATATCAAGGGCAGAACAACGCAACAATGTGCTAAAGATTAGTGGGAAGCCTTTAAAAACCAGCAGAGGACAACTAAAAAAGCAATAATGCAGAGAAAATGAAATATGAGGATAAGGCAAAAGAGATTGTAAGAGATTTTTAGAAATAAAAAAAGGTAAGAAAGACAAAAATGGACATTGGACAGTTGGAGAGGAAATAAAGAAATAGTGGCAAAACTGAATTGGCATTTTGCATCGGTCTTCATGGTGGAAGACACAAGTAGCGTACCAGAGTTTCAAGAGAGTCAGTGGGGGGGGGGGGGGGGGAGGAGAGAGGTGAGTGTAGAGACCATTACTAAACAGAAAGCCCAATTCTCTAGCTTTCCACTAACCTTCACCACATTGTTTGCTTTTTCTTTTGCTTTAATGCAGTTCCTGATTTCTCTTGTCAGCTATGGTTGCCTTTTGCTGTCCTCTTTGGATTGAATTTCTGCTCGAGAAGCTGAGAGATGGAAGGTGGATAAATCACCTGAATTGGATGGCCTACACCCCAGGGTTCTGAAGGAGATAGCTGAGGAGATTGTGGAAGCACTGATGGTGACCTTTCAGGAATCACAGAGGTTCCAAGAGGACTCTGGATAATATAACCATCTAATAAGCGAGGAGATGAGGAAGGAAAATTATAGACCAATTAGCCTGACTTTTGTCGTTGCTAAGATATTAAGAGTCCAGTATTAAGGATGTGATTGAAGAATATTTGGTCTGGCTTGGTAAAGTAGACCTGTGTCAGCACACCTTCATCAAGGGGAGATCACGCCTGAAGAAAGCTGTTAGAATTCTTTGAGGAGGTAATGACCAAGTTAAATGACAAAGCCACAGGATGTGATCTATTTGGATTTCTAGAAGGCCTTTGACAATGCCTCTAATTAAGATAAAAGCTCATAATATTAGGGGCAAGGTACTGGCATGGATAGAGGATTGGCTGACTGATAGAAGGCTGAGAATGAGGATAAAGAAGTCTTTTTCAGGATGGCAGCTGGTGACTCATGAAATTCAGTCTTAGGACCACGACTATTCATGTTATACATTAACAATCTGGATGAAGAAACTAAGGGCATTGTCACTAAGTTTGCAGATGACACAAAAATAGAAATTGCTAGAAAAGCTTCCTACGAATCTATAAATAAAAGTCTGGAAGCATCTGTGGAGAGAAAGCAGAATTAACATATTGGGTCTAGTGACCCTTCTTCAGAATTGATTATAGCTGGGAAAAAGTTGGTATATATGCTAAAGATGAGGTGGGGAGGTGGAAGGAGTAAATGATAGGTGGAGATGGAGCCCAGAGAGAGAGAAACACAGTTGGGCAGACAAAGGAATTGGTAAAGGTCAGCCTGGGAGAAAGAATAGATGTTAATGGAGACCATTAGTGGCCGACAATGGGTTATTTATAGTAGTAGCCCATGTGATGACAAGGCTTGGTGTGTGGGATTGGGGTAAGAACATAGGAGGTGATCAAGATCTAAAATTGTTGAACATGAAATTGAGTCCAGAAGGTTGCAGCATTCCCATGCAGAAAATGAGGTATTCTTCTTCCATCTTGCACTGAGCTTCACTGGAGCACTGCATCAAGCCCAAGATGTTAACCAGGAAACATGGTTGTGTGTTAAAATGGCAGGCAATCAGAAGTTCAGAGTTAGTTTTGAGGACAAAATGTAGTGTTCTGCAAAGCAGTTGTCCAGTCTGTGTTTTGTTTCCCCAATGTAGAAGAGACCATATTAGAGAGCGAATTAAGTGGTCTAGACTGAGTGAAGTGCAGCTAAATCACTGCTTCACCAGGTGTCTGAGTCCTGGATTTTGAGGAGGGAGGAATCAAAGGGGCAGATGTTACACCTTCTGAAATTAAAACATGGAATACTACCATTTATAACAGGGAATATACGTGTTGAAATTCAACAAGTGTTCGGCTTCTAGCTCACTGCTTTTGTACATTGTGGGTGCTAGAATAGTGGGATTGATAGGCAGCTCAAGAAGGCATGGAAATGGAGGGAGCATGGAGGGTATATAATGGGACATGGCAAAAGCTTATAAAACCTACCTGTCAAAAGGTTTGACTCCTCAACAAGTTTTTTTTCCAATGTTCATGAAGTGATTTAATTGACAGAGTTCCCACAGCCTTCAGGAACTCAACTGCCCATACAAAAAATACCAAGGTAGGGGTTATTTGAATTTCCAGCAGATTTAAATTACAAACCCAACATCAAATTATGTTAGTGCCAGTTCATGATCTGTCATGATTTCCAATCCAGCTAAAAGAGTGGGCAGAGGTAAATTCAAAATCCTGGCCTCTCTCAATTCCATTCTGGCCTTCCTAATGTAGATTTTGAAATAGCTCCAGAGAGGCCGGTATCCCATCACCAAGTCACCCTTTATTTACATGTGTACAGTGCTTGACACTGGTCCGGCTTTCTCACAGCTGGCTCCAAGAGTAAGCAGAACCCCTGACACTCGTGTTTCTATCAGTCAACCAGGGCTCCTTGATTGGACAAGGTTAACAACCCCAGTCAGGGACCTCTTATTCTACAATGGCCACCTGCTGACCTCATTACAATCACTACAGGTTTGCTCTGAGTCAGGAGGCAAAACTTCAGCCCATTGCTTTTAAAAGAAAGTTTTAAGCTTACTTTATGTGACAGAAGGTCACAAATTAAAGTTTTCCTATATCTGTGGGTTGCCAGAAGAGCTGAATAGTACTGCAAAATTAAATAAAGATAAATGTGTAGGAGGTAGTCTGCTCAAACATTAAGTGTCAGTTGTGAACTGAAATTGGGTATTAAATTACAGAGCTTCTTAATCAAAGAGCCTGCTATTTCCATACAGGAATGTAGTAATTCTCATTATTTACACTTCTTTAAGAAAGAACTTTAAAAAATAATTACAAGGATTCTACAATGTGAAATACAACCCTATCTTAAACTTAATTAGCATGAAGTCCATAAAAATACTGATATATTAATAAACTTCATTGTGGTAGAAAGGAGATGATGTAAGTATCTACTAACTTGTTACAATTATGTATGAGAAAATAAAAGTTGAGGTTTCTAAACTACAGTCCATGGGCCAAATAGAGTAGACAAGTCTGGCTACATCAACCCCCAAAGCCAAGGCAACTGAATTTATTATTATTTCTTAGGTTGTCGTGTTTTAAATTACAAGTGAAGAGCTAAAGTTTGTTGCTGTACATTGAATAATTGTCAGTGCTTAGAGTTAAATAGTCTCCACCATTTACAGATCACAGAAACAGGTCTTTCGGTCCTTGATGGTGTTATTGCTGTAATCTAACCCCTTCCAATCTTTTAGTATTTGCATCTACCATTATTGCTTTATATTCCTATCTTCCTCATAAGCTTGTCTAGTTTCTCCTTAAATGCTTCTATACTATTTTACTCACTCCCCATGGCAGAAATTTCTTTCGGTAATGATGTTTATTCTAAATTCATGTTTGGATTTCTTGGTGACCATCTTGTATTCATGGCCTCTAATAACTCCCTTCCATTTGAAAGAAAACATTCAATCAGAACTTCAAAGTTTGTGAGAAGATTTGTAGCTCGGGTGCTCGTTGCTGTGGTTCTGTTCGCCGAGCTGGAAGTTTTTGTTGCAAATGTTTCGTCCCCTGTCTAGGTGACATCCTCAGTGCTTGGGAGCCTCCTGTGAAGCGCTTCAGTGGTGTTCCTCCGGCATTTATAGTGGCCTGTCCCTGCCGCTTCCGGTTGTCAGTTTCAGCTGTCCGCTGTAGTGACTGGGACAACACTACCATTATAGGGCAAGCGAAACAAAGAACAGCCAGGGAATTCCTAGAAGCATGGCACTCATTCACAAACTGCATTAACAAACACATAGACCTGGACCCAATATACCGGCCACTACAGCGGACAGCTGAAACTGACAACCGGAAGCGGCAGGGACAGGCCACTATAAATGCCGGAGGAAACACCACAGAAGCGCTTCACAGGAGGCTCCCAAGCAATGAGGATGTCACCTAGGCAGGGGACGAAACGTTTGCAACAAAAACTTCCAGCTCGGCGAACAGAACCACAGCAATCAGAATGCTAAAGCTCTGGATTGCTGCTGCAACAGCACTTCTTTGAGAAGTATTCCATTATATTTTCTGTCAGGGACATGTCTTTTATTGCTGAGTTTTTAAAAACTGTGGACAGAATGAGAAAGAGCTGTTTTAAGACTAAAGTTTAAAAGGGTAACTATGCTTTGAAAGTAAGTGATCTGACACTCATTGCATGCATTGTGTAAACAATTATCTGAACATGCAGTAATTGATGCTTGAGTTACAGATAATTTGGAGCCAAGGCAGTACACCGATTCAGCTTTTGCTGGCAACAAGAAGTTGATTGGTCTCTGGACTACTGTCCCAATTATTGATGTCAGAGACCTTTCTGCCTGCCAACAGCTGTGTACCTGTTTCTCCAAATTGAATACTTTGGAGCTAGGAACAAGTGTGTGTGTGTGTGTGTGTGAGTGAGTGAGTGAGTGAGAGAGAGATGGAGACGCACAGAGGACTGTAGTTCAATAGTCTCTCCCCAGTTCAACAGTCTCTCTGTTCTCTACAGTCAAAGTTTGCTGTTAAACCAGATAAAAATCAATTTATCTTCCTTGCAACAGTTGTTATAAGCTGTAACTTTTAAGTCAGACTTTTTAAGTGTACCAGCTACCTTGTATTCCTTTTCAACTAGTGGAAGCATCCAGAGAAAGACAACTGAAGCAATGTGACGGCTCACAGAAGAATCATAAGTATTATCTCAACCAAAGAACCTCGATCAAAGATTGAACTGTCTTTCTAGTATTTCCTCTCAGCCCATAACTTATTTTAGCCTGTTTGTTAGCCTGTCTTTCTGTGTGTAATGGGGAGTTTTAAGGGGTGAAAATATGTTGCTGGAAAAGCGCCGCAGGTCAGGCAGCATCCAAGGAACAGGAGAATCGACGTTTCGGGCATAAGCCCTTCTTCAGGCTTATACCCGAAGCATCGATTCTCCTGTTCCTTGGATGCTGCCTGATCTGCTGTGCTTTTCCAGCAACACATTTTCAGCTCTGATCTCCAGCATCTGCAGCCCTCACTTTCTCCTCGGAGTTTTAAGGGGATTAGTACTTCAATTAGTAGTGTTACACTGAAGGTTTATAAATGTTTATAACTTCAGCTAGAATCTAATTACTTACAATAAATAATTTTTTTTGATTCCTGAATAAGGGCTTTTGCACGAAACGTCGATTCTCCTGTTCCTTTGATGCTGCCTGACCTGCTGCGCTTTTCCAGCAACACATTTTTAAGCTCTGATCTCCAGCATCTGCAGTCCTCACTTTCTCCTAATAAATAATTTTTGACCAGTATAGGAACCTATGTTTTCTATCAACCTGGTCTGAAGGCCAGGCAAATTTGAGAACCTTTCATACTTTATAAAATCTATAACGTCTGTGATAGCTCTGCGAATAGCGGGGCTAGATTTCCAACGTACTGCCCCGTGAGTCATAACATTCTGATGTGCCTTGTAGATGGTGAGTAGGTGTTTTAGAAGGCAGATAGTGAAATACTTGCCATTTACTTTTTATTGAAGTCATTGTATTTATGTGGCTCATCGAGTAGACATCCTCATCTCAGAATGTTTATTGTGGATGTCAATGGAAACTGGTTAGTCTATTTCTTGATGAAGATAACCTTGTCTGGCACTTTTGGCAAAATGTTACTTACCATTCATCAGTCTAAGCCTGGATGATGTCCAGATGTTGCTATAACACACTAACTACCTGAGGGGGAGTAAATGGAACCTACTACTGTGTAAACATGCACATGCAACTCCACTTCTGACCTTATGATATACAGAAGGTCTTTAATGAAGCAGCTGAAGATAGTTGTCCAAGGACACTGCCCTCATGAACTCTTGCAACAAACTCATTGAGCAGAAATAGTTAGTTCAAATACCCTCCACAATAATGCTCTGAGCTAGGTTTGACTCCAGCCAATGGAGAGAATTTCCATCAACTCCTACTATGATTTTACTAGGAATCCTTGACACCATACAAGTCTGAATAATGCTTTCACCTCAAGGACAGTTACCCTCTTGGCTGGACAATTGGTTGTAACGCAGAGTGATGACAACCAGTGAGTTCAACTCTCTCTCCAGCTAAAGTTACCACAAACAACTCTCCTTCTCAACCATTCCCCTTGCTTGAGGTGTGGTGACCCTCAGGTTAAACCGCCAGCAGCCATGTCTCTCCCACGGTCTGGTAAGACTAAGGGTACTTTACTCTTTTCTGGAATTCAATTCTTTTCTTCATGTATTGACCAAGGCTGTAATGTGTTCTGTAGTCGAATGATCCCAATAGAATCTGAACTCAGCACTGGTGGGCAAATTGCTGAGGAGTAAATACTGACTGACAGAATTGTTGATGACACTTTCTATTACCTCACTTATTTTCAAGAGGAAGTTAATGGAGTGACAACTGGCCAGGCTGGATTTGTCCTTCATGTTGCAGACAGATATAACCCAGAAAAGATGTTCTACATTGCAGTGGTAGTGTCCCTGTCTGTAGACCCGACAGTTTGGATTCCAGTCCTACCTGCCCTAAAGGTGTTTCATTATATTTCTGATCAGGTTGATTAAAAATAACAATAATCTGGAAGCTTTCACTTTGTGACCTGTAAAATAAAGGAATGGAAAGGATAGAAACACTAATGTGAAATTTGCCATCATCACAGCTGCATTGGAACAGCTTGAATAGAGATGCAAATGAGTCAGCAACTCAAGTCTTCAAAACTCAAATTAGGATGTTATCAGAGCCCACAGACTTTGCTGTACTCAGTGTCAACAGTCATCTCTTGACATCACTTGAAATTAAAATATCGAAAATTAGTCCTCTATTAAAGAGTCTGCATCATAAGGTCTTAAAAGAATTAGCTGCAGAGATAATTGATGCATCACTTAGGATTTTCCAAGATTCCCTAGGTGATGGCAATGTGTCAACAGATTGGATAAATTGCACATGTAACACCCCAGTGCAACAAAAGGAGGAAGACAGAAAGCAGAAACTAAAGGCCAGATAGTCCAACATCTGACATAGGGAAGATCCTAGAATCTATAATTAAGGGGGTAATAGCAGGACTTTTAAAAAATCATAATATAATCAGACAGAGTCAACATTGTTCTATGCAAGATAAATCATGTTGGACTGTTTAATTAGAGTTTTTGTGAAAAGGTGACAATCGAGATGGAAAACGGAAATCTGTAGATGTGGTGTAGTTGGAGAACCAAAAGATATTTGAGAAGGTCCCTCATCAAATAGATACCACATAATTTAATAGTTTATGGCATGGGGGTAACACAAAAAGATTAGTGAAAGATTAGTTAGCTAACAGAAAGCAAAAAGTAGGGAAATGGTTTATTTTTGGTGAACAAGATGGAACGATTGGAGTTCCAAGGGGATCAGTGCTGTGTCCTCAATTATTTACAATCTATGTTATGATTTGAATGAGAGACTGAAGTAGTCTTTAGTGTGCCAAGAATTACACTGATAACTAATCTAAGATCTGTCAGACTCGCAATGTGGCAAAACAGGGCTTTGTTTGTGCAAACAGAAAGAATATAAGCACACATTGTGCCTTTTCAGTGTATAAAAAAGGTGACAGCCATTCTCTGACACATTGATCAAGGAATTACCAAGCAATCAGGGTCCGTCTGTGTGGTTTAAAATTTAAACAAAGTTTGGCAAATACCCGGTCATCATCTCACTGGTGAATAAGTGAGTAGAGGTGCAGTGGCAGACATTTAAGTAAGTATTTCAGAACATTCAGAAAATACATATTCTATTGAGAAAGAAGGACTCTCAGGTAAAGACACAATGTCTAAGGCAAATCAAGGAATTTAAGGATAGTAGGCAAATTGAAAGAAAATGATTATAATTTTGCAAAGATGAGCAGTAGGTCAGTAGACGGAATATAAAGGACAGTGTAAGGACTGCATCCTTTTGAAATAAATCCAAGAAGGCAGATGTCACAAGTCATCTTTTATTTACACATGCACAGTACTTAGACTCTGACTGGCTTGCTCAGAGCTAGTCCCTGCAATGAGGAGCCCTTCTGAATTGCCTTATTATATTTGTCAGCCAGGCCTCACTGGCCCAGGTTAACAACCCCAATCAAGGATTTCATAGTCAATGAGATCCACCTGGCCCTCATTCTGATCACTGCATGACTTCCCCAAGTCTAGGATGTAGGCTTGATCATTTTCTGGTAACTTTTTCTGGAACTTTTTGCCCCAGGTCAAGTTCCTCGAACACAGGCAACATATACCGAATCATAGCCCATCTTTTACACCCAGAGCTTCTTAGAGTTTCCTCCAATTCTTCAGGCTGTAATGGTATTGAAGCTGCATCTATCTTGGACTCTTAGGTTTCTTTGACACTAGACAGAGGGGAAGAAGCCATAGTTTCTGAAAGCCTTTCTGGCTGTTCTATGAGGCCAGGGATGTTTAATTCCTACTCAGTTCGAAGTTAGCCACTTTCATGTCATCCATATGTTTGTTCAGGACCACCTCACCTACCCAAACTTTGTATGTCCCAGGAACTGATCTCGCGTCAACCTTACCTCATACCCATGCACGGCCATTTCCATGGTTCCGACACCAAATTTGGTCCCCTGAAGCAAACTCTCCCTCACTCAGAAGGAATTTGGCCTGCATTGGCATTCCTGCTGGCATTTCAGTCTCCCCCTCCTAAGTCTGAGAATATCAGGTTTAACCTGGTGTGCAGTCTTCTTCCCATCGGCAACGCTGGTTTAATCCGGTCAACCAATTTTGCTCCCCTTAGCAATAAGCTGTCCTCTATAGTAATTTGGTTTTGCTAGAAAGGTTTCAATTCTGGTTGTGATAGTTTTTTTTTGTTTCCCCATCACCACCAGCTGTTTTAGTTGCCAGCATGGGATCTTTTTGTGTCCACAGTTTGATATTATCAGCAGTGACCAAAAAGGGATCTAAAATGTTTAAAACCAGAATGGACCCTGAGGAGAGGGATAACCAGTGGTGTATCTGCCAGTGGTAGGCAGCTCAAGGCATCTACATTTGCCTCTTGGCCTCCTGGCAATATTCCAACTTGTAACTTACACACTGAAAATAAGGGCCCACTGTTGAATTCGACATGATATGGGCGATTCGGCCTTGTCTTTTTTAAGTAACACTAGCAGGGGTTTGTGGTCTGTTACTATGACAAATTTACATAAGGGTATTGGTGAAACTTTCTCACATCATAGATGACTGCCAAAACTTCCTTTTCTATCTGGGCATATTTGCGTTTGGCATCAGCCAAAGTCCAGGAAGCATACGCTATTGAACATTCCTCTCCCTTGAGCCACCAGTGAGCCAACATTACCCTGGTACCATACAGAGAGGCATCGCATGTCAGCACCACCTCTCCCTTGGGATCATATTGGGCCAACACCTTCGATGACAATAGCTGCTCTTTCACTTCTCTAAAGACTCCCCGCCTTGGCTAGACAACTATTTCCAAGGATGGCCCCATTTTCGATAGTAGGTGTAGGGGTGTCAAGATGGAGGCTAGGTTGCGTATGAATTTCTTGTAATAATTCACCAACCCAAGGAAAGACCAAATCTCCAATATGTGGGAGCTGGGGCACCTTTCATCACCCTCATTTTAACTTCCAATGGGTGTATCCCACTTTCGTTGCCACTGAAATAACTCCAAGGAGGTAGGTGTCCTGCCATTAGTTACCTTTTATTTACATGTGAACAGTACATTGACTCTGAACAGCTTGCTCAGGGCTAGTCCCTGGGATGAGCAGACTTTCTGAATTTCCTGTTTATATCTATCTGATTGGCCCAGGTTAGCAATCATAATCAAGGATTTCATAGTCAATGAGGTCTACCTGGCCCTCATTCCAATCATGACACTTATATTTTCTGTACTGTGGACAGTGGATTGAAATGAGAAACAAACTGTTTTAAAAACCAAGGAAAACTTTTTAAAAGTAAGTTACTTGGCACTAATTTGAAGTGTTGTAATAGATGTTGCTTGTTCAGGCTTTGGAGAAGACAATATAGAGTTAGGGAGTATGTATAAGTGGAGATTCAGCTGGAAACAAGTAGTAGATTTGTTGTGGAATGGTGACAAGTTATCAATGACAAAGGTTGTCTGCCTGACAACAGCTATGTGCTTAGTTCCCAGGTAGCTGACCAGCTTGTGGCGTGAAAGTTTGGCCAGAAGCCATCGGATGTTCAAGAAGGAAATTTCCCTTTTGCCTGCAGTAAAAATCACCTCAAGCTTACAGATAATCAGCTTTTTTTTTCCACAACTGTTGCTTTACGCTGTGACTTTTAATCAATAAGTCATAAGGTTTAGGAGTGTGAATCGGTTACGCTTTATCCCTGCAATCAAATTAAACTCGGTGGCGAGGGAAGATTGAGGATTGCCCTGATAAGAGGATTACATGAGGGAAGCCTGTGGACAAGGTTCACTGAACTGCCTTCCTATTTCTTCCTTCTGCTCATAACATACATTTTTTTTTCTGTCTGTCTGAATGTGTGTAAAAGGGGAATTTTATAACATAGTTAGAATTTTAGCTATTAGTTCTATATATCAACAGTTCATGATTGTTTATCTGCAGCTAGAATTTATTTATTTGTAATAAATAGTCATCTTTGTTAAGTACAGAAATCAGTTTCATACATTTAGCATCATGGGTGCAAAAGACAGATAAGTTGGAGGATTTTCCAAATTTCTATAAAATCTTTAAATTTTATGACAGCTCTGAGAATAGTGGGCTCGATTTCCAGTTGCCAAGTGAGGCACAACACCAAAACATGATTTAAAGATTAATATAGAATAAGAAATTAAATAAAAGAATAAACTATGTTAAGTTACGGAAACAGATATCAAGAGTTCCTAAAGAGTTTTAAAAAGGAGAAAAGTACATTAATTAAGTACTAGGTCTCCAGAGAGAGAGTCTGCCAGAATTAATAATGGGAAATAAGAAAATGGTGGACACATTTAATGAATATTCGTAATGAATAGTTATTGCACACACTAACTCCACCACTGCATATGCTTCTCATCAAGGCTCATGGATGGCAATTCTCTTTTCAGCATGTCTAGTCAACAGCTCTCACCCAACTCATCCTCCCTCCCCTCTACACTTACTACTCACTGAATGGAGATATCTCATTATCTCTTCTGCCTCTACATCACTACTAACACCTTTGCCATCCACTTCCATCATATTTGTTCCCTTCCTTTGTGTCATTGTAGGAAAACATCTTTCATAAGTTGGCCGAGAAGGAAAAGACAAGTGGTTTTTGGTTTTGGAGGTGATTTCCTCGAATCCCAGGAGCAATTACTATTTTAAATGCTCTTGCACTGTTTTGGAAATTTGAGGAAAAAAAGATCAAACCTACAACACTTTTGAAAGGAGGAAAACAGACAAAAGGCAGCAACCACGTGGTCACTGAAGGAGATAGAGAAAGAAACCTACACTGCTAACTGACACAGCAGTGAATCTGCACAGTTATTGCATTTGTTGTTTTAGTTCATGGAGCTCTGGACATTGGAGTGTGTCCAGGAAAAATTAACAAACAGCGAAATTCACATTAGAGGAACCTGTGTGGGACAGCTCACAGCACAAAAACAGATAGGTGCATAGTTTTTAACATGTAACCTTGCTGTAGATCAACAGGAGTGAGTAGAGTGGGTTCTTTCTTCATTATATGTATTATTGAGATCTGTTTCTTGATTAAATTTTTAAAAATATAAACCATAAGAACTAAGTTAGCCTGCAGCACTTTTTTTAGAGCAATATGACAATGCTATTTTCTGGGTCTATAGATTGTGAAGGAGCAAAGATGGCCTTTAGAAGAGTGATATGCTCTACCTGTCAGATGTGGGAGTTTAAGAAGACTTTCCACGTTCCTGCTGATTTTGTCTGCAGGAAGTGTCTTTGGTTGCGAATCCTATCAGATCTCATGGATCGGTTAGAGCGGCAATGAAAAATTTACAAGGGCTAAGGGGTGTGATGGATTGCAGTTATAGAACATAGAACAATACAGCTCAGAACAGGACCACCGGCCTTTGATGTTGCACTGACTTGTGAACTAATCTAAGCCCATCCTCCACACTATCCCATCATCATCCATGTGCTCATCCAATGTTTAAATGTCCCTAATGTGGCTGAGTTAACTACATTGGCAGTCAGGGCATTCCACGCCCTTACCATTCTCTGAGTAAAGAACCTTCCTCTGACAACTGTCTTAAATCCATCACCCCTCAATTTGTAACTATGCCCCCTCGTATAAGCTGACGTCATCATCCTAGGAAAAAGACTTGCACTGTCTACCCTATCTAATCCTCTGATCATTTTAAGGAAGGGAGAAAAGCCACAGATAGTCAGGTTACCTCCAGGAAAGGTAGGAGGGATAGGCTATCTCCATTTCAAACAAGTAAGCAATCTATTGTGACAGGGGACTCTCTTGTCAGAGGCACAGACAGATGTTTCTGCAGCCAGCAGAAAAAAATCAGAATGATGTGTTGCCTTCCTGGTGCCAGGATCAGGGATATCTCAGAGCAGGTGCAGAATATTCTCAAAGGGGAGAGGGACCAGCAGAAGGTCATTGTACACATTGTAACCAACGACATAGGAAGGCAAAAGGATGAGATTCTAAAGAGGGAATATAGAAAATTAGGCAGGAATTTAAAGAGATCCTCAAGGGCAGTAATATCTGGATTACTCCCTGTGCTAGTGTGGGTAGCATAGGATGATAGAGCAGATGAATGTGTGGCTGAGGAGCTGGTGCAGGGGAGAAGGGTTCACATTTTTGGATCATTGGAAACTCTTCTATAATCGAAGTGACCTGTACAAGAAGGACGGATTTCACCTGAATTGGAAAGGGATTAACATACTGGGAGGGATATTTTCTGGAGTTGCTTGGGAGGACTTAAACAAGTAAGATGGGGGAGTGGGACTCAGGGAAAGAGTGAGGAAAGAGATCAATCTGAGACTGGTACAGTTGGAAAAAGGAGCAAGTCAAACAGTCAGGGCAAGAAGGAACAAAGCAGAGAACACAATAGGCCTGATAAATTAAATGGTATTTACTTCAATAACAGGCCTAACAGGGAAGGCAGATGAACTCAGGACATGGTTAGGAACATGGGACTGGGATATCATAGCAATTTCAGAAATGTGGCTCAGGAATGGACAGGACTGGCTTAATGTTCCAGGATATAAATACTATAGGAAGAATAGAAAGGGAGGGAAGAGAGGAGGGGGAGTGATGTTTTTGATAAGGAATAGCATTATTGCTGTATTTAGGGAGAATATTCCTGGGAATACATGCAGGGACGTTATTTAAGTGGAATTGAGAAATAAGAAAAGGATGATCACCTTACTGGGATTGTATTATAGAATTCCTAATAGTCTCCATAAGGAGATCTCAGTTATCTGTAAGGATAATAGGGTGGGAATTGTACGGGATTTTAACTTTCCAAACAAAGGACGGGACTGCCATACTGCTCAGGGTTTAGATGGAGAGGAATTTGTTAAGTGTGTACAAGAACATTTTCTGATTCAGAAGATGGATGTACCCACTAGGGAAGTGACCTACTCTTGGGAAATAAGGCAGGGCAGGTGACTGAGGTGTCAGTGGGGGAGCATTTTGGGGCCAGCGACCATAATTCTATTAGTTTTAGAATGGTGATGGAAAAGGATAGACCAGATCTAAAAGTTGAAGTTATAAATTGAAAGAATGTTAATTTTGATGGTATTAAGCAGCAACTTCCAAAAGCTGATTGAGGGCAGATCTTCGTAGGTAAACGTTTAGCTGGAAAATGGGAAGCCTTCAAAAAATGAGATAACGAGAGTCCTTAGACAGTATATTCCTATTAGGGTGAAAGGAAAGGCTGGTAGGTGTAGGGAATGCTGGATGACTAGAGAAATTGAGATTTAGTTCAGAAAAAGAAGGAAGCATATATCAGATATAGACAGGAGAGAGCGAGTGAATCCTCAGAACAGCATAAAGACAGTAGGAGTATACTAAAGACAGAAATCAGGAGGCAAAAAAGAGGACAGAAGATACTTTTGGCAAATAGAGTTAAGGAGAATCCAAAAGGATTTTTGAATATATTAAGGACAAAAGGATAACTAGGGAGAGAATAGGGCCCCTCAAAGATCAGCAAGGCAAGGACTGATATGGGGTAGTTAGTATGGTTTGGTGCATGGGAAATCATGTCTCACAAACTTGATTGAGTTTTTTGAATAAGTAACAAAGAGGATTGATGAGGGCAGAGCCAAATGCTCAATCTATACGGACTTCAGTACGGCGTTCGACAAGAGTTAGCAAGGTTAGATCTCAGAATACAGGGAGAACTAGCCATTTGGATACAGAAGAACTGGCTCAAAGGTAGAAGACAGAGGGTGATGCTGCTGGAGGGATGCTTTTCAGACTAGAGGCCTGTGACCAGTGGAGTGCCACAATGATGGTTGCTGGGTCCACTGCTTCTCATCATTTACATAAATGATTTGGATGTGAACATAGGAGGTATAGTTAGTAAGTTTGCAGATGACACCAGAATTGCAGGTGTAGTGGACAGCGAAGAAGATTATCTCAGAGAACAATGGAATGTTGATCAAATGGGCCAATGGGCTGGGGAGTGGCAGATGGATCTTAATTTAGATAAATGTGAGGTGCTGCATTTTGGAAAAGCAAATCTTAGCAGGACATACACTTAATAGTAAGGTCCTAGGGAGTGTTGCTGAACAAAGACCTTGGAGTGCAGGTTCATAGCTCCTTGAAAGTGGAGTCGCAGGCAGATAGAATAGTGAAGAAGGCATTTGGTATGCTTTCCTTTATTGGTCAGAGTATTGAGTATAGGAGTTGGGAGGTCATGTTGGGGTTATGCAGGATGTTGATTAGGCCACTTTTCGAATATTGTGTGCAATTCTGGTCTCCTTCCTATCGGAATGATGTTGTGAAACTTGAAAAGGTTCAGAAAAGAATGACAAGGATGTTGCCAGGATTGAATGATGTGAGCTATAGGGAGAGGCTGAATAGTCTCGGGCTGTTTTCCCTGGAATGATGGAGGCTGAGGGATGACCTTATAGAGGTTTATAAAATCATGAGGGGCATAGTTAGAATAAATAGACAAGGTCTTTTCCGTGGGATGGAGGAGTCCAGAACTAAGGGCATAGGTTTAGGATGAGAAGGGAAAGATATTAAAGACACCTAAGGGGCAACGTTTTCATGCAAAGGGTGGTGCATGTATGGAATGAGCTGCCAGAGGAAATGGCAGAGGCTGGTATAATTACAGCATTGAAAAGGCATCTGAATTAGTATATGAATAGTAAAGGTTTGGAGGGATATGGGCCAAGTGCTGGGAAATGGGACTAGATTAGGTTAGGATATCTGGTCGGCATGGACGATTTGGACCGAAGGGTCTGTTTCCGTGCTGTACATCTCTATGACTCTATGGCAGGATGGCAGGCAACCAAGCTTCCCATCCTCTAGAAGACAGAGGGAGGTGGTGGATGATTGCTTTTCACACTGGAGGCCTGTGACCAGTGGAGTGCCACAAGGATCGGTGCTGGGTCCACGAGAACATAGAACATAGAACATAGAACAGTACAGCACAGAACAGGTCCTTCAGCCCACGATGTTGTGCCGACCACTGATCCTCATGTATGCACCCTCAAATTTCTGTGACCATATGTATGTCGAGGAGTCTCTTAAATGTCCCCAATGACCCTGCCTACACAACTGCTGCTGCCAACGCATTCCATGCTCTCACAACTCTCTGTGTAAAGAACCCGCCTCTGACATCCCCTCTATACTTTCCTCCAACCAGCATAAAACTATGATCCCTCATGTTAGTCATTTCTGCCCTGGGAAATAGTCTCTGGCTATCGACTCTATCTATGCCTCTCATTACCTTGT
>NC_057716.1:6669743-6705250 GCF_004010195.1 Chiloscyllium plagiosum | reverse complement strand
GCCTACCATGGGGAACCTTATCAAATGCTTTGCTAAAGTCCATATACACCATATCCACAGCTCGACCCTCATCAACTTTTCTAGTCACATCCTCAAATAACTCAATAAGGTTTGTGAGGCATGACCTGCCCCTCACAAAGCCGTGTTGACTGCATTTAATCAAGCCATGCTCTTCCAGATGGTCATAAGTCCTATCCCTCAGAATCCTTTTAACACCTTGCAGACGACAGACGTAAGACTTTTCGTCATTTATATAAATGATTTGGTTGTGAGCATAAGAGCTATAGTTAGTAAGTTTGCAGATAACACCAACACTGGAGGTGTAGTGGACAGTGAAGAAGGTTACCTTAGATTACAAAGTTAAAAATCACACAACACCAGGTTATAGTCCAACAGGTTTAATTGGAAGCACTAGCTTTCGGAGCGCGGCTCCTTCATCAGGTGATTGTGGAGGACACAATTGTAAGACACAGAATTTATAGCAAAAGTTTACAGTGTGATGTAACATTGTACTTTGCTCAAAAACTGCATGAATCCATGTAAGACTCTGTGAACTCACTTTTTAGATTAGAATCAGTCTAAACATTATGGTACAGACAGGGACACAGAGCTAACACCTTCAACATATTATCTAATTGACACCAATTGTTACAGTTAACTTGAGAATGTAACTTTTTAAAAAACGTTTTGTGATTTACATATGAAAGAAGTGAAATTATGGTATTCTAACAGATGAAAGATTCAACAAACAGTCAAGGTTTTTTTCAATGTATAATTTCAATTACATCACACTGTAAATTTTGCTATAAATTCTGTGTCTTACAATTGTGTCCTCCACAACCACCTGATGAATGAGCCGCGCTCCGAAAGCTAGTGCTTCCAATTAAACCTGTTGGACTAGAACTTGGGGTTGTGTGATTTTTAACTTTGTACACCCCAGTCCAACACTGGCATCTCCAAATCATGACCTTAGGTTACAACAGGATCGTGATCAGACAGGCCAATGGACTGAGAAGTGGCAGATGGAGTTTAATTCAGATAAATGTGAGATGCTGCATTTTGGGAAAGCAAATTTTAACAGGACTTATACACTTAATGGCAAGGTCCTCGGGAGTGTTGCTGAACAAAGAGACCTTGGAATGCAGGTTCATAGCTCCTTGAAAGTGGAGTCACAGGTAGATAGGACAGTGAAGGCGTTTGGTATGCTTTCCTTTATCAGTCAGAGTACTGAGTACAGGTGTTGAGAGGTCATGTTGCAGCTGTACAGAACCACTGTTGGAATACTGTGTGTAATTCTGGTCTCCTTCCTATTGGAAAGATGTTGTGAAACTTGAAAGGGTTCAGAAAAGATTTGCAAGGATGTTTCCAGGGTTGGAGGATTGCAGCTATAGGGAGAGGCTGAACAGGCTGGGGTTGTTTTCCGTGGAACATCGGAGGCTGAGGGGTGACCCTATAGATTTTTACAAAAATATGAGGGGCATGGAAAGGATAAATAAACAAAGTCTCTTCTCTGGGATCAAGAAGTCTAGAACTAGAGGACATAGGTTTAGGGTGAGAGGGGAAAGATATAAAAGAGACCTAAGGGGTGTTCCATGTATGGAATGAGCTGCCAGAGGAAGTAGTGGAGGCTAGTACAATTGCAACATTTAATTGGATGGGTATATGAATAGGAAAGGTTTAGAAGGATATGGGCCAAGTGCTGCCAGGTGGGACTAGATTGGGTTGGAATAGCTGATCAGCATGGACGAATTGGACCGAAGGATCTGTTTCCGTGCTGTTCATCTTTATGTGTATGAAGAGAACGTCCTTGACGGATATACAGCATTACATTGAAAGAGAAAGGGAGGCTTATCACTGATATCAAGCACACAAATCAGCAGAGGCTAAGAGGAACATAGAATGTGAAAGACGGGATTTAAAAAGATTAGAAGAGCTAAAGAAACCATGAAGAGATACTGGAAGGTTAAATAAAGGAAAATCCTAAGTTGTTTTACAGGAACATCAAGGATAAAAGGATAGCGAGGAAAATAGTAGAGCCTGTTAAGGACCACAGTCAAAATGTAGAGCCAGAGGATGTGGCTAGCATTCTAAATGTATGCTTTGCATCAGTGTTCATTCATAAGAAAGATGACATGGGTAAAGAAATCTAAGTGTATGCTTTGTATCAGTGTTCATTCGTAAGAAGGATGACATGGGCAGGCTCAAAAGTAACGAAGTCTCCAGGGGCAGATGAAATACCTTGTTGAGTTAGACAAAGTGGAAATAGCAGGGGTGCTTGCAAAAACTTTCAATTCCTCTCTGTGCCATTATTCAAGAAGGATACAAGGGATAAACCAGAAAACTACAGGTCAGTCAGTCTCACCTCAGTGGTGGGGAAATATTGGAAGCGATTCTGAGGTGCAGAATTAATCTGTATGTTTACAGTCAGCATTAAATAAGAACCAGCAGCATGGTTCTGTTAAAAGGAGGTCATGTCTGACCAGCTCGTTTGAATGTTTTGAAGAAGTGACCAGGTACATCGGTGAGGGCAATCCTTTAGATGTACAGGTAGTTCTCCTTTAACATGGTAGTTGTATTCCTGTGCGACGCCATGTTATAGAAAATTGTGCAATCTAAATAATGGGGCCTACAGGGAAAAACAGGGTTAGGGGCAAACCACCAAAAATATCAGTAAAGACTGAAACAAAGATAGTAGTTAGCCTAACACCAACAATAGTCTAAACTATATCTTTAAATCATATATTTAATGAAATAATACAGTAAATTTAACAATTTAACACTAAAATCACTGACTACAACACTGTACCTTTCATGAAACTCTTCAGAAAGCACACATGCCGACTGACCGCGTGATGCCAACAAGGAAGTCCAGTCCTCCTCAAGATTCTCCCCCAGTTTGTAATAAAATTCCTTCTAAATGTAGTCTACAATTCTCTGTTTCAAACTAAGTTTCAAAGCTTGCAGAGGTGATTACATTTCTGTTTTAGCTGAACACATTGAGTTTGCATTTTGTAAACAGAGGATTCTGAGGCTAGGTTTTGCTGTTCAGCTAGTGCCAGGGATGGAATTGCGTAACAGTGAATAGGAGTTCGCTTTATAAAACTAAGGTCTTTAATTCACAAATCACATTACATCCAAATCGTATTTAATAAACAGCCATTATAGGACAACTGCCTGTAATCTACTTGGACTTCAGCTAGGCTTTTGATAATGTCCCACATGGTAGACTGATAACAAAGGTAAGGATCCACGGGATCCAAAGAAATTTGATAAATTGGATCCACAATTGGTTAAGTGCCAGGAAGCAAAGGCTATGATTGAAAGTATTTTTTCAACTGGAAGTCTGTGTCCACTGGGGTCCTGTAGGTGTCAATGTTGACCCTTGCTATTTGTGGTTTATATAAATGATTTAGATTTGAATGAAAAAGGGTTCATCAGTACATGATACAAAAATTATGAAATGGTAAATAGTGTGGAGGATAGCCTTAGATTATAGAAGGATATAACACTCCTACATTTCTTTTCTAGCCTTCTGGCCCTCCTAAATTCTTGTTTAAGAACTTTTCTGCTTACTTTATATTTAAGGGTCTTGGTTGATTTAAGTTTCCTAAATCTTACAAATGCTTTCTTTTTTTCTTTGACCAACCTTTCAATATCTGTTGTCATTCAAAGTTCTCAATATGTTATGTCCTCACAAGGAGCCAAATCTCACATCTCAGTATGGAGCTCTGAATTAAGTGGCGTTATGCAAATCTATGTTCCAAAATCAAAGTGCTGATGTGACATTGAGTGAATTAAATGCAGGTGCTCCTCCACTATAATAGCATCCCCTCCCAAAAGGCCATCCTTGAAGATCACAGACCATGTCACGCATATTTACAGCTCGGTTTGAGAATATGTCAGCTCCAAATCACTGTCTTACAGGCTTTATCAATTATGAAAAATGTTGCAAAAATGGCAATTTGATGGACTCTATTAAAAGCAAAGCACAATCAGTAAATGCATGATTATTACAATTACTCCTATTAGAATCTTCCATTTAAATAACTCTACTCTGCCCATGAAAAATGAAACAGTACTTTAATGTAGAATCAGCCATTTTATCTCCTTATGGTTTCATTGAGTTTGGTGGTAATATGGCAACATTTCAACTTCATGTCCTCAACAGAGTGAGTTGCGCGCTCCATCTGACACTCCTCTGCACCTTCAGTTGGTTTTCAGCACCTCTCCAGCCCTTTATGTTATGGTTAATATTTAAAAAGAAAATAATTCATACAATATGGCTGTAGCTGGCTGAAACCCAAATTCATTTCTTATCTCTAAATGCCCAGAAGACAGTTAAGAGTCAACTGCATTGCTGTGGGTATGTAAACCAGACCAGGTAAGAATGACAGATTTCCTTCCATAAAAGGCATTAGTGAACCAGATTTTCTTTCAGACAATCAACATCCATTGGGCTAGTTTTTAAGTCAAGATTTTACTGAATTCAAACTTCACCTTCAGCCATGGTGATATTCAAACCCATGTCTCTTGAATATTAGTCTGGGGTTATGGACTACGAGTCCAGTGACATCACCACCACTATGTCTTCTTGTTGTTCCCTATTTATCCACATATCCCATGGCTTTGTGATTTGCCAATCCATTATTGACTATACAGAATCCTCACACTGAAGGTAGCGTGATAATGATATATGTCTCCACCCCCGAGACTCCCAGCCTCATTCCTGATGAAGGGCTTTTGCCCAAAGCGTCGACTCTCCTGCTTCTTGGATGCTGCCGAACCAGCTGTGCCTTTCCAGCACCAATCTCGACTCTAATCTCCAACATCTGTAGTCCTCATTTTCGTCTAGTTGATAAGGATTTGTGATAAATCCCCACTACCACAGCTTCCTCACGCCTCCTATGCTATATGAAACCCTCCCTATCTATCTTGAATTACCATCTCTCACTGTTATTGTTCTCTGAGTGACAAAGTTTAATGAAACCCAACTCCAGGATTGAGATTCCCACTTTCTGTAGTACTGAATGGAGTGCACCCTGATGAGCCCCTGACCCTTAATATCCAAATCTCCAAAGCTAAGTGTGACCACCCAAACTGACATGGGAGGAAAGATATGACTAAGCACTGCCCATCACCCAGACTTGGTGTCTCTACCATCCCCCTACTGATGTGCCTTTGATCTGTGGACTGGTTGCACTAACCTGCAGGACTGAAAAAGGCCCAGTTCCTGGATTGCAATGACATTGATCCTGAGTCTTTTGCCAGATCAAGTGCCTAAGAATGGTCAACTCCTTAAACTGAGATTGGTCCAACTACACATTCAATGAGTGGCGGCATCCCCTGCCTGATTACAATTCACCATCAATCCAACAGTGACTGGTCCCCTTTGACTTTCAGACATGGCCATATGGTTGAAGTATATGCAATGTGTTTGCCATGCAAAATGAAATCATTCATGCAATGTAGGACCCAAATTCATTACCCATTCCTAAATGCCCAGAAGGCTGTTAAGAATCAATTGCATTGCTCTGGGTGTGGAGCCACATGTAAACCAGGTCAAGTAAGAATGGCAGATGTCCTTCCCTAAAGGGCATTAGTGAACAGGATATTTTAGAAGACAATTACACCCCTCTGCTGAACAACAACATGTCCACCCCACACCACCCCACCCCCCGACTGTTCAACACCCCAAACAGCAACAACTGTCTGCCTCTCCCTTTGTGTTTAAACGGAAATTCAAGCTACAGGAGCTGACAGCCTATAAGTTATGAGTGAAAGATTTATGTCATGAAAATCAGCGGAAACAACGGTGACTAGTTGCCTGCAATTTTGCACTAAAGACCTGAAGCAATAAAAAGCAAAGCTGGCCTAAAAGGCTAGCAGCCTCTACGTTAGCGCAAAGTGAGTGCTTAGATTAGATCTGATCAGATTTGCTACAGTATGAAAACAGGCCCTTCGGCTCAACAAGTCCACACCTCCCCTCCGAAGAGAAACCCACCCAAACCCATTCCCCTACCCTATATTTACCCCTAACACACCTAACATTCTGGACAATTTAGTATGGCCAATTTACCTGACCTGCACATCTTTGGATTGTGGGAAGAAACCGGAGCACCCAGAGGGAGAAACTAAGAGGATAAGGTTCATGTTCTTTGTGGATGCATGAGATGTGTATATGTTCTTGCAGAGAAAGCAACCTGCAGAAGCATGCAAATCCTAAGTGCCTATAGAATCCACAGTGAAATCCAGAAGAGCCAAAGTGTAAGTTGGTCCAGAAATGGTGGGTGAGGTTTGTGGTTTGGCTTATGCTCACTTGAATGATCCAACTGTGGAAAACGATAGTCTCCATGGAACATGAGGGAAATTATGGTGATGGTAGAACTAGATAAAGAACTAGAGAATCAAGCAACAAGCTATGTCGCCAGGAACCATTATGACTTTCATTTCAGGCATGGTGCTGTCTAGTCTCTCGGGGAGGGAAGGGAGATGAAGGGCCGCACTGAAATGAGTAGGATTAATGATTAGTGAGATGCAAATGCATGGAAATAAGATACTGAAATTCAGAACTTGCTGTTTAAAGCTTAAAGGAAAATTAATCATTTTTTGTCTCAACATCAGGAATCTGATTTTTTTAGTTTTCACTGCAATATCCCAACTTACTCATTGCCACGCCATTCAAGACAACATTAAATTCTCGCCAAGCAGTCTGCAATGAGACATACTGTACATTGGTTAGGTGAGAGGGTCAAAATTTGGTAGGTGAGAGTATCATGAGGGAAAATATGAACTTGACAACTTTGGCAGGAAGAAAAGTAATTGGATATAATTTAAATATAGAGATTTTGCAGAACTGATGTACAGGGGGAATCCACCTGCCCTGCTAGATGAGTAACATAACAACAGTATGCAGGTAAAGCAAGTGATGAGGAAGGCAAAAGGAAGGTTTTGTTTACGGGAAGGAAAATGGAATGTAAAAATAGGTATATATTGCTGCAGTTGAGCAGGGAATTGGTAAGATCACATTTGGAGTATTATGTACAGTTTTCATCACCTTATTTATTTAAAAAAGAATATGAATGTCTTGGAAGCAGGGATTCACCAAAGGTTTACTCAACTGATACATAGAATGGGGGGGGGGGAATATCTTTTGAGAAAAGGCTGGAAAATTTGGCTCATATACTTTGAAGTTTAGAAGAATGAGAGACAATCTGAAAAAAAAAGTTAAAATCTTGATAGTATGGATACTGAAAAGAGGTTTCTTCTTATGTGAGAGACTAAGACCGAGGTCACAGTTAAAAAATAAATGGCCTCCTGTTTGATACTGAGATGAGACAAACTTTTGTCTTCTCTCTGAGAGTCATAAGTCTTTGGAGCTCTTCCCCAAAGAGAAGATAGGATAATTGAATATTTAAAAGTGAGAGGTAGCTAGTTTCTTGACTAACAAAGGAGTCAAGGTTTATCAGAGTGGGTGGTATTGGAGAATTAAAGCCACAATTAGATCAGCTATAAAATTATTCAATGGCAGAGCAGACCCTAGAGAACAAATAGCCTACTCCTGCTCCAGATTCGTACGATCACGTGTTTGTATTGTGGCTACATTTACAGCTTAGTTTTTCTCCCTGCTGAAGTTACATTCAAGTTCCAACCTTCTGTCAAGCTGGATTAAACCCTGCCCAAAAGCACCAGCAAACTTCACACAATACTGGTCTCAGTGCTGGTGAGGTTCAAACTATCTAACTTGCAGAGGTCCCTTGTCTTCCAGAGCCCATTCCAAAATCCCAGGAATTTTAAGCTCTCTCTTCTTGGACATATTCATTTGCAATTTCCTCCTGCATCTGTAATTCACAGAATGTTCCACAGAAAGTAATCCAGACCACGCTGTTTTGAGGTCCTTTTCCAAAATTCATTTCCTACATTACAAATCGTGCCTACACTTCAATAAGGTACTTCACTTGCTGCAAAATGCTTCAAGATATCTGATAGTCATAAAAAGTGCTATATGAATGAAAATCTGTCTTACTTTCCATTTTCTACTGCAGTACTTCATCTCTCTTCTTACCTTTGTGATTGATGTTAATATGGATAATGAACTCTAGCTATTCAGAGTGTTCTGTAAATGTTCAATGAAATCCTTGATCCTCAGCAGATCATCTTAAAGTAATCTTAACGAAATAGCATAGTATTTCCTTCCAGATCACTGTTCCAAAGCAGTCCTCCAACAGGTATAATTCAATAGACAATACATTTGACCTCATATTACTTAGGCTTGTGTTCTTTTTTTCCCCAAAAATGTCTAGTTTTAACTTCTACCACCTAGAAGGTTACAACAATTTTAATGGTAACTAGGACAAATAAATTATTGATCATCTAAATTAGATTACCTTTGGATAAGTAGCCTTTAAGAATATTTTTAATATTTTATGGAAGTGCATGATGTTAAAGGTTTTAAGCTTCCATAGAGAATATGCTTATCATTTATTAAACTATTTAAAATTTACAAATAACTATAGCTTGTTAAAAATGGTTTCAAATAGCTTTCTGAATACTGACCTTCATGCATATTTCAAATGTAAAATATTATGGCTAATCACAATGTACTCTACAAACAACAAAACGGTTAAATCAACAAGTTTGTTTGAAATTTGTGTCAACAGCAGAGTTCTCAAAATGGCACACCATGCTGTTAATTCTCATGCTGTGGCTCTCAGCAGTGTCATCAGCATAGCTATCGCTAATTTTCCACTTTTCCACGAATATTGAGAAGTTTTTAAAAATCCCAAGACACTGTTTAAGAAAGGTGGTAAGGACAAGCCAGGTAAGTGGCTTAAATGGATCTGTGTGGGTTACTCTTCAGAGTTTCGGTGTGGACTTCTTGGGCCGAAGGGGCTGTTCCCACACTGTAGAGAGTCTAATCATAGTCTAAACAAGTATAGACCAGTGAGCTTGACGTTGGTATTGGGCAAGTTGTTGGAGGGAATCCTGAGGGACAGGATGTGCATGTATTTGGAAAGGCAAGGACTGATTAGGGATAGAGAACATGGCTTTGTGGGTGGGAAATCATGTCTCACAAACTTGATTGAGTTTTTTGAAGTAGTAACATAGAGGATTGATGAGGGCAGAGCCGTAGACATGATCTATACGTATTTCAGTAAGGTGTTCGACAAGGTTCTTCATGGGAGACTGGTGAGCAAGCTTAGATCTCATGGAATACAGGGAGAACTAGCCATTTGGATACAGAACTGGCTGAAAAGTAGAAGACAGAGGGTGGTGGTGGAGGGTTGTTTTTCAGGCTGGAGGCCTGTGACCAGTGGAGTGCCACAAGGATCGGTGCTGGGTCCACTACTTTTCATCATTTATATAGATGACTTGGATGTGAACATAGGAGTTATAGTTAGTAAGTTTGCAGGTGACACCAAAATTGGAGGTGTAGTGGACAGATGATGCTCCGTGGATAGAAGAAAGACTGGCTAACAGGAAGCAGAGAGCAAGGCATAAAGGTCTAATTTTCAGGTTGACAAGGCATAACAAGTGTTGACCCATAGGGACCATTGATGGGACCTCAATTGCTTATGAATTAAATTACTTGGCTGAAGGGATGAAAGATACAATTGCCAAATTTGATAATGACACAAAGATATATGGGAAAGTAAGTTGTGAAGAGGACATAAGGAGGCCACACAATGATAGGGTTAAGTGAACAGGTGAAGATCTGGCTATGGAGTATGGGTAGATGTGTAATTGTCCATTTGGTTAGTTATCTAAATGGTGATATACTGCAGATAGAGTCATACAGATGTGCAGCATGGAAACAGATCCTTCGGTCCAATTCATCCATGCTGACCAGATATCCTAAATTAATCTAGTCCCATTTGCCAGCACTTGGCTAATATCTCTCTAAACCCATCCTATTCATATAACATCCAGATGCCTTTTAAATATTCTAATTGTAATTGTATCTACCTCCACTACTTCCTTTGGCAGCTCATTCCATACATGCACCACCCTTTGTATGAAAAGGTTGCCCTTAAGTTCCTTTTAAAACTTTCCCCTCTCACCCTAAATCTATGCTCACTAATTCTGAATTCCCCCACCCCGGGAAAGACATTGTCTGTTTACCCTATTCATGCTCCTAATGATTTTATAAACCTCTATAAAGGTCACCCCTCAGCCTCCGATGCTCCAGAGAAAATAGCCCCAGGCTAGTCAGCCTCTTCCCATTGCTCAAACCCTCCTACCCTGGCAAAATCCTTGTAAACCTTTTCTGAACCCTTTCAAGTTTCACAACATCCTTCCTACATGAGGGAAACCAGAATTGCACATAATGTTCCAAACGTGGTCTAACCAATGTCTTGTACAGCCGTAACATGATCTCCCAACTCCTATACTCAATGCTCTGACCAATAAAGGAAAGCAAACTAAATGCCTTCTTCTCAATCCTATCTACCTGTGTCTCCACTTTCAAGGAACTATGAACCCGCACTCTTTGCTCAGCAACACACCCCATTATGTGTGTAAGTCCTGCCCTAATTTGCCTTTCCAAAATGCAGCACCTCACAGATATCTGAACTGAACTCCATCTGAGATGCAGAGGGATCTGGTTGGCCTTGTGCATGAACCACAAATGATTAGTATGCAGCACGTAGTTAGGAAAGTTCATAAATGTTGTTGTTTATTGTGAGGGAACTTAATGCAACTGTAGAGATGTTGCACTTCAGTTATACAGGACATCTGAAGTATTGCGTACAATAATAGTTTACTTATTTTAAAAAGGATGTAAATGTATTGGGAACAGTTCAGAGGAGATTTAGGAAACTAAGACCTGAAAAGGGCGGATTGTGTTCTGAGGAATGTTTAGACAGGTCAGCTTACATTCACAGTCAAAAAGGATAGCGCTGGAAAAGCACAACAGGTGAGGCAGCATCCGAGGAGCAGGCCAGTTGATGTTTCGGGCATAAGCCCTTCATCAGGCATGTGGAGCAGGGAGGGGGATGAGAGATTCCTAGGGGGTGGGTAGAGCTGAGGGCAAGGTAGGTGGGAAGGCGATAGGCGGATGCAGGTGGGAGTTAATTGTGGTAGGTTTGTAGGAAGGGTGGAGCAGATAGATGGGAAAGAGGATGGACAGGTAGGACAGGTCAAGAGAGTGGTGCCAAGTTGGAGGTTTGGATCTAGGATGAGGTGGGGGAGGGGAGGTTTAGAAACTAGTGAATTCAATATTGTTGCTTTGTGGTTGAAGGATCCCAAAGCAGAAGTTGAGGCGTTCTTCCTTCAGTTGGCGGGTGGCTTTGACTTGGCGGTGGAGGAGGCCCAGAATTTGCATGTCCTTGCATCAGTGGGATAAGGGGTTGAAGTGGTCAGCCACGGGGGGGGGGGGTTAAAGCAACATGGACTCTCCTGCTCCTTGGTTGCTTCCTGACCTGCTGTGCTTTTCCAGTGCTACCTTTCTCAACTCTGACTCTCCAGCATCTGCAGTCCTCACTTTCTCCTTGGCTTATACTCATTGTAGTTTAGAAGAGTAAGCTATGACATAATTGAAACTTGTAAGATCATGAAGGATCTTGATGGGTTGGATGCAAACAGGATATTTTCTCATGAGAGAATCAAGAATTAGGTATCATTGTTTAAAAACAAGGTTTGTAAAACACAGGTGTGGCAATTTTTTTTCTCTCAATGGGCCATGAATCTTTGGAACTGTTCCTGAGAAGGTGGTGGAATATTTTTTAAAGCAAAGATAGATAGATTCTTTTAAAGCAAGAGGATAAAAGATTATTAGGGGTTGGTGGGAATGTGGATTTGAGGTTGCAATTAGATTAGCCAGTATCTTATTAAAATTGTGGACCAGGCAAAGAAGCCAAATTGCATACTCCTGCTCCTAGTTCAGATGTAAAAAAGATATATTTGAAAAAAATTGTTGTCAAGAATTTTAATCCGATTCAAGAACCTCCAGGCTAATCAACATCCACCAAGCTGCTTTGAAAACCCCTCTTGCAGCTGAAACAATCCACAACATTCTAAATAAAACATTTTTAAAAGAATTTCAGTTCATCCTACGTAAAAATATCATTTTGAAAATTCCATGATCCAGATTTGCATCTTTGCCAAGTTCTTTTCAGTTCCTAGATTTGACCTAGATTTGATTAGATTACAGTATGGAAACAGGCCCTTCGGCCCAACAAGTCCACACCGACCCGCCGAAGTGAAACCTACCCATACCCCTACATTTACCCCTTACCTAACACTACGGGCAATTTAGTATGGCCAATTCACCTAACCTGCACATCTTTGGACTGTGGGAGGAAACCAGAGCACCCGGAGGAAATCCACACAGACACGGGGAGAACGTGCAAACTCCACACAGTCAGTCGCCTGAGTCGGGAATTGAATCCGGGTCTCTGGCGCTGCGAGGCAGCAGTGCTAACCACTGTGCCACCGTGCCGCCCACTGTTGGACTATACCCTAGTTATGTACCAAATTTTGTTGGAATTTGTCCTTTTTTAATTAGAAACAGGGCTGGATTTTCACTAGCAAGGTGAGTAGCTGACTTTGGGAAATTTCCCAACACTGCAGATCCACTTCAGTCTACTGGTGTCCATTAGACTCAATTTTAACTTGAGGGAGGTAAGTGCAGGATCAAGTCCTGATCTGCTGATCACACAAATATGTCCTAAATGGCTGCACAACCAGGTGAATTCTAGGACAGGTTGGTTAGAAAACCCACTTTGGTTCCTTGAAACTCAATCCAAATTATTTTCAAAGCTATTAGGACCCACTGTCACAACACTCCATGCACCCGTACCTACACCTATGGACCCTCATAACTCAATGCTCCCTCCATGCCAACTCATACCGCCAGCCACCCACCTAAATCAGGCTAACTCATACTGCCAACCACCCACCCATGACCTATACTGCCTCATTCCACCATGTCAACTTACACTCATAACCCATGTCCCTCATAACCCCATACCACCTATGCAAAAGTAAAGTGGCACATGTTATTTGGGCTTATGCCCGAAACATTGATTTTCCTGCTCATTGGATGCTGCCTGCCTTGCTGTGCTTTTCCAGCGCCACACTTTTTAACATATTATTTACAGTCAAATAAAACAACAGACTAATACACTGGAGCAAAACTATCCCTTTACCCATCTTCCATGACAGAGGTAATAAAAACAGAAAATGTCAGAAACATTCAACAGCTCTGGCAACATCTGTGGACAGGGAAACAGAGTTAATGTTTCAGGGAATGGATTTTTCTTGTGTTAATCTGTTCAAATTTGCAGGAGTGAATAATTCAAAATTCAAATGGAAAAGGACGTTTTTTAAACCCTCAGCCTCCGAAGCTCCAGTGAAAATAACCCCAGCCTATTCAACATTTCCTTATAGCTCAAATCCTCCAAACCAAGCAACATCCTTGTAAATATTTTCTGAACCCTTTCAAGTTTCACAACATCCTTCCTATGGCAGGGAGACCAGAATTGCACATAGTATTCCAAATGTGACCTAACCAGGTGATCTTATAGAGCTTTATAAAATCATAAGGGGTATGGTTAGGGTAAATAGACAAGGTCTTTTCCACTGGGTGGGGGAGTCCAAAACTAGGGGGCATAGGATTAAGGTGAGAGGGGAAAGATTTAAAAGGGACTTAAGGGACAATATTTTCATGCAGAGGGTGGTGAATGTATGGAATGATTTATCAAAGGAAGGCACGATTACAACATTTAGAGGGCATCTGGATGGGAAAGGATCTGAAGAGGAAGGGTTTAGAGGGATATAGGTCAAATGCTGGCAAATGGAACTAGATTAATTTAAGATATCTGTTCGGCATGGACAGGTTGGGTCGAAGGGTCTGTACATCTCTATGACTCTATGAGTATAATGCCTAATCAGGGAATTCATATTCTATGATATCCAGTTGACTGATCTTGTTACAATCAATACAGCAGGGTGACAAATAAATATGGTACCAGGTTAATGAGGTGCCAGGTAAATGATGGAGTGCTTAGTGTAAATCAAGGATGGCTGGAGTGTTCAGGCCACAGGATGGAGTAATATTGGCTATTAGAAGGAGTGGTGGAGAGGCAAAGTGGGGTAGGTAGCTTGGCAGCATTGGATCCAGAGAAGGAAGTGCCCAGGGTGGTCAAGCTGTAGCTGTCAAATTCAGGAGAGCTGGTACTGTCTAATCCTGGAAAGTTTTGGGTGGCATTAGTTCTGGAGAAGGAGTCAGGCTGGCAGTGAAGGAGGGTTTGGCAAGGTGTGTTGGATGCAGAGTTGGGGGCATGTCTGACAGCATCTAGCTTAGATTGGGAAGGGCAGGATTCTCAAATCAGGTTGAGACATGGAGTGAAGGGTGGGTGCAGAATCTGTTGAGAGAGTCGAGTCTAATTAGAGGATGGTTGTCAGAAGTATAAGGAGTCAGGAGACAGGTCATCTGGAGAGGGGAATTGGTCAGTGTAGGTTCAGTTTAATAGTTACCCAAGAATTGGACTGGGATTTTTTTTTTGTCTAACACTTCCAGGATAACTATTAGCTTAAGTGAGGCGGAACCCTGTGAATTCTCTGAAGTTAATGAATTATTTTGGAGGATTCTAAACTCAGGCAATTGCCCATCAAAAAATTGAATTTTCTGGGCATTCTCACAAAATCAGCTGTGTCAGGGGTTCCACATGGGCCCGGCATACGACTCCAGTCTATGGAGCTCTGACGACAGTCTGGTCATCAGGATATCTAAGCCAATATTGTCTATGTTAAATAATATGGAGATAAAATTGCAAAAGAGACCTAACAAAAATAAAACTGGAAGTCTGATAAAAGTTCTAGTTTTGTAAAATATTACAAAATTAGCTGTTCTTGAAACAAATTGTTATTGCTTGTTCTAAAGTCATGTACAAACTGGAGTCTCCACAGAAATAAAAGACAGGAAGCACAGAATTCTCTGGAGACCATAGCAATCAACATTCTCTCCTTGTACTAGATTTGCTGCAACATTAATTAGGTAATGAAAAGCCTGACTATGACAGATCAGTTTTTTTGTATGACCAATAGCTATTAATTTCACCTTACGCTGAGTTTGTACTAGCTTAAAACCTATTGCATCTCAATTTGTTTCCTGAATATGAAGAAGGTTTAATATACAAATGGTAACTGTTTCTGTCTTCACGGATGCCGCTGAAGTTGGCCTTTCAGCTTACTTCTAGCATTTTCTGTTTTTAGTTCAGCCTTCCAGTATTTGACTATTAACATTTATTCTTATTCTGGTGAAACATCTGTCTTGTGATTTTTCTGTGTTCTGCCACTGGCTTGGAAACAGTAAGATAAATATTTAAGAGTATTTATAAATCGTTGGCTACATTCAACAATCAGATGCAATCTTCGCTAGTTTAAGATTTAAACTGACACATCTTTTGTAGAGCACATCAGTAGTCTGTGTTCAAGTGAATCTGGTGCACATGTAAAGCAGGAGTTCACAATTAGTTCTAGCTTAGCTCCTAGAAAGTCAGCCAATTACTGACCATTTTCACAGAATGAAAAGTTCTCAGAGTTATCATGGTGCAGGAGACAAATTCAGATCATTATGCCTGCACTGTTATCTACTGCCAATTTTCTGCCTTTTTTTCATATCTCAGCACGCAATTCTTTTTTTAAAAAAACCATTGAATGCCTTCTTGAATGCCTCAAGTGAACCTGCCTCTATCATATTTCAAGGCACCTCATTCCATAGCTAACAACTGTCTTTAAAAAGTTTTTTTTCTCATATTACCCTTACTTAATTTGCACATCTCTTTAAATCCTGTCATTCTTGTTTCTTTTACAAGTAGTTTTGTTTTCATCCTGTCCAGCCTCTCAATTTTGAAAACTTCAATCAGATCTTCTATCCAGGGAAAACAGTCCAAAATTCTTCAATTTATCCTCATAACTAAAGTTTCCCATATCTAGAACCATTCTGATAAACCTTTATAAATTAGTTTTTCTCCCCCCCCCAGTATACCAGTGAATACAACCAGAGACAAGCTGTGAGTTTGACCACTTAGTCTAGAATTAAAGATCAGTCAGAATTCTCATCCCTCAAAACTAATCATCTTTCTTAATTGTAAGTACATAATTAGATATCATAGGACAAATTGTGCTGAGCTGTAATCATTCTTCTGGTTAAGGAGCAAATGTGGTGATGTTCACAATCAAGATTTGTGCTTAAGTAGTTATTATTCAGGTGAGGTACCAAAGTATTTTGCCAGTCACAAAATCATACCCAAGCACTGAGTTAAAACCTTCAAGAGAGAAGTACAGATGAAAAGAAAAATGGCATTAAATTGTGAATTATTTGCATAAGTATGTAAATACAAATTTAACAATTAACTAACTTTGTTTAGAATAGTTAAACCATGAGCTGACCTGCAATATATCTAATCCAGCAATTTTATAGATGCAGTACAACGTCGAAACACAAATGCAAAGACCAATTTTAAACAGTTGAGAATGATGTAGTCAAAAACAATGCTAATTGATACATATCAAACAAGAAAATAAAGTTCTAGAAATCTTGATTATGCAAAACCCTCAAAACAAATTGTTGTAGTTCCTGACTAGAGTGTCAAATGTATCTTACAATTTGGCAAGAGACAAATTCTTTTTCAATGTAGGCAGTGAGCGAGGATCTCGGGCACTTGTGAAGAGATTAAATGGTTTTGAACAAGTACAAATTTTGAACAAATTTGAACATCAAATTTTAACTACACAAAATTAAAACAGTAATACAACGTGGAATATATACAGAACTTAATTCTAATATTCAATTAGAGTTAACCTGAGGCAAATATATACACTGTAATAGGTACACTGTGTCCTACCTCTGAGCGAGGAGACAAGTCCCACTTGCTCCAGAGACATATAACATCTCTAAACAGGTTGATTAAACATAATGGTCCCACCTAGCATATTCAAAGAGCAAATGCAGCCAAGACAAGCCTGCTGTCAAATGTACGAGGAGAAAGTGAGGTCTGCAGATGCTGGATCACAAAGTTGAAACTTTATTGCTGGAACAGCACAGCAGGTCAGGCAGCATCCAGGGAACAGGAGATTCGACGTTTCGGGCACAGGCCCTTCTTCAGGAAATGTAGCAAAATGTAGCAAAATTGATTCTGCTCGTTCCCTGAACATTACAATATTCAGAGATTGCTGCCTTGCACAGTACAAAACATTTACAAAAAGAGATTTTGTCACAAAACTAAGTTTCAACTTTATATTAACCAATGTATAACATCGTGGCTCTAACTTCGTTTTAAGAAATGAGTGTTAAATTAAAACTACAGAGCAAATTGTACTAACTGTAAAAAAAATCCACATAATCTTGTTGAATGCTCTGAGTACACAGAGTTGTTTCTCCTAAAGAAAGTAAACAGATTTCAGTTACAGGAGGGGTACCAAGCAAAAGTAACCTTAGTTATATGATGTTTTGTTCGCATTTAAATCAGAGACTCCCCTGCTATATGATACAAGATGCGGAGTAGTTCAGTATCAAAGCACCAGCGATCCATATTAGGGCATATTACCTCACATGGCCCCAAGAGCAAGTTCGAATTCGCTGTCAGGGCATCATCGAATAACACATATTTGAGACCAAAACTTTGTTGTCGGAAAGAAAAGAGCAACTTATTTACCTTCGCCAGCTAATTCACAGCAATATTTTAAAAAGTGTCCGAAGCGAGACATTTAGCTATGCCAATTACTATCTCAATCAATTTGTATTTTTTTTTAATGTATTTCAATGGACTGCTTAAAAATTGCATGTAGAGAAAAATATTCTTTTGCAGTGTTTTGTTAAGTGTTGGACATTGCTCAAAATATTTCACCGAGTCTCCTTTTGGCGTGCAAGAATTATTGTCAGGTTGGTAGGTGCATACTCATAACGTCGCGAGAGACTAAATGACATACCTTAATGATGCTACTTCTGCGGGGTGTCGCTTTGGCAGCCTCAATGAGACAAGCTTCTACATCTCCTGTTGTTCCCAAGGACGTAGATTCTCCGGGACTGAAACGATCTCCAGCCGCTGAAACAGCACTTCGCCTCCTCCTGCCCTTTCCGCTGGCCACCGCTGCTCCAACAGTTTCCAAGTCTTCTTCCGTTGTGTCCCAAGCTTTGCGGGAATCACCAACTGGCTCAGGCTCCTGAAGTAACTCAGATCCATCAAGTCCACTCTCCTTCCGACCTTCCGCCATTTTGTGCATAAATTATAATAAACAATACTCCAAGTAATGTTTGTATTCTCAACAAATTCTACCAGCGGCAATGTTGCTCGACGAGACTCCCATAGCTGTCAGATCACAACCGAAGCACAACACACTTCGGACAAGAACTCAGCACTTGAAAAAGAGGCGCGGTTTCATGTGCCAGTCTGAAGTCAAATTAGATCTGCAACAATTCAGATATAAATCGTTTCAATTCCGTTGATAAAACAGGAAGTTTGCGGATAACCCGCTCTAGTGCATAGGATTGCCTTACTCACACTTTCCTTTCTCTTATTTCTCGCAGAAAACTGACACCGACAGCTTTTGGCTACTCAACTAATTGACATGAGCTTCCACCAGTTAGCATAGCAGAGTCTCATCTCCTAACCAATAGGACCGAGTAGAAGTGGGCGTACCTAACAGTCTGAGGCAAGGAGGGGGCTTTATGTGTTACTCATAAAATATTACTAATAGTTTTAGGCTTTAATGACAACAAAATTCATAAACATTCCAGAAAATATATTTGTTCAGTATGTTAATTCGGGTATCATGTTTCTTTTGAAACTTTGTATTAATATATTCATTCTATACTGTAAGCAATACGATCCACTCTGTTTCACGCAGAGGGTGAGACCGACAGCAGCTTTTTTTTTAAAGTAAATTTTTTATTTAACGCAAATTTATCATCGAAAATGTTCTATTTTGCTATAAATTGATGGTTAGGGGAGCACAGGCTTTTACAGTTATTCAACCAAAAAAAAGTAATGCCTCAAATTTCATCAGTAATATCTTCGCTCTACGAATTGCTCATCCTCATTTTAATTATTTGTCTGATGTATTAATTTTGCACAAAAAGTACATACATATGTGTTGGCCATGCATCAAAAAAAACTGTTCGGACCTATGGTTTAATTAAATGCGCTTTTAGCAATAAACATGACTTTACCAGCCACACGATCGCCCTCTAGCATAAACACTGTTATTTAGAAATGTTAAACGTTCCTAATATGTGAGAATGAGCTCAATCGGTTTGTTAACCTGCGTATCAACTATTTACAAAATGGGATCACTATTTATGTTTCGGTTTTGGACATCATCTATTAACAAACTTGATAGAGGGTTGATAATTTTTTTTATCAAAAGTTCGCATCACAAAATACAAACTTCAATATTTGTATATTCGACCAGTCTAGATTAAAATTAAGTGCACCAAATACAAAGTAAGAATAAAGGTCATTTAGATGTTTTGACAACAGATACGTTGAATCCGGATTATATAACCATGAATGTGTTTTCTACATGTAATTTTTTTATGCTGCAGGGAATGTGTTTTGGATTGTTTAATTAGAAATAGAAATTCGTGTCCGGAAACTGAAAATTATACGTGTTTCTCTAATATAGTTAATTACACTCAGTCATTCTGTCGGAATTTTCAGTTTGATCTGGTTCTGCTTAGCAATCCGAAAGTAAATTTCAGAAATTCAGGACAATTAAAATACAACCTACAGCTTTAAAGATGTTACCTTAAATGGACAGGTTGCCACGACTTAACGACGTAGCTCTAAATTGTCAAAAGTTAATAAATCATTGCGTCCTGCTTTGAGAAGCCTCGCTAACTTGTAACTGAAGCGGTGAGTTTGTGCGTGTTTAGTTCGGACAGGAAGAAATTATGAAAACTCGATCTGTTCACACGCAATCTCCACGTTTTCAAGGTCTGCTTTCATAGTTATCTTTTACAGTAATTTCAAACAAGGTCAGAGATGGTGAAGGGGTTTATTTCACCACAACTTGTGGTATATAAATAGGATATCAAACGAAAAGACAAAATGTCACTTCCTCCATTTACGTGGTCAAGCTCTTAATCCTGAATGCAGGGTATATTTAAAGTTTAATAACCCTATTGCTGCCAATTTTAAACTGCACTGTGAAACATTATCGTGATGGGTGTTTTCAATAACACAAATTGCCTGAAAAATTCAGCAGGTCTGGCAGCATTTAGAGTCGTGGAGATATACAGCAGGGAAACAGACTCTTCGGTCCAACTCGTCCAAGCAGACCAAATATCCTAAATTAATCTAGTCCCATTTGCCAACATTTGATCCCATATCCATCTAAACCCTTCCTATTTATATACTCATCCGGATGCCTTTTAAATGTTGTAATTGTACCAGCCTCCATCACTTCCTCTGGCAAGTCATTCCATTCACACATCACCCTCTGCTGAAAAAGTTGCCCCTTAAATCTTTCCCCTCTCATCTTAAACCTATGCCTTCCAGTTCCCCCCAACCCAGAGAAAGGACCTTGTCTATTTACCTTATCCATGCCCCTCATGAAGGTCACCCCTCAGCCTCCGATGGTCCAGGGAAAATAGCCCCAGTCTATAGCCTCTCCCTATAGCTTTGTGGAGAGAAAGCAGAGTTAATGTAAATGTTGTGAAATTGGTTGCCCAGTCTAGTCAATGTAGAAGCAAGGCATCAAACACCCATGTTCTGTCTGCAAAAATGATCCTGAGTCTCCTGTTGCCTGCCACTTCAACACATTGCCATGGTTCCCTGGCCAACATCTCTGGCTTAGACTTGCTGCAGTGCTCCAGTAAAGCTCAGTGCAAGCTGGAAGAACAATGTCTCATTTCTGAGTTCAATAATTTCACAACCAGAGCATGTTTCCCATGTCCTTACCCCAACACACGAGACAATATTATCACACAGGCTGCTACCACAAACAACTCATTTTCAACAACTAATGGTCCTCATTAGCATGTATTCAATTTCCCAGGCTGACTTTTACCCATCCCTTTGTCTGAGTTCTGCTGAGTTTTTCCAGCATTTTATGTTTTTGTTTCAGATTCCCAGCATCTGCAGTTCTTTGGGATTCTTTTAGTGATGGTATTTATGTACCCATTATGTTTAAAATGTCAAAAAAAGTTGAATAAAGTTTTGCATATGATCCAACATAATAGATTGTGCAACTTATCATGTATTGCATGTTTACATTTGTTCACCATCTTCAAGTGTTAAAAGTTGACTGAATAAATCATACATTTATCTTGACCATACATATGTTGACCAATAGGATTTTGATGCTCACCAAATTTTTGGATCATGTGTCCATATTTACCTCATGATACAAAGTATATGCAGTCTTGTAAAATACACATTGAAAATGAGCTTGGCATTTAAAATTGCAGTAATCAAGACTAATACACTGGATGCCAGGTGTGATTAAAACAATTTCAATATTGTTTACTGTTTGGTTTTTGATTTATTAACTTGCAGAATTTCTGTTGGTCTGAAGTAAATAACTAGATTGGATGTATTTCTGTAGTTATTTTTGATGCCTGTACTTATAATGAATGGGTTTGTGTGCACCACCTTTTTTCTTATAGATTGCTTTGCAATCCAGCAGGATAAATAATGGGTCATAACATATGTTAGAACCTTCTGGAAATTGGTTGATGTTTAAGTGAAACACCCATAGCTTAGAGAGGGAGAATTTTGATTTGGGTTTTTATTGTTGAGCAATCCTGTGAAGTTCTTGGAATAGGATGGCTGCATAGACTAGTGTTTCTGAGAAGGGGTGGATATACAGTATAATGAACGAGGTTACCTTTAGATTGAAGAGTTAGTGTTAGGCCCTGACCAGAAGTGTTGGGATAAAACCCTAAAGAGGTTATTTGAAGCTCAGTGCCTTAATGCTCAGGGTGCAGGATAGCGACACAAAAAAAGCAAACTGCAGTCCCAACCTTAAAGTTGAAGTCACGGGTGACTTAAAACTATTGAGAAATTAGATACAGGCACTCTTGTGTGAGTATTATATAAGTTGTGCTTTTGGGTACCATGCTGGGGATGAGTTTTGGGTAATATACAAAATTTGTTTTTTGGCTTTTCAATTTATTAAGGAGTACTTTGAAATTAAATTGACTGTGTGTTTAAAAATCTTTTGAGTTTATCGTACGAGTTTTTTTAAAATTCATTTATGGAATGAGGGCATCACTAACTAAGCTAGTATTTCTTGCCAAGAGGGCAATTAAGAGTCAACTACATTGGTGTGAGTCTGGAGTCAGTGGCCAGGTCGGGTAAGGATGGTAGATTCCTTCCCTAAAGGACATTAGTGAACCAGATGGGTATTTCCAACAATCGACAATGGATTCATTATCGTCATTAGACTCTTCTTTTCAAATTTTACTGAGTCCAAACTATACCATCTGCCATGGTGAGAACATTACCTGGGTTGCTGAATTAACATTCTAGTGATAATACCATTAGGCCATTGCCTCCCCATTTGGCTTATTCAATTCCATTTCTTTTGTTACTAAACCTATGTTTTATTGTTAAAGCTGAATCTGCAGCATTGTGTGCTTATATATCAATATGAGACCACATTGTTCAAACCAAAATAAGCCCAAATTTTTGGAGAAGATTTGTAGCTCAGGTTGCAGATCAGGTTGTAAGTTTGCTCGCTGAGCTGCTAGGTTTGTTCTCAGACATTTTGTCATCATGCTAGGTAACATCATCAGTGCTGGTGATACGCTGTTGTTCTATCCCGCTTACTATTTATGTGTCGTGTTCTGTTGTGGTGGGTGATATCACTTCCGGTTCTGTTTCTGGCCCGACCTGGCCACTGACTCCAGACTCACACCAATGTTGTTGACTCTTAATTGCCCTCTTGGCAAGAAATACTAGCTTAGTTAGTGATGCCCTCATTCCATAAATGAATTTTAAAAAAACTCGTACTATAAATTCAAAAGATTTTTAAACACACAGTAAATTTAATTTCGAAGTACTCCTTGAGGTTGGTAAAAGGGGTCCAAATCGATATGTTTGTAAATGGAGTTCCAATTTGAATGTCAGGCCTCTAGGAATTCCCGTGCATGTCTTTGTTTAGCCTGGCCCTGGATGGATGTATTGTTCCAGTAGAACTGGTGTCCCTCTTCAGCTGTGTGTATGCATACTAGTGATGTTTTTTGGTGGTTAGTTACAAACACAATACAAAATATTATGTCACAAGCAGATCTTAAGAAAGCTTTGCAAAACAAAAAGTCCAGCATTAACATAATGCATAAAAAGCAATGTAAACTTATTGAACCGTTTTGGACATTACTGTAGCTTATGTATTCTTTGCAAACTACATGGCAAACTCCCAACAAGTCCAAGCAAAGGATAAATATTCAATGGAAAGATGTCATACAGCTATCCATGACTAATGGTTGATTCATCATAATTCAAATTCCCAAACATTATTTGTGTTCCCATCCCTCACAAACCTTGATTTCACCAACTCTTGAAATTGTCCAAAGTTTGCACCATGACCAAAACGCAATAGGTTATATTTTACTTTTCCTTTAATTTAATAAATTATCCCAAGACACTACACAGGAGCATTAAAACAAAGATTTGAACCATATATGGTGATAAGGTAATATAGGGACAAATGGCAGGAATATTGGTCAAAGAGATAAGATTTTAAGGACCATGTTAAACAAGTAAAGTAAGGTAGAGGTAAGAGAGGATAATGAAGAGAACTCCTAAGTGTCGATATTGGCAGTTAAAGATAAAGCCACCAATGATGGAGCAAATAAAATTAGGAATATTCAGGATGAGGCCAAAATTAGCTTTGCACATATACCTTAAAGTGTTATGGAGCTGGGAAATTACAGAGAAGGAAATGTAGAGTTGGGAAGGGAGAGACCATGAATGGATTGAAATCTATGACAACATTAAAATCAATGCATTGCTTAACCTGGAGCCAAAATCTAGGAGAAAGTGAGGACTGCAAATACTAGAGAGTCAGAGTCAAGAAGTGTGGCGCTGGAAAAGCACAGCAGGTCAAGCAGCATAAGAGGAGCAGGTGAGTCAACGTTTCGGGCATAAGCCCTTCATCAGGAATCCCCCTCCACTTTCCAGATGAAGGGTTTATGCCCGAAACGTTGACTCTGCTGCCTTACCTGCTGTGCTTTTCCAATGCCACACTTTTAGACTATGAAGCCAATGTCGGTCAGCGAGCAAAAGGGTGAAATGCTGAAAAGAATCTTCCATATAATTAGATGAAATGTTGCTGAATGTAGGGAATAACAAAACATTTGTAAACTAGGGAAAATGTCAGGTAATTAATCTCCTTTGATATCTACTGACCTCTGCTGGAAAATGTAAGCTTACAATCAGGTAAGGATAGGACGATTCCCTCTACTGGATAGTAAAATTGTTAATTGTTGCAATGGCCAATAACTTCAACTAATAGAAATTATTCCTTTCAGTAAAGGACAGGGAAAATTGGAAGAAAAGTACTTTGATATTTGACAATCATACCATTGGATTTGTCTCAATTTGCACAGCTGACCTCAAATCCTTCACTATAGTTCTGATATAATCCAAACAGTTTTTTAAAAAATAACTGGCAATATATGCAACAAATTTGAACTTTATTTTTAATTACTTGTGCTAACTGTATGGAGTTAGCCAATCTCAATCACAATCGCATTATCCCAGTCTTTGAAGGAAAAATGTTGACCACTGTGCCGATGTCAAACCATAAGATATAGGTGGAGAAATTAGGCTAATCGGCCCATCAAGTCTGCTTCACCATTCAATCATGGCTGATAACTTTCTCAATCTAATTCTTCCGCTTTCTCCCTGTAAACTTTGATCCCCATGAAAATCAAGAATCTATCTATCTCTGTCTTAACTATACTAAATGACCTGGCCTCCACAGCCTGATGGGGCAATGAATTCCATCGATTCACCTCCCTCTGAATGAAGAAGATTCTCTTCATCTCTGTGCTATCGCTTTACTCTGTGCCCTCGGGTCCTATTCTCTCCTGCTAATGGAAACATCTTCCCAATGTCCACTCTGTCCAGACAGTTTAGTATTATGTAAGTTTCAATTAGAACAGCCTCTCATCCTTTTAAATTCCATTGAATATAGATGCAGAGTCCTCAAACGTTCCTCTTATGTTAAGCCTTTCACTCCTGGGATAATTCTTGTGAACACTCCAGGACCATAATCCTTCCTGAGGTATGGGACCCAAAATTGTTCACAAAATTTTAAATGTTAGAGTACTTGTTAGAAGTAAATGGCCAATTAATACAGGATTACTTCTGAAAACTTTAGAGCCAATCTCTTTTAAAAGAGGTTGAGCAAGAAAAAAAATATTTGTAGGGATAGTAAAGAAAACATATGCAAGACAACAAAATGTGCCTTGAAATTATATTGTCAAAATAAAAAATCTGATTCCCCAATTGGATGCTCCTGGTGAGAAATTATATTTGGAGAAGCACTAGTCCAAATATTGTGGGATTTTTTTTGTTTACCAATTTAAATGTATGAAAAATTAGGGGATACAGGTAGGTAAGGTATCAACTAACTGATTCAGCAAGAGCCATTCCTAGCCAGAAATGATTAACTGGAAAACCAGCCTTTGCAGATCTGATACTTAAATTAATAATAGCAGCAAGTGCTGGAAATACACAGAAGGTCTGACAGCATCCCTGGAAAGAGAACCAGAATTAATGTTCTGAGTCAAATGTGATGAGATATTTGATGAGCTTTGTGCCTTTGAAAGTTGGAGGTGATGATTAGGGAAAAAAATAGGAAGGTTTGGGAAAGGATGGAGGGTGGGAGATTAAATTACAAAGGTCGTGTGAAATAAAGGCAAATAAGGGAATGACAACTTGACAGTACTGACCTCCAAAGTGATTGCACTGCATGCTCTCAGATCCAACTCTGAGTTTGTAATCAAGCCTGCCGAAAATACAGTACTTGTCTGGTGTATTGACCTTTAGGTTGCAAAGGCTGATGGCCAGCACTCTGATACCTTCTTCTATCTCCCCCTAGACCATGACCCCACCATGGAATACCAGGCTATTATGTCCACCATAGTCACTAATCTAATTTGACCCAGTGATCTCTCTCTCATTTCGTGCAAACTCATAGTGCCTCAATCTTGCACAGCCCACTTCAACCTCCTTTCACCGAGCTTCTAAAACACTTGTATTATTTACATTAGAACATAAGAATCAGGAACAGAATATATCTCATTCAGTCTCTTGGGCCTGCTACCCTTAGCTCTTTAATCCATTCCTCATTAAAATCTAACCATCTCCTTCTTAGATTCATTCAGTTTTCCAGCATCCACCACACTCTGCAAGCATGAATTCCACAGAATCATAACCCTTGAGAGAAGTAATTTGTCCTTATCTCTTTTTCAAATCTGTGACCCCTTTATCCAAAACTATGACCTCTAATTCTAGATTTCAGCATAATGGGAAACATTTGCTTTATGTAACCTTTGTCAATCTCATGTCCTTATTCACTCCTCACATACTAGGCCTTATCATCACATGGGCTGCTACCACAAACAACCCATTGTCAGCCACTGATGGTCCCCACGAGCAGCTATTGAATCTCATATGTTATCCTTTAAACCCATTCCTTTGACTGCCCAATTGATGTTTTCTCTCATCTCCACCTATGTTTACTGCTCTCCCCTTCCCTGACCCATCTTCAATATAAATATTGAATACAGGTTACTGGACCTGAAGCATTAACTCTGCTTTCTCTCCACAAATGCTGTCAAATCTACTGAGATATTCCAGCAATTTCTATGTTTCTGATTTCCAGCATCTGTAATTCTTTGGTTTGGTTTGTAAGGGAGTGATAATGCTTCTAGTATATGAATGGAAGTATAATGTACAACTCTACCTGAAAGATTAGTGCATGGTTTAGACAACCCCACGACAAAAAGTCAAAATGGAAGACAGAGCCCATAACCATAAATTGTTGACCTCATTATGAGTTCAGGAAGCTGTAAAGTGCCAAATATAGAAGATGTTGTGCACTTCCTTGGGCTTGCATTGAAATACTGCAACATGCTCAAGATTGAAATGTGAGTATGAGGGGAAAATGGTGAATTAAAAATTGACAAGCAACCAGAAGTTTCGGGTCATGCTTGCAGACTACATGGAATGCTCTGCAAAGCGATCACCCAAACTGTGTATGATCTCCCCAGTCTAGAAGAAACCATACTGCAGACAATGAAAATACTAAAATTAAGTAAGTACAATTAAATTGCTATTTTACCTGAAAGGACACTTTGAGTCTTGGAAAGTGAGCAAAGATGAAGCAAAAGAGCAGGAGATCCATTTCCAGTGATTGAATAAGCTGCCATAGAAAAAGATTGAGGTGCAGATGGTCACAGAAGAAATGATTCCTTTGAAAATGTTGACGGGGAGAGAAAGAGAAGATGTGATTGGTGATGGTTTCAAGTTAGAATAATGGAAATGGAAGAGGACGAACCTTTGAATATGACATGGATAGGTTGGAAAGTGAGGACAAGGAAACCGTATTGCAGTTCTGGGAGGGAGGAGACAGGGTGAGAGATTAAGCATGGGAAAATGGGTCGAACACTGTTGAGAGCACTGTCAATTACAGCAGGGGAATCCTCAGGTGAGGAAATATTAAACACATTAGAAGTGCTAGTGTGGAAGGTTTCATCAGCAATACAGAAATTGGAAAAATGAAATGGAGTTCAAATAGGAGATAGTGTATGATGAAGTGCAGCAAAGGTAGTTATGGGTGTGATGGACTTATAAAGACACCCTAACCCCTGAAATGAAACAGAGAAGTCTAGAAAGAGAAGGAATGACTTGGAAATGAAGCAAACACATACGAGTGACTGTTGGAAACCAAAGCAAAATTTTCCAGTTCTAGGCAAGAACTGAAAATAATATTGATTCAACATTAATATACTTTTAATATAAGATATTTCAGGAGGGGTATGAGAAGGACCAGAACAAAGAATGTTTCATATGCCCCAAAAATGTCAGGGGGAACGTGGACCAATATTGTTCCCATATCGATAAGTTTTGAAAGCACTTTTGAAAGTTTTATTTGGAGGAAGTGAGATTTAAAGATCAAAACTTGAAATAACAAGTTCACTTAAGTGAAGGAGGTTGGTTGTGGAAAAGAACTGTTTGAGCTTCTTTTCCAGGATGAAGTGGAGCACTCAGACCATTGTAATGCTGGGGACCTTCGCCAATCTGTTCCAGCATACCTATAATCCTGGCATCCACCTGACGATATGGAAAATTGCCTGGAAATATCATGTAGACCAAAAAAAAGGACAAATTCAAGTTGAGAGTTGAGAATCAAACTTTGAACTTTGATCAGCAGGTTGTTTTAAAAATAACTTGGAGATGCCGGTGTTGGACTGGGGTGTACAAAGTTAAAAATCACACAACACCAGGTTATAGTCCAACAGGTTTAATTGGAAGCACTAGCTTTCGGGGCACTTCTCCTTCATCTGGTGGTTGTGGAGTATAAGATTGTAAGACACAGAACTCATAGCAATTATAGCAAACCACCCTCTATGTAAAAAATTAGCCTCTCATGTCTTTTTTAAATCTCTCTCCTCTCACCTTAAGAATATGCCCCCCGAGTCTTGAAATTCCCCATCATAGAGAAAAGACATCTGTGATGAACCCTATCTACACTCTTCATGATTTTCTAAATCTCAATAAAGTCACCTCTCAAAATCCTACGATCCAGTGAAAACTGTTCCAGCCTATCCAGCCTTTCTTTATAACTCAAACTTTCCATATCCGGCAATATCCTGGTAAACTCTTTCTGTACCCTCTCTAGCTTAATGCTATCCTTCCTATAACAGTGTGACCAGACTGGGAACAGTAATCCAGAGGAGGTCTCATCAATGTCCTGTACAACCTCAACATGACTTCCCAACTCCTCTACTCAAAGGACTCAGCAATGAAGGCAAGCATGCTAAATACCTCCTTAAAAAACCAAAAGAGAAAATGCTGGAAAATCTCAGCAGGTCTGGCAGCATCTATAAGGAGAGAAAAGAGCTGACGTTTCAAGTCTAACTGACCCTTTGTCAAAGCTAAAGAAAAGGGAGAAATAGGGAGGTATTTGCAAGGTTTGTGAAGGTTTGTAGCTCAGGTTCAGGTTTAGGATGTAGGTTTGCTCACTGAGCTGTAGGTTTGATATCCAGACGTTTCATTACCTGGCTAGGTAACATCATCAGTGGCGATCTCCAAGTGAAGCGAAGCTGTTGTCTCCTGCTTTCTATTTATATGTTTGTCCTGGATGGGGTTCCTGGTGATGTACAAACCTGCATATACAGAAAACCGACAAACACTGACCAAATACTTAACTGCACCAGCAACCATCCCAACACACACAAACGAAGCTGTATCAGAACACTATTCCAACAAGCCACCTTACACTGCAGCACAGACGAACTTCGGAAAACAGAAGAGAACCACCTATACAACATATTCAAGAAGAACGGATACTCAAAAAATACAGTCCGCAGATTCCTCAGGAACAAACCAAGACAAGCAGGCGTAACACAGCCAGAAACCCGAACCACCTTACCATACATCAAAGAAGTCTCAGAAATGTCAGCCAGACTACTAAGACCCCTTGGAAATCTAGTAGCACACAAACCCACCAACACTCTCAAACAAAAACTAACAACTTAAAAGACCCAGTACAACCCATGGACAAAACCAACGTTGTCTACAAATTCCATGCAAGGACTGCAACAAACACTACGTAGGACAAACAGGAAGTTAGCCACCAGGATACACGAACACCAGCTAGCCACAAAAAGACACGACCCTCTCTCCCTCGTAGCCCTACACACGGAGGAAAAAAAACACCATTTCAACTGGGACAACACATCTATCCTGGGACAGACTAAGCAAAGACATACCAGAGAATTCCTAGAGGCTTGGCACTCCAACCACAATGCCATAAACAAACACATAGATCTAGATACCATCTATCAACCCCTCAGAAAACGAACAGGAAATGACATCATCACAAACCCCAGGAACCCCATCCAGAACAAACATATAAATAGAAAGCAGGCGACAACAGCTTCGCTTCACGTGGAGGTCGCCACTGATGATGTTATCTAGCCAGGTAATGAAACGTCTATATCAAACCTACAGCTCAGCGAGCAAAACCTACACCTTAAAAGGGAGGTATTTATACTAGGCTGAGAGAAGGCGAGTCATGGCTCCAGAAGCAAAGGTAGCAAAAAGAGGTGATAATGACAGTGCACAGAGAGATTATAGGGAGATTAGGAGCTGTGAATGACCAAGGCTGAAGCCAGTGCTATGTGACAAAATATGTGGGGGATGGGTGAAGCAGAGGCAAAACAGGGGAGAAGGGTAGCAAAGGGGTAGAGGAGAGGAAAAAGGTAATGAGAGAGTGGGGAGCGAGAGAAAGAGAGACAATCAAGAAATATGAGGTCCAGAACAGTGAAAAAAAGTATTTAAAAAAGTAAATAAAATAAATGAAATAAAATTACGGAGCAGAATGAAAACAGAGGGGTCGAGATGGGATAATCATCTGAAGTTGTTGAATTCAATGTTGAGACCGACAGGCTGTAACGTGCCTAGTCGGAAGATGAGATGCTGTTCCTCCAGTTTGCGTTGAGCTTCACTGGAACATTGCAGCAGGCCCAGGACAGACATGTGGGCATGGGAGCAGGATTGTGTGTTGAAGTGGCAAGCCACAGGAAGGTCCGGGACCTGATTGTGTACAGACCGAAGGTGCTCAGCAAAGCGATCACCTAGTCGGCGTTCAACACAAAGACAATCTCTTTAATTTTTAAGGGGGCCTACCTTCTCTCTAATTACCATCTTATTAACATATTTGCAGAATCTCTTTGGATTATCCTTACCCTTATCTGCCAAAACTGTCTCAAATCCCTTCTTAGCTTTCCTGATATCCTTAAGAATGCCCCACACTCTTTATACTGTATTAAGAGATTAATTTGAACCCAGTTGTCTATATCTTTTATAAGATTCTCTTTTATTCTTGACTAGAACCTCAATATTGTTTATTCATTCATTGCTTCTTAATCTTATCAGCATCCCCTTCACTCTAACAGGAACATAATATCTTTGAACTCTGGTCATCACACTCTTGAAAGCCTCCCAATTGTCAGACGTCCTTTTACCCATGAACAGTCTACTCCAATTAACGTTTGAAAGTTCTTGTCTAATGCCATTAAAATTTTCCTTACTCCAATTAAAAACTTTTAACTTTATACAAGGCTTATCCTTTTCGATAACCTGTTAAAACGAATAGAATTATACTGGTAGGCTCAAAGTGTTGTCTCACTTTCACTTTAGTTACCTGCCCTGCCTTATTGCCCAAAAGAAAGTCACGGTTTGCTCCTTCCCCAGTAGGAACATTGACATATTGATAAAGAACTTTTTCTTGAATACATTTGACAAATTCTTCACCATTCAAACCTTTAACGCTATGGTAAACCCTGTCAATGTTTGGAAAATTAAAACCCCCATTATTACAACCTTATTATGCTTATATATATATCTTGAGATCCCTCTGCACATTTATTTCTCAATTTCTCTCTGACTCAGCGGTTGGACGGATGGGGGGGTGGGGGCAATAGTACAATCCATCAAGGTGATGTTTCCTTTTTTTATTTCTAATTTCTACCCATATATTTTCACGGATGATTTTTCAGAAATATCTTTTCTAGTTACAGCACTAATATTTTCTTTGATCACGGATGATTTTTCAGAAATATCTTTTCTAGTTACACCACTAATATTTTCTTTAGTCCCTCTCCTTTCTTGCCTCTCTCTTTATCCCTCCGATGGCATTTAAAACCAAGAACATTGAATTGCCAGTCCCGTCCACCCCTCAGCCACATTTCTGTCATATCCATGACATCCAAATCCCAAGTTCCTAAACATGCCCTGAGTTCATCAACCTTATCTGTAAGACCCCTTGCATTGAAAGAAATGCAATCCAATTCCTCAGAGTTACCACTCCTGTCTTTATTTTCTAATTGACTCATTTTTTTCACATTCAGAACCATCCTCATCAATCTTTCTATTTACACTACTACTTAGAATCTCCCCCTCCCAGAGAATAAAGTCTCCCTTAATAAAACTAGCAAATCTCCCTGCTAAGATATTGGTCGCTTTCCAGTTCAGATTAAACCCATTTTTTTTTAAACAGGTCTTTTCTGTCCCAGATGATATTCCAATTGTCCAAACACCTGAATAATACACTACTTCTTCAGCCATTGATTTGTCTCCTTTATCCATTTGTTCCTTTCCTCATTCAAGTTTGGCAACAGGAGTAAACCAAAGATTACTAGTTCTCAGGTTCTTTTTTTTAAATCTTCTATGTAATCTTTTATATTCACACTGTAAAGCTTTAATCTTTCCACTAAAAGAGTCATACCTACCAATATGTACAATAATTTCTGCCTTCTCAATCACCCCTTTAGTAATATGCTGAAACATTTAGAGACATCCTTAATCCTAGCACAAGGAAAGCAACATTCCAGCCTAAATTTCACTGCCAAAGAATCTCCTGTCTGTGTCCCTGGAAGAAAATTCCCTTAGAACAATTATGTTTTAAAATTTTGTCAAACACTGCCTAATATAAAATCCAAGGTAGCCACATGGTGTAGATGGGTGTCAAATATGCACATGCACTGGCCCACTAACCTCTGAATCTGTTGTTTCTGTCAAGATCAAGACTGTGTGAAACACTAAACATGAACTCAGCAGTGCCCCAGAAACTTTCAGGAACTTGATGAATACATACTTGCTTCCACCAGAAACCTAGATAATGACCAGAGGTGAAAACTAAGATCACTTTTTCTTCTCTAGCTCAAAGGTATTGACTAAAGGCTGATTGTAGTGGCCTTGTTGTCAATTCACCTCTGCAAGGCATTGTCTAGCTCAAACATACAAATGTAAGTAAATATTGTAACTAATTGAAGCACTTCAGGGAATCACAGGATGGCCACAAACATTATAAAAATGGTCGGTGTAGGACATTTATATTTTTGATGGCATTTTTTAAATCTTAGTGGCAGCTAGCAACAATTTAGTCATAATAAACAAATTCACTTGGATTAAATTTCACAATTAACTAAAGAAAGTATTTAATTTCATAGGTGCTACTTGCCTCTGGGAGTTGTCAATTCATTGCATGCATTGTTTGTTTGCCCTGGGGCCCCAGATATGCGTGAATAAACTTGTATTTAAATTACACTTTATCATTTCACAGAAAAATCCCAAGCTGTCTCATGTAGAAAAAAAGTTACATGGGCACATGTTATCAGGACAAAATGCAAAGGAACCATGCAGAAAATTTTTAGTGACGTCATAATTTTATAATTAATTTTGATATTTTGAATGACTGTGACAACAAATTGATTAATCATGGCAAGAAATTTAGATGACTCCAGTCAGAGATTTGAGAAATGAAGTTGTCCGTTTTTAATAACATGGACTGGAATTTATTCATGGGCGGTGAGCGTTGCTGGCTAGGCAACAGTTATTGCCTATCCCTAATTATCCAGAGGGCAGTTAAGACTCAACCACATTACTTTGGGTCTGGAGACACATGTAGGTCAGACCAGGGAAGGGTGGCAATTTCCTTCTCTAAAGGTCTTCAGTGAACCGAATGGGTTTTTCTGAAAATTGACAATGGAGTCATGGTCATCACTATACTCTTATTTCCAGATTTAAATATTATCAATACATATTCATGATATTAATGCAACTAAAGGAGCACTGGAAAATAAGTACGTAAATTCATTTAGAAATACCCCGTTAAATATTTCAATATTTTACAATATTCTTAAAATACTTATTGCCACTGATTTGCAGTCCATGACAAGAACTTGTTACCTCCTTTTCAGATAGCTGATGCGCAGAAGATAACTGAACCATAGAATTATAGAAACTTATAAAATAGAAAGAGATGACACCAAAATTGGAGGTGTAGTGGACAGCGAAGAAGGTTACCTCAGGGTGCAACAGGATCTTGATCAGACGAGCCAATGGACTGAGGAGTAGCAGATGGAGTTTAATTTAGATAAATGTGAGGTGCAGTATGTTGGAAAGGCAAATCAGGGCAGGACTTGTACAATTAATGGTAAGGTCCTGGAGAGTGTTGCTGACCAAAGAGACCTTGGAGTGCAGGTTCATAGTTCCATGAAAGTGGAGTCTTAGATAGATAGGATAATGAAGAAGACATTTAGTTTGCTTTCCTTTATTAATCAGAGCATTGGGTACAGGAGTCGGGAGGTCATGTAGTCGCTATACAGGATATTGGTTAGGCCACTTTCAGAATATTGTGTGCAATTTCACTCTCCTTCCTGTAGGAAGGATGTGTGAAACTTGAAAGGGTTCAGAAAAAATTTAGAAGGATGTTGCCAGGGTTGGAGGATTTGACCTATACGAAGAGGCTGAATAGCTGGGGCTATTTTCCCTGGAGCATTAGAGGCTGAGGGGTGACCTTATAGAGGTTTAAAAAATCATGAGGGGCATGGATAGGGTAAATAGCCAAGGTCTTTTCCCTGAGCTGGGGGAGCCCAGAACTAGAAGGCGTAGGTTTAAGGTGAGAGGGAAAGATTTAAAAGGGATCTAAAGGGCAACCTTTTCGTGCAAAGGGTGGTGCATGTATGGAATGCCAGAGGAAGTGGTGGAGGCTGGTACAATTACAACATTTAAAAGGCACTGGGATGGATAAATGAATAGGAAAGGTTTAGAGGAATATGGGCCAAGTGCTGGCAAATGCGACTAGATTAGTTTGGGATATCTGGTCGGCATGGACGAGTTGTACCAAAGGGTCTATTTCCATGCTGTACACCTCTATGACTCTATTAGGCCGGTAGTGCCATTCCAGCTCTTTGAGATATATCTAATTACTCCCTATTGCTCAGCCTTTTCCCCAGAACTTTTGCAATTAGCCCTCTTCACGTACTTTCCAGTTGTCCTTTGAAACTGAGAAAATTACAACAGAATCATATTCCACCACACTTGCATGCAGATAGTTGATCTTAACAACCTGCTTTGTAAAGGAAGTTCTTATTTCCCCTGAATCTAATTTACTATTTATTTTAACCTCTAGTTACTCACTCAGTTGAAGAGGAAATAGTTTCTCCCAACCTACTCCATCTCCGTCCCTCATAATTTGAATCACTCTATTAGGTCTCACCTTAGCATTTACTTTTATAAGAAAATCCTAGCTTCTCCAATCTTTTTACACAATTTACTGGAAGAAAAGCACCTCAATTATCACGGAAATCCTACAGCCTTCTGGACTTGATATTAGTTCAGCAATGGAGGAGAAAGTGAGGTCTGCAGATGCTGGAGATCAGAGATGGAAATGTGTTGCTGGAAAAGCGCAGCAGGTCAGGCAGCATCTAGGGAACAGGAGAATCGACGTTTCGGGCATTAGCCCTTCTTCAGGAACCT